>NC_035173.2:24763064-25086521 GCF_001659605.2 Manihot esculenta | reverse complement strand
TTGAGCTCAACCTGAAAATAGAGAGTTTTTTTCCACTTTCAAGCAGAGGTGAGTCGAAAACAATCTCTTGATATTTTTCGCTTTAATCTTTCATAAATTTTTCAAAAATTCATGATTTTATCTTTGATTTTGAAGAATCAAGCTAGGGTTTTTGAGTTTTAGCTTTGGAGACTCTTCAGAGCTCATGTGTTCCTTCTGTCCAAATTCTATCTTGTTGTGATAGTGTCTTCTATGAAGAGGTAAGTTAAAACCCACATCTTCTCTTTGGTTTTAAGAGTTTTGTAAGCTGTAAAAACATATTTCAATGCATGCAAGGTTAAAAATGGAAGTTCAAAGTGGATGATTGAATAAATTTCTATTTTTGATGAATCTTGTGTGGTTTGGTTGCATGTTGTTCTTTTCCTTGCTTTTATATTGTTTGAGACCCTGTGGTGTCTTTATATCATGGGTTTTAGGTTATGTTGTATTTTGGTTATGTTTTGAAGGCTGTTGACAAAAGGTAGAATCGAGTTCGGCAATGCAGAAGAACCTAGATTCGAATGCCGAACCTGCCTGTGAAGGCTACCCTTTAGGCAGCCTAACCTGCCTTTGAAGATTTGACTTTCGAATCTATAAAGGGATTTTAGGTCACCGAACCTGCCGCCGAAAGTTCTCTGTCTAGCCGTTTTTAGTCCATTTTCTACACATTTTCTTATATGCTTTTAGAGATTTTTTGGGGTAGTTTTAAGAGTTATAAAAGTGATGGTTAGTCCCTCATTTAATTCCATCTATGTAGGATTAGACTTAGGAGACCGTAGAGGCCAACAGTGAGATAATTGTTTCAAAGCTAGGTTTGTGTTAGCTAGAGATGAGTATAACTAAACTAAACTATTATTTTAAAAGAAATCAAACGTTTTAAGCATGCTCATGTACATGAATTCCATATGTATATGAATAGGTTGTTTTATATTAGAATTCATGAATATGATGCATTGCATAATTCTTTATTATTGTGAATGGATGTTGGATGACCTACTAACCCTCGAGCATATTATGAAAATGTGTATGTACATTTTTAAGATCATGTTTGAGATTATATTAGATGTAACATGATGTATTAGGCTTACTATGGGCTTTGGGCGACCTTAAGTCGATCTGAACCTAGCTCCAGTCACCGTTCAATTTTCGGATCATTACAATCAGGCTTCATTAGTTAGATTAATAAAATATTTGAGAGGCACCATAAATTATGATACTCTATACAACGGATTTCTTGCTATATTAAAAGGATACAGTGATGCTGACTGGATTTCAGATTTAGATGAGATAAAATCTACTTTTGGTTATATATTTACTTTAGCAGGTAGTGAAGTTACTTGGAAATCAACTAAATAAACTATCATCGCGAAATCCACCATAGAGACAGAGTTTATTGCTCTAGAATAGCTAGGAATGAGGCTGAATGACTAAAAAATTTCTTGGCAAATATTTCATTAAGAATAAAACCAATACCATTTGTGTCAATGTGTTGTAATTGCCAAGTGGCAATAACTATTGCAAAGAATAAAATTTACAATGGTAAAAATAGAAATATTTGTCTAAGATGTAATGTGATTAAATAACTGCTGAAAGATCAAAATATTTTCATTAACTATCTAAAGTTAGAAGTGAATTTGGCGATCCTTTGACTAAAAGTTTAGGAAGGAATCTAATAAATGAAACATCAAGAAAAATGAGACTCGAGCACATATGAAATTAATAAGTTATAAGAATTCAACCTTTGTGATTGGAGATCTCATGAAAAATGTTCATATGGATAACAAATCACTTTTTAGTTCTGGTAGTACTATCTATCGATGTCCTTTTCTATAATGTGAGAAAGTGCTAGACTACATTAAATGAGAGGATAACCTAAAAAGCTCTTAATAATATTCATATTTCTTATAGGTGGTGTATAAATTATAGTATGCACTTGATAATATCACTTATGTAAGTGTGGAGTGGGCCCGCTCAGATGATATTATGGCATAATCTCTACAGTACTTATGAAGTATCATGCACTTGTATGGCCTATTAATGCAAAACAACATTACAATAAGAATCATGGAGTGTAATGAGATTGATAATATTTTAGCTTATAAAAAGAGTCTTCGGTTCATAGAAGTAAGAGGTTCACTAATTACTTTCTATATTAAGTCTTATCAATCTAGATCTAGTTCATAGTCTAAAAGATACAAGATACGAAACATATATACTAAAATCTTAAACCTAATCAAGAAAAAACTTTTGAAATATGTAGGAGATTGTTGTAAAAAAAAAAAAAGATATTTCAAAAGTTTCGTCTATCCCACATAGATTAGGAATAGAATTTTTCCTTGGTTTATATGTGGATTCTAGCTATGGGCTTATAAAGAGTAAGTGAGAGCAGCAGGGCTCTCATGCATGAGATTGAACAAAAAATTAATTCCACTTAAAATTTATCGATTCGTCCCCCTGTGAGTATGAATAAATAGAGCTACCAAATTTTTAGTTTTCATTTAGTTATTTTTTCAATTTTTTACTCTCTGCCTTCTCTCTTTTACTCTTTATCTTCCTCTCTATTGCTGAGTTACACATTGAATTTGTCTTTCTTGCTGTTCTATTTTTTGAAAATTCTAAAAGGACATGTTTAATCTTGGAAGGTTGCAAATAATCCTTAAGGATAATACATTCATGATTCATGCTTTCCTTTAAACTTAAAGAAAAAGATGTTAGGATTCCTTTCTTCTTATTTGTTTCACTCTTTTTATTTTTTATTTTTCTCTTTGAAGAATGTAAATGATATCATCTCGCTTGCAAAGTAAACCATATATAGGCATAAATAAGTATTATAACACATATAATTTGAAGTACACTTATCCATGCATTTTTTACATACCAACCCCAAACTCATTCATTACATATTTGAATGAATAAATAATTTTTGAACTTCACTAACTTCCTCTAAATTTGCTAAAATTATCTCTTCCAAGAAATATTTTTTTAAAGAATTTTTTTTATAGAATCAAGTCCTTTTTCTAAAGGAATTATTCTCATAAAAGGTTAGTACTTAGGTAAAGGTTTGATTAAAGTATAGGCACTAAAGAAATTAGGATAAAAAAAAATTAGAATCAAAATTAGTTCTAAGCTTAAACATATTTAAAGAAAGAAATAAATATAATAAAAATTTTAGAAAAGAAAAACCTAGATCATTTATTTCTCTAATACATGCAAATATTTCATCTTGAGGGTCTAAAAAGTTTATTCTAGGATTGGTGAAGCATCATATAGCTATTTCTTACCTAAGAGTCTTATCTACACATTGTTTAAGTCATGCAAATGATCAATTAATCTGTGAATATTTCAAATCCTTGCACCTATTCAGAACTTTCAATCCTTCTAATCCTCTAAAAGTAAATTCATTTACTTTTTAAAGCAAATCTATTTTCTTTAAAGAAATTAATAAAGAATTTCAAATATTCACTAGAATGAAATACATGATCCTAAAATGAATGAATTTAGGAAAAAAAAAAGAAATTTTAAGTTGAATGTATCCTATGTGTTTGATCTATATAAATTCTATATGCAAGTGTATGCACGTGTAAGTACATACTATGTACGAGATTATGAATAGTTACATAATGAAAAATATTTTCTAAAAAAATTTTGCCTCTTCGCCAAATTCAAAACGAGACATTATCCTCAATGTCTAAATGCATGTGAATATGAAGCAAGAAATAGTGTGAATATAAATGTAAATTAAAAACAGTATTTGTCATGAATGTATACAAGTTATGCCATGGCTAAGGGTATGCATCGGTCGGTTCGGTTCGATATCGAATCGAACCAGCCAAAATCGATTTAACCGAATTGTTTCAAATTGCAGACCGAACTGAACTAAATAAAATAGAAAACGAATTGAACCGAGGTTCAAAATCGATTTTTGAGCTTTTTCTCTAATTTCATTGAATTATACTATAATTTGGGCCTAATAAGAATTGATTTAAACCTAATATATTTAATTAATCATAAAATCCAATCAATTAATCATAAAATCCAAATTAATCAACAACTTCTAACCTAATATACTCAATCAAATATCATAGTTAAATTATAAAATAATTCAAACAACATCAAAACAACATCAAAATATAATAATAAGTAGTCCACACTCCATATTATGTCCATATACTTCATATAATCCACTAACAACCAACCATATATCCATATTCAGATATCCTCCATTTAATAAACATAAAACCTAATAAAATAGATAATTTCAAAATATCCATCAACAATTATGTCACCAACAATCAAGTTCAACCCTCCTTTCTTCAATTCCTCCATTCTTCAAATGCCAATTAATTCCTATAAAAACATGAAAAAAAATATTAGAATTGTTAAACTAAATGAACAAATTCATTGATATATATATATATATATATATATATATATATATATGTATATATATATATATATATATATATATATATATATATGTATATATATACATATATATATATATACATATATATATATACATATATATATATATATATACATATATATATATACATATATATATATATATATACATATATATATATATGAATAATTACCTAATTTACCTTCAACTATCCAAATTTATCGTATTTTCATTTGTACTACTGCTTATGTCCACATTTGCAAATGCTGAAAAATTTAAAAAAAAAAGTAAAATTGATACTTTCAAATAAAAATAAATAAAACATAAAAAAGCAAATTAAATAAGATTAATACATACATTCTTCAAGTCTTTCAAGGTCTGCAATTTGTTCTTCAATCGATTTGTGATGTTGGGATTTTCGCAACCAATCTTATGTGCATATTAAGGCTTCCACTATTTTAGGAGTTAAAGAACTCCTAAAACAATCAAGCACTCTACATCCAGTGCTAAATGTTGATTCTGAAACAACTGTGGATATAGGAACCGCTAATATATCTTTCACCATGTGTGATAAGATAAGAAACCTATTAGCATTCATTTTCCACCATTTTAATTTGTCAAAATCCTCTTTCTCATCCAACACTAAAATGTCCTCATTCAGATAAGAATCTAAGTCAGACTTGCTCTTCGCTTCACCAATCTCTATTTTATGTTGCATGAATTGATGTCCCAATCTCATTCTAGGTTTCTTTTTTGTTCCTTCTTCAATGCTCTCACTTACATTTTCAATGTGTTCATTTGCATTTTCAGATTAAAATATTCTCTTGTAGTCATCAAATAATTCATACACAAACAATTTAACCTTTTTTGCCAATTCTGTACCTTTTTCTTTTCCATACACAGTTAAAAGAGCAAAATGCATAAATTCTAACTGATATCGAGGGTCAACCACCACTGCAATGTAAATAATTTTATTCATCTTATCAGGATTCCCTTAATATTTATCAAATTTAAGCTTCATCTTCTCTCCTATACATGACAATTCTAAGTTATTACTTGATTTCCACTCTTGCAACAAACAGTCAACAGAACTAATCTCATCAAAAAATATATTAGAAATAATATATCTAGATCCAGAAATTCTCAAAGTAAGTTCATAAAAATGTCCCAAAAATTCAACATTTTTTCCAATATATTCCCATTCTAGACTATCTGCCACACCATTCCCCTCACATGATTGAAGATCAATTTTAAAGTATGGATCTACAGTTGCATATCTGTCAAATGCATTTTCAAACTTCAGTGCAGAACTTAAAATCAGATAAGTATAATTACACCTAGTGGACACATCTAAGCATAAAAAACTCTTACTTTGAATCCCTTCCATCTCACAACATGCCTTAAACCTTTGCAACCTCGTAGGAGATTGTCTAATATACCTAACTGCATCTCTAACCTTTTTAATTGGAGTAAGACCATCCTTCATTCCATCAATAACAACTAAGTTGATTATGTGGGCAATGCATCTCATATGAAGATATTTGCAACTTAAAATGCTAAACCTCCAAGCATTGATTTTCCTTTTCAAAAAGGAAATTGCAACATCATTTGAACTAGCATTATCAACAGTTACAGTAAAGACTCTCTTAATTCCCCAACTAAGCAAGCAACTTTCAATTGCCATCCCTATGTCATCACCTTTATGACTTGTAATAGGACAAAAATTAATAATTTTCTTCTGCAATGTCCAATTATCATCAATAAAATGTGCAGGGACACACATATAGTTGTTTCTTTGCAATGAGGTCCATGTATCTGTAGTAATACAAACCCTTTGACTAGTTTCTGAAAAAAAATTTTTAATTTCTTCCTTTCTTCTAAATACAAGTCATAACGATCCCTAGACACTGTCCAATGAGATGGTATTCGAAATCTAGGCTGTGTATATTCAACCCATTCTCTAAACCCTTCCCCTTCTACAAACATAAATGGAAGCTCGTCAACAATAATCATCTTAGCTAGTTTCTACCTCGAAACATTCTGATCAAAATGCCATGAACTTAATGTACCTATCTGTGTTCCCCCTCCCTCTTGTGTACTACAAGTAGGTTGCAAAGACAGTTGGGATTGTCTTGTAGTCATACTATGAAGGTTCTTTATGCATGCAAATATATGATTTCTAAGTGAAGTAGTGCCATTCTTTTTTGGATCAGAAAAAAATTCCTTATCACAATAATTGCACTTGCCTTTTTGTGTACCAGTATTATTGACAAACTTGGTGAAGTGATCCCAAACAGTTGATCTTGGCTTCATACTCTTTCTTTTTGTTTTGAAAGTAGCTTCTCTTACTTTAGTTTGGCTTGAAGTAATTGGAGGTTGATTAGACATTATCAAAAGAGGATTACTTGATACTCCTTATTGTGCCTCTGTCATCTTCAAATAAAAATTGATCTGTATAAATTGAAAATATAAATAGTTACACACAAATTTAAAGTATTATAAAGCACAAAAAATAAAAAAATAATGCACCTAAAACTATATTAAACTTGACAAAACTAATTTCCCCAATATCCCTTAGCCTACAATGACAAAACTAATACATATCTTAGTATTCATCATAAATTGGCAAGGATCACCTTTCACTGTCAATTTTATTTTCTAAATCCCAAGATGCTTAGCTAAGAATTGCATTTTAATTCTCCGATTAAACCAAACCCTCAACAGAAATATATAAATGATCAGCCATAGTAAATTTAGCCAGGGTAGTTCATGAAACTTACAAGCTAAATTTGGCAAAGAAAAAGTCTTTATGGAGTCCAGAATCAGTGTGCTACACCGCTGTTATAACTGGAGATCAAACAAGGGTAATTATGTAATTTCCTTTGGATTTTTCTTCCTTCTTCAGTTCTCTCATTGACAACGAGCCCATTATAACTAGAAATGACAGGAAAATTAAATTATTTATTCTAGCAGAATTTACAAGATGAAATCATAAATGAAATACACTTGAAAGAGGTGCTCTGCACGAATAAATAAATAAGCTTTCCTTAAACTCCCAAATTCTTACCATACAGTAGCTAAAAATATAAAGGCAATCATACCAATTGAACTCTCCAAAATCTGAAACTGTTACTGCTCACCCTCTATTTCTTTTTTTTTTTTAAATTTTCTAATTGGAAGAAAAAAAGAAGTAGTCCGCCTGCGGCACTTCTCTATGTAGCTGAAGAGTTGTAAATTTCGCAAAGCTGTTAATGACTTAATTCAACTTAAAGCATAACTGCCACCATTAACACAATTTGTTTAAAACATCAACTTCAAAAGAGTAATAATAGCACATATAGCAGTAGGAAATAGTAGGAATATGTAACAGCCCGAAAACCGGTACCCCTTTGTAACGGTCCGAACCATCACTGGCACTAGGATCCAGATCGGCTTAAGGCCGCCGAGACCCGTAGCAAGCCGACTATACTCTCTGTGTACCTGATAAATCCCATACATGATAAAAAATACTCAACAATCCTGTAAAACTCTCCAGGCTTAACTACTGCTACTCAGATATGCAAATCTGAAATGGCCCTCAGGGCCTATACCAGTGGCTACTATCTGCTGTGGGTCAAGGGGTTGAAACCTTTTTAATCTGTAACACAATCCACTGGTATCTCATCAAAGCCATACATTAAGCCTGATACACACATTTCTCATCAAGAAACATAAAACAGGATTCATGTACAAAGGGATTAATCATACGCCACACGACAGCAAGGACACTAGGGAAAGCACAAGTCTATCCAGTATATGACAGTCCATCTCTATACATTACATTACAACTAATCTATTAACCATACATTCATGCATATCTTTCTTTACTCTTGCTGACTCTGACTTCCCATAGCTATCTCGGAACCTGCAAAACTGGGGTTAAGGGAGTGGGATGAGCTCTAGAGCCCAGTGAGGAGGAACAATAAAACAATTCATTAATTACATGTTTTCATGAAATGCATCACATCACAAACATATCATCTCACGGATGAACTTGTCACCAATAGCCCTCTACTACATGTCATAATATGTCCTGCTGTGCCAAGGAGACTAGGTCATCACCTGGACTTCTCTTATCTAACTCATATCACAACATGTCCCACTGTGCCAAGGAGACTAGGTCATCACCTGGACTTCTCTTATCTCTGATCTGACAGGCTGTCTGTCTAATTCTTCTTTGAGAGCTTAAGAGAGATCTTGGTTCTTGACACTGCATCACGAATAAGGTTCAATACTAACTTGTGTGTTTCTTATTCTTGCTGTTTTTAAAATCAATCAGTTATAAGTGTTCTTAATTGCATGTTAATTAAGGGTGCTTTAGATTGGGGAATTATTTTCTGAACTAAGTTCTTTTTACTAGGGTATGTGTCGTTTCAGTCTCTAATAGGCTGGGGTTCCGCATCAATTGGTATCAGAGCTAGGCTTAGTAATAATTTCTTAACTATCCTTTGTGTCTTTTCTTCAAATTTTCATGATCTTTCCGTTTGGGATACCTATTAGAGTCGAATTTATTATTTAGTTTCTGTTCAAATCGAATTTTACCCTAAATTCTTATTTAGACGGAATTACTATCTTAAGTGATTTGGTTTGTGCTTTCTGCCCTAGTTCATATACTCCTATTCTAATACTCTTAGAATAGTATTTCTAGTGTTTTACTCCTGTGCGTATAAAAAAAATACCAAAAAGAAGAAAAAAAAAAAAGAAAAAAAGAATTTCTGCAACTTTGGGTCAATTGTTCAAACTTCATTCTGATATTGATACCTACTGGTATAAATCATATTTCATATACCTTGAACATATTTCTGGGCTTGGGATTCGAAATACATGTTTGGGGTAGGTTTAGGGCATTTGGATAGTATATTCACAAAACCAGTTGTACTCAATACTTGCTGTTTTAAGTGTCTATTTTGTTTGCTTGCTTTGAATTATTTTTGTTGAGTCAATATTAAGATCAGTTAACCTAGGATTGCATGCTTAGGGATAACTTCGTGTTAAGCACATCCGTCTTGTTAATTTTTGATTCTTAGTTTGTTAATTTGGTGTCTTCCTGTCTGTTGGTTCCATACACTTAGTTTGACAAATTGCACATTGTTGAACATCTAATTACACTTAGTACACGAAATTTCACTTTTGTGTGCTAAATCAATCCATTTGTTCATTTTGGTCAGTTTGCATCTAGTGTTGTTTCCTATCTTTTCTTATTAGGTCTTTCCTTGCTTTCCTTATTATTTGAATCATACAAGCTTGGCTTATTGAGTCTTTATTCTGAAGTGCACTTTTGAGATACCAAGTGAGTGCTTGAAAGTTAAACACGTGAGTTGAGAGAATTGTGAATTTTTCTATAATGTCTGGGCATAATATTGGTGATACTTCTGACCCTACGTTTAATCTTAAAGATATGTATAAAGCTTTCATGGATAGCTTTCAGAAGCTAAATTTGAGAATGGATAACCTTGAGGACAACCTTAGATCTTCAAAGGGCAATTCCAATCAGGGGGATGATGATACACACGATCCATCCTATGAAGAGGAAAATGTGGCATAAATCAGCCCCTTTCCGAGCCAGAAGGTTCAATGATCGTGTACCCTATGTAGATAACAATATGAACTCCATAAAGATGAAGATTCCAAGCTTCAATGGTAAGGCTGATGTTGATGCCTATTTAGAGTGGGAGCGTAAAGTGGAGATGGTTTTTAATTGTCAAAGCTATTCTTATGATAAAAAGGTAAAACTTGCTGCCCTTGAGTTTTCAGATTATACACTAATATGGTGGGATGAGCTTGTGAAATCTAGGAGAAGGAATGGAGAGTTACCCATTGCTAGTTGGGACGAGATGAAGTGAATCATGAGGAAGAAATATGTGCCTACTTATTACCATAGAGATCTCCATCATTAGTTGCAAAGATTAACTCAGGGATCAAAGTCTGTTGATGAGTATCATAAGGAGATGGAGTTGCTCCTGATCAAAGCAAACATAGTGGAGGAGGAAGACCAGACTATGGCTCGTTTCTTTGGTGGTCTTAACAAGGAGATTGCTGATGTGGTTGATTTGCAACCATATGTTGATTTGGAAGACTTGGTGAACATTGCAATTAAGGTGGAAAGACAAAGAGGCCGAAATAGATGGGGGAGCAACAGGGCTGCTCAAAACTCCAACAGCAAATGGGGTTCCAAATGGAACACCAAGCCTGATCCTAAAAGGTTTGATAAGTCTTCAACTCAAAAAGGCATGTTACCTTCCAAAGAAACATCCAACTCTCATGGTAAAAATGAATCAGCCCCTAAATCAAATAGAACTAGAGATATTCAGTGCTTTAAATGTAAAGGGCGTGGGCATTATGCCAATGAGTGTGTTAATAAATGTGCCATGATAGTGAGAGGAGATGAGATAGTCTCCGAAACTGATTCTGATTCTGATGAAATACCACCTTTAGAAGATTGTTCCGATGTAGAGATAGAAGAGTATCCTGTTCAAGGAGATTCCTTAGTGATATTGCGTACTCTAAATGTTTCTATTAAAGAAGAAGGACTTGAACAACATGAAAACATCTTTCACACTCGTTGTTTGGTAGGTGGTAAAGTCTGTAGCATGATAATAGATTCGGGTAGTCAAGTTAATTGTGCTAGTACTATTTTAGTTGATAAATTAGGACTAGAAACTATTAAACACCCCAATCCTTACAGACTTCAATGGTTGAATGATAGTGGCGAGGCAAAGGTAACCAAGCAATGTAAAGTGCCATTTTCTATTAGCAAGTATGTAGATGAGGTTACTTGTGATATTGTACCCATGCAGGCTGGACATATTTTGTTAGGTAGACCATGGCAATTTGATAGGCGTGTCATTTATGATGGGTATAGTAATAGGTTTTCTTTTACGTTCCTTAGTGTAAAACATATACTTGTACCCTTATCTCCTAAAGATGTATATGCAGATCAAGTGAAATTACAACAATCTGCTAAATTGGGTAAGGGAGATGAGACAAGCAAAAAGAATGAGGGAAAAGAGGCCAGTAGTAAAAAGAAAGTTTCGAATGGCCCAAAAGAGAGTGACTGCACAGGAAAGGATAAAAATGAGAGATGTGCAGGAGAGAAAACATTAGTGAGTGTGGAGGTAAAAGGAGAGCTGAGTGAGAAGAGTGAAGAATTCAGCAAGTCTTCCTTTTATTGTAAAGAGAGAGTGTAATACCCGGCATGTTCCGACATCAGAATTCCTATCGTTCGGTGGAATCGAGGATGTCAGAGCATCCCTGAAGGGAGAGTGGAGGTTTTCTAAAATGTATTTAGCTGTTTTAAGCTTTTGTTTTAGCAAAGGAATAAGTTTTGAAGAAACAAGGCTAAGGAAAGTTTTGCCACTTTCGGCCCCCTAAAGTGTAAGTTCGGCCGCCTAAAGTAGCTCATGTTCGGCCCCCTAAACTCAATGTTCGGCCCCCGAACATGATGAGGTGTTACATGTAGCTTTGGCCACCGAACGTGAAGCGGTGGTTCACTTTTTTTAAGTGGATATGACCGACTATGGAGGTGCTTAAGCTCTCCTTTGGGTCAGGAACAAGCACATGTTTCCCCTTGGTGATTTTCTTGAGTTTCTAATCAAATCTTTCAAAGAAAAATAAGTTTATGGTGAGTTTTAACTAGTTTTGAGAAGTTGTGGAGTTTGAGAACTTGTGAAGCTTGAATCTTCATTTCTTCAAGTTTGGGGTCACGCCAGCCTTTGTTCTTCAAAGGGTAAGAGTGAATCCTTTGTTTTTATTATGTGTTAAATGAGTTTGATGATGGGAAAGGGGAGTTGTGCTTGAGTATGCATAAGTTGTCCATATTAGGGTGTATGGATCCTATGCTTTGTGTATGGTTGTTGTGTGTTGTTTGTTGGAGTTTAATTTATTTGAAGCTCCTTTATGCTTATTGAAGTGTTTATGCATGTTTTAGAAGGGTTAAATGCATGTGTTGAGGTCTGAGCAGGTGATGGAGGGATTGGCAGGCGTCCTTGTGCACGAAACTGAGTTCTGGATGAACTCAGGTTCGGCCCCCGAAAGTCCAAGTTAGGCCGCCGAACATGCCTGACTTTCGTCTCTGGAAGGGACATTCGGCCGCCGAAGGTGCCCCCGAAAGTGCCCTGTCCAGCCTTCCTTTGCATGTTTTCTATGTTTGGTCTAAGGTGTTTTAAGGGGTTTTAAGGGGAGATGTTTAGCGGTATGTCCGAGTATGTTTGGTCCCTCATTTGAGTCTATCTGTGTAGGCACAGAGCAGAGGAACCAGAGAGAGCAGCAGTGAGTACTGCTCCAGAGTTTTTAGAGCCTGCAGAGTCAGTCAGTTCAGATAGCCAGAGGTGAGTGGAACTAAACTTAATGCTTTTTGAATTGATCAAAGACATGTTTTAACATATCTCATGCATCATGATTATGCCATAAGTTGATTGCATTAGTATCCACGAATATGTTGCATTGCATTGTTATTTGTTGATGTGGGTAAATGCTGAATGATCCCATAGTCACAGACAGGAAGACCAGGAGCCTTTGACTACGCCCTGGCACGTATAGCAAAGACCAGGAGCCTTTGACTACGCCCTGGCAGGTATATAGCAAAGTCCAGGAGCCTTTGACTACGCCCTGGCAATGGTAAGTTTACAGGTGTTATATACACATATACATATATGACAGGAAGACCAGGTGCTCGATTCTACGCCCTGGCACAGAGTTACTGGGACTATGTGGTGACAGGTTTACTCTTGATGTGGCTTGTCTGTGATATGGTGCATTTCATGAGATCATATTTTACTGAGATGTTTTACTGTTCTACTCACTGGGCTATAGAGCTCATCCCACTCCCTTAACCCCAGTTTTGCAGGTTCAGTGTACAGTGTACAGGGACAGTCCAGCAGAGTACAGGAAGAGTAAAGAGATCTGTAATAGCTTAGAGTGGACATGTAATATTAAAGAGATGTAATAGTTGTTGCTTGACCTAGTGATGTATATGTTTTGTACATGATCTGTATCTGTATATATGTTTTTCTGTATGTGAAAACCAGGCTTAACAGGTATGAGTTAACCCATCTAGAGCAAGCTCTAGTCAGGGATACAGAGTACAGAGTACAGGAGTACAGAGTACAGAGATAGTGCATGCACAGGTTAAGCCTTGGTTCAGAAAAGAGTTTTATTTTCACATAAAATGTATGATCATGTATGAGTGTTACAGGTACACAGAGAGTATAGCAGGCTTGCTACGGGTTCTGGCGGCCTTAAGCCGACCTGAATCCTAGCGCCGGTGACGGTCCTTTTTGGGGTCGTTACAGATTGGTATCAGAGCCCTAGGTTCACATGATCGGACCTATAGAGACAGTGTTGGGCTCAGACAGGTGGTCAAGCACAATAGGAAATCATGTCCACTAGGATAGGGTCTTGAGTCCTATCTGCTATGATATGCCATGAGTATTGTATGTGTATGATTGTTATGTGATATGTGATAGTTATGTGCTAAGTGGTATGTTGTATGTTGTGTTTCCAGAGTAAAGATGCGAGGAACTCGTCGATCAGCTCGATTGACTGGAGTCCCACCAGAGAGTGAGAGACCAGCTGCTCGTCCTCCTGCATTGCCAAGGGCAAGGTCTCAGAGATCTAGCAGGGAAGGTACGTCGATAGACCCTAGAAGGTCTGTAGACGAGAGCAGAAGAGGAACAGTGAGGGGAGGAAGATCAGAGGAGAGAAGGGAAGCTATGGAGATTGATCAGTCTAGAGATGATAGCATGGGTATAGGCAGTTTTGAGGAAGGTATGGGAGAATCTTTGGGAGGTGTTCAGGCCTCAGGTTATGGCTATCCATCCTTGTTTCAGGAGCCAGAGTATCCGATGGAGGGTATGTCGGAATACTCTCGTTTTGACCCATATCCTACATACATGCCATATATGCCATATCCTCACTACTATCCCCCATATCCGAGGTATCCATCTTCCCCTATACATCCAAGTGCAGCACACCTAGAGCCAAATGAACCAAATGAACCAGTACTACCACCAGAACCAGTAGCCCCTGTTGGTGATAGACATGAACCTAGCTCATCTGGAGGTAAAGTTCAAATGACGGAGTATTTGAAATTGGATGCTCCTAAATACAATACGGGAGATGATCCATTTGATTACCTCAGAGCAGTTAGGATGATTACCAGTGAATTGGGAGCAGATGATAGGAGAGCCATTGAGATGGCAGGTTTCACAATAAAATGCAGGAAAGCCAGAGAATGGTTTAAGAATTATGTGGAGCCTAGAATGGACAGCATGTCATGGGGAGAGTTCGCTAATGAGTTTGCAGGGTGGGCTTTTCCTGATAGTTCGAGGGAGATGAAGATAATTGAGTTTGAACAGTTGAGACAAACAGATGAGATGACTGTGGATGAATTTACAGATAAGTTTCTGGATCTGCTTCAGTACGTGGGTCAAGCCTATGATACTGATCAGAAGAAGGCAAGGAGATATACCATGAGACTTCATCCCAGGTATTCTTCTTTGATCCTTCCAGCAGAAAAGGAGAGTTTTCACTCTATTATAGATGCAGCCAGGAAAATGGAAGCTAGTGCCAATATTCAGAAACAGTCAAAGGCACAGGCTTCGGGTTCTAAGGCCCCCAGTTCAGGTTCTACAGGCAGTAAAAGATGGGATAGAGCGAGAGGAACAAGGAAAGGGTTCTGGAATAAAGTCAAGTCAGGTCTGGGAATAGGTAGTGGCTCAAGCTCTGGCACAGCTCCAGTCTGCAGACGATGCGGAAAACCACATGGAGGAGTTTGTCGGTTGGGATCTACAGCTTGTTTTCGATGTGGACAGGAAGGGCATATTGCTCGAGATTGTCCGCAGATGACCTTCGTACCATCCCAGCAGATGAGTTCAGGCAGTGTGGTTCAGCCAGTTGTACGGCCAGCAGCTCCAGTCATGCCTCAGACTAGTGGCAGAGGCAGAGGTAGAGGGGTAGCCTCTACTTCAGCAGCAGGTTCCCGAGGTGGAAATCCGGTAGCCCCAGCACGGCTTTTCACAGTGACACAGGAGGAGGCTAACACGTCGAACACAGTGGTGTCAGGTAATCTCATCATTGGGTGTTCAGATGTGTATGCTTTGATGGACCCCGGTGCTTCTCATTCCTTTATTGCTTCGAGAGCCATAGAGAGGTTGGGTTTGATCAGTTCTGAGTTAGAGTATCCTCTCTGGGTCAGTGGACCTAGATGTGACCCATCAGTGGCAGTGTCAGTCTGTCGTTTCAGTCCAGTGTTTATTGAGAGTAGATGCCTTCCAGCTGACCTTGTGGTTCTAGACTTGACAGATTTTGATGTCATTCTAGGGATGGATTGGTTATCTACATATAGTGCTACGTTGGACTGTCGAGAGAAGCTAGTGAGTCTCAGAGACCAGGATGGGTCAGAGTGTGTCTTCAGAGGAGACAGGAGAGGTACACCCAGAGGTATGATTTCAGCCCTTCAGGCTCGTCGTTTGCTTAGGAGGGGTTGTCAGGGGTTTCTAGCTCATGTGAGAGAGCTAGACAGTCAGGTGAGGGAACCAGCCACAGTACCAGTAGTCCGAGAGTTTCTCGATGTGTTCCCAGACGATTTGCCAGGACTACCACCTGATAGGGAGATAGGGTTTGAAATTGAATTACTGCCAGGTACTAGACCTATCTCTATTCCTCCCTACAGGATGGCGCCAGCTGAGTTAACAGAGTTGAAAGAACAGTTGCAGGACTTGGTAGATAAGGGTTTCATCCGCCCTAGTACCTCACCTTGGGGTGCTCCAGTGCTCTTTGTCAGAAAGAAGGATGGATCCCTCAGACTTTGTATCGACTACAGACAGTTGAACAAGGTCACTATCAAGAATAGGTATCCCTTACCTCGGATTGATGATCTATTTGACCAGCTAGCTGGAGCAGGTTGTTTCTCGAAAATAGATCTGAGATCTGGGTATCATCAGTTGAGAGTCAGAGAGGCAGATGTGCCTAAGACAGCTTTCCGGACCAGATATGGGCATTATGAGTTCTTAGTGATGCCGTTCGGGTTGACTAACGCCCCTGCAGCATTTATGGATCTCATGAACAGGGTATTCAGTGAGTTTCTGGATCACTTTGTCATTGTGTTTATCGATGATATCTTAGTGTATTCCAGAAATGCAGAGGAGCATGCCCAGCATCTGAGGATTGTTTTGCAGACACTGAGAGAGCATGGTTTATATGCCAAGTTCTCGAAGTGTGAGTTTTGGTTGCGGAGCATTGCCTTCTTGGGACATGTGGTATCAGCAGAGGGTATTGAGGTAGACCCCAAGAAGATCGAGGCTGTAGCTAACTGGCCCAGACCCATGACAGTGACTGAGATTAAAAGTTTTCTGGGACTGGCAGGTTACTACAGGAGGTTCGTTCAGAACTTCTCAAAGATAACAGCTCCTATGACCAAATTGACTCAGAAGAACCAGAAGTTTATCTGGTCAGACCAGTGTGAAGAGAGCTTTGAGGAGCTCAAGAGGAGATTGACCACAGCACCAGTGTTAGCTCTGCCTGTGAGTAATAAGGATTTCACAGTGTTCTGTGATGCATCTCGAGTGGGATTGGGTTGTGTATTGATGCAGAGTGATAGAGTAATCGCTTATGCTTCTAGACAGTTGAAGAAGCACGAGTTGAATTACCCTACCCATGACCTAGAGATGGCAGCAGTTATCTTTGCACTTAAGATGTGGCGGCATTACCTCTACGGGGTGAAATGCGAGATCTACACTGATCACAAGAGTTTACAGTACATCTTAAGTCAGAGAGAGCTGAATTTGAGGCAGAGAAGGTGGGTCGAATTGCTCAGTGATTATGATTGTAAGATCCAGTATCATCCGGGTAAGGCGAATGTAGTCGCAGACGCCCTAAGCCGGAAGTCACTAGGCAGTTTATCCCATATAGCAGCAGAGCGGAGACCAGTTGTGATAGAGCTTTATAAGCTCTTTGATGAGGGTTTACAGCTAGAGTTGTCTGGTACAGGTGCGGTGATAGCACAGATGAGAGTGACACCTGTGTTTCTGGAGCAGATAGCGCAGAGACAGCATGAGGACCCTGAATTGCTGAAAATTGCCAGGACTGTTCAGTCAGGCAACAATACAGAGTTTAGATTTGACAGTAAAGGGATCCTTCGCTATGGGAGTCGACTTTGTGTACCAGATAGGGGCAGTGTGAAGGAAGACATTATGAGGGAAGCTCATAATGCGAGGTATAGTGTTCACCCAGGAGCCACCAAGATGTATCAGGATCTGAAAAGGGTCTATTGGTGGCCAGCCATGAAGAAAGAAGTGGCACGGTTCGTGACAGCCTGTGAGGTTTGTCAGAGGGTGAAATTAGAACATCAGAAACCTGCCGGTATGCTTAACCCATTACCGATTCCAGAGTGGAAATGGGAGAACATAGCCATGGATTTTGTAGTGGGTTTACCAGTAACGTCCAACAGGATAGACTCGATATGGGTGATTGTGGACAGACTCACGAAATCTGCTCATTTTCTTCCAGTACGGAGTAACTATTCTGTGGCTAAGTTGGCACAGGTCTATCTGGATGAGATAGTGAGATTACATGGAGTTCCAGTGTCTATAGTTTCAGACAGAGGACCTCAGTTTACTTCCCGCTTTTGGCGGAGTCTGCAAAGTGCGATGGGCACGAGGTTGGATTTTAGTACTGCTTTCCACCCACAGACTGATGGACAGTCAGAAAGGACCATCCAGACCATAGAGGATATGCTACGCCTATGTGTGTTAGACTTTGGCGGTTCTTGGAGGCAGCATCTACCTTTGGTGGAGTTTGCCTACAATAACAGTCATCATGCTAGCATTGGGATGGCTCCTTATGAAGCATTATATGGGAGGAAGTGCAGATCACCTGTTTGCTGGGAAGAGGTAGGAGAGAAGGCTCTTGCAGGGCCAGAGTTAGTAGACATTACCAGTAGAATGGTGCCCATGATCAGAGAAAGAATCAGAACAGCTCAGAGTAGACAGAAAAGTTATGCAGACGTTCGCAGAAAGCAGTTAGAGTTTCAAGAGGGTAATTGGGTATTGCTGAAAGTGTCGCCAATGAAAGGAGTGGTTCGTTTTGGGAAGAAAGGTAAATTAGCTCCACGGTACATTGGACCCTTTGAGGTGTTGCAAAGGATTGGAAATGTGTCGTATAAGCTGGATTTACCTGCTTCTATGGAGAGGATTCACCCGGTATTTCATGTTTCTATGCTACGACAGTTTGTGTCAGATCCGAATCAGGTTCTGAGTGAGCCTGAGGTGGAGATTCATACAGATCTCACCTATATAGAGCAGCCAGTGCGGATTCTTGACACGCAGATCAGACAGCTAAGGAACAAGGAGATTCCAATGGTGAAAGTGTTATGGAACCACCATAATCTCGAAGAGTGCACCTGGGAGACGCGGGAGTCTATGCTCCAGCAATATCCATATTTGTTTTGAGGTTAGTTTTCTCCGTTTCATGTTTTTATTGTGTGTTTTAGGAACATCCGAGGACGAATGTTCTTAAGGAGGGGAGAATGTAATACCCGGCATGTTCCGACATCAGAATTCCTATCGTTCGGTGGAATCGAGGATGTCAGAGCATCCCTGAAGGGAGAGTGGAGGTTTTCTAAAATGTATTTAGCTGTTTTAAGCTTTTGTTTTAGCAAAGGAATAAGTTTTGAAGAAACAAGGCTAAGGAAAGTTTTGCCACTTTCGGCCCCCTAAAGTGTAAGTTCGGCCGCCTAAAGTAGCTCATGTTCGGCCCCCTAAACTCAATGTTCGGCCCCCGAACATGATGAGGTGTTACATGTAGCTTTGGCCACCGAACGTGAAGCGGTGGTTCACTTTTTTTAAGTGGATATGACCGACTATGGAGGTGCTTAAGCTCTCCTTTGGGTCAGGAACAAGCACATGTTTCCCCTTGGTGATTTTCTTGAGTTTCTAATCAAATCTTTCAAAGAAAAATAAGTTTATGGTGAGTTTTAACTAGTTTTGAGAAGTTGTGGAGTTTGAGAACTTGTGAAGCTTGAATCTTCATTTCTTCAAGTTTGGGGTCACGCCAGCCTTTGTTCTTCAAAGGGTAAGAGTGAATCCTTTGTTTTTATTATGTGTTAAATGAGTTTGATGATGGGAAAGGGGAGTTGTGCTTGAGTATGCATAAGTTGTCCATATTAGGGTGTATGGATCCTATGCTTTGTGTATGGTTGTTGTGTGTTGTTTGTTGGAGTTTAATTTATTTGAAGCTCCTTTATGCTTATTGAAGTGTTTATGCATGTTTTAGAAGGGTTAAATGCATGTGTTGAGGTCTGAGCAGGTGATGGAGGGATTGGCAGGCGTCCTTGTGCACGAAACTGAGTTCTGGATGAACTCAGGTTCGGCCCCCGAAAGTCCAAGTTAGGCCGCCGAACATGCCTGACTTTCGTCTCTGGAAGGGACATTCGGCCGCCGAAGGTGCCCCCGAAAGTGCCCTGTCCAGCCTTCCTTTGCATGTTTTCTATGTTTGGTCTAAGGTGTTTTAAGGGGTTTTAAGGGGAGATGTTTAGCGGTATGTCCGAGTATGTTTGGTCCCTCATTTGAGTCTATCTGTGTAGGCACAGAGCAGAGGAACCAGAGAGAGCAGCAGTGAGTACTGCTCCAGAGTTTTTAGAGCCTGCAGAGTCAGTCAGTTCAGATAGCCAGAGGTGAGTGGAACTAAACTTAATGCTTTTTGAATTGATCAAAGACATGTTTTAACATATCTCATGCATCATGATTATGCCATAAGTTAATTGCATTAGTATCCACGAATATGTTGCATTGCATTGTTATTTGTTGATGTGGGTAAATGCTGAATGATCCCATAGTCACAGACAGGAAGACCAGGAGCCTTTGACTACGCCCTGGCACGTATAGCAAAGACCAGGAGCCTTTGACTACGCCCTGGCAGGTATATAGCAAAGTCCAGGAGCCTTTGACTACGCCCTGGCAATGGTAAGTTTACAGGTGTTATATACACATATACATATATGACAGGAAGACCAGGTGCTCGATTCTACGCCCTGGCACAGAGTTACTGGGACTATGTGGTGACAGGTTTACTCTTGATGTGGCTTGTCTGTGATATGGTGCATTTCATGAGATCATATTTTACTGAGATGTTTTACTGTTCTACTCACTGGGCTATAGAGCTCATCCCACTCCCTTAACCCCAGTTTTGCAGGTTCAGTGTACAGTGTACAGGGACAGTCCAGCAGAGTACAGGAAGAGTAAAGAGATCTGTAATAGCTTAGAGTGGACATGTAATATTAAAGAGATGTAATAGTTGTTGCTTGACCTAGTGATGTATATGTTTTGTACATGATCTGTATCTGTATATATGTTTTTCTGTATGTGAAAACCAGGCTTAACAGGTATGAGTTAACCCATCTAGAGCAAGCTCTAGTCAGGGATACAGAGTACAGAGTACAGGAGTACAGAGTACAGAGATAGTGCATGCACAGGTTAAGCCTTGGTTCAGAAAAGAGTTTTATTTTCACATAAAATGTATGATCATGTATGAGTGTTACAGGTACACAGAGAGTATAGCAGGCTTGCTACGGGTTCTGGCGGCCTTAAGCCGACCTGAATCCTAGCGCCGGTGACGGTCCTTTTTGGGGTCGTTACAGAGAGAGTTGAAGAAAGCATACTTAGGGAAGAGAGTTTTAATTATATTGCGTTTTAGTTCCAATTTTATGATTGAGACTAACCCTACTAATGAATTGCCTAGTTCTTTTTCTAAGTTATTGCAGGATTTTGCGGATGTATTTTCTGAGGTGGTGCCATCTAGGTTACCACCCATTAGGAGAATAGAACATCAAATCGATTTTGTTCCTGGAGCTCAGATTCCAAACTGTCCAGCTTACCGGAGTAATCCTAAGGAGACGAAGGAATTGCAAAAGCAAGTTGATGAGTTGCTAGCTAAGGGACATATCAGGGAGAGCCTCAGTCCATGCGTAGTACCTGTTTTGTTGGTTACAAAGAAAGCTGGAACAATGCGCATGTGTATTGATTGTCGTGCGATCAACAAAATCACTGTAAAGTATCGCCATCTTATTCCTAGATTAGATGATATGCTTTAAGAATTATGTGGTGCTGTTTTCTTTACAAAAATTGATTTGAAAAGCGGTTATCATCAAATTAGGATGAAGTTAGGTGATGAGTGGAAAACTACCTTTAAGAAAAAATATGGTTTATATGAATGGTTAGTGATGCCTTTTGGCTTAACTAATGCACCTAGCACATTTATGAGATTGATGAACCATGTTTTGCGTGATTACCTAGGTAAGTTTGTGGTTGTGTATTTTGATGATATATTGATTTATAGTCGAAACATGGATGACCACATAAGGCATGTTGAACTTGTTTTACAGAAGTTGCGTGAACATGAATTGTATGCTAATATTAAGAAATGCACATTTTGTACTGATAGTGTCATATTCCTAGGATTTATTATTAGTTCACATGGAGTAGAGGTAGAGATTCAGTGTTTGTTGTTGTAGATCGCTTTAGTAAGATGGCACATTTTATTCCATGTCATAAAACTGATGATGCAACGAACATAGCTGATTTGTTTTTCAAGGAAGTAGTCTGTTTGCATGGTATACCTAGGACTATTGTTTCTGATAGAGATTCTAAGTTCCTTAGTCATTTCTGGCGTGTTTTGTGGGGGAAATTGGGTACTAAACTTTTATTTTCTACTACTTGTCATCCACAAACAGATGGCCAAACTGAAGTTGTTAATAGGACTTTAGGAACTATGCTTCGTGCTGTTGTGGGTAGAAACTTGAAAACTTGGGAAAAATGTTTGCCATATGTTGAATTTGCTTATAATCGCGCTATCCATTCTTCTACTGGTTATTCACCTTTTGAGATTGTGTATGGTTTTAATCCATCAACTGTATTAGATTTAATGCCTTTACCTTTGAACGAGCTGTCTAATTTAGATGGAAAAGCGAAGGCTGAAATGGTTAAATCAATACACTTGAAAGCGCGTGAGCATATTGAGAAGCACAACAAAATGTATGAGAAATAGGCCAATAAGGGTCGCAAGAAAGTTGTATTCAGACCAGGTGATTGGGTTTGGATCCATATGCGAAAGGAGAGGTTTTCGAATCAAAGGAAATCAAAACTTGATGCACGAGGGGATGGACCATATCAAGTGCTGAAATGGATCAATGACAATGCATGCATAATTGATCTGCCAGGTGAGTTTGGTGTAAGTGCTACCTTTAATGTTTCTGATTTGTCTCCTTTTGATTTTGGTACAGATTTGAGGACGAATCCTTTTCAAGAGGGAGGGGATGATGTAAGCACGACCAACAACACTAAAAATGATGAGCTAGCATTGCCTCAAGGACCAATTACAAGGTTAAGATCCAAGAGGTTGAAGGAAGCACTTCAAGGATTCATGAAGGAATATGTTGAAGCTTTGCAAGTTCATTTTGAAGTTGAAGAACAATATGACCATTCCAAGTCAATTAGGCCGAATGTGTCTGTAATACCCGGCTTGAGTTCGGCACCGGAAGTGTTGTCGTCCGGTGGACTCCGGGATGTCGGAAACCTTTAGAGGGTAGGAGCTATGAGTTTCTCAAGAAATGTTGTGTGATTTATTGTGTTACAGGTAAATGGAACCAAGTTTTGAGTTGAATGAACCAAGGCAGAGGAGCCAAGTTCGGCCGCCGAAGATAAGTTCGGCCGCCGAAAGTGCCCAATATTCGGCTTCCGAATTCAGGTTCGGCCCCCGAATGTTGCATGGTTTTGCACGCGATCCGGCAGCCGAAGCTGAGTTGCTTAGCCAGCAGTTTTGTATCCCTTAGTCAGCATTTTGGACAGGTGTTATGTCCAACTTGGTGCCAGAAGCTTGGCCACGTCTTCCCTGGTTTATTTGCTGAGTTTGAGCAGCTCCTGCAGAGTGTTTTGATAAGTCACAAGGTTTTGACTGTTATGAAGCAAAAAGCTCCGTTTATGCGAGTGTGAGAGTTTGAGGAAAGTTGGTCCGTTTTCCTTAGTTCAGAGTGTTCAGCTTCTTGTTACAGGAGGTAAGTACTGCTCTTGAACCTGTTTATGTGTTTTCTGAAGGTTTTATGGAAGTTAAGGGAGAAAGATGCAGGTTTAAGTGAGAAGTAGTGGTTGTGATGAGTTATGCATGTATACATGTTTCTGTGTTATGTTTGATTTGTTGTTTGGGGTTATTAGATAGTTTTGGACCCCTGTAATCATATACGTGAGTATATGTGGTTTGAGTGGTTGAAGGGAAGGAGAAGATGGTTTGCCGTGGAAGCTGAGTTCTGGATGAACTCAGGTTCGGCAGCCGAAGGTTCATTCGGCCGCCGAACCTCTTGCATGGTGGCTTGGCTGCCACAGTCTGTTTTGCATGTTCGGCTCTGTTTGGGGGATTCGGCCGCCGAAGGTGCCGCCGAAGGTGCTTGAGTTTCGTCTCTGGAGAGGACTTTCGGCCGCCGAACCTGCCGCCGAAAGTGTCCTGTCCAGCTTTCTTTTGCATGCTTTGCATGGAGAGTTGAGTGAGTTAAGGGGATTCTTGGGGAAGTTTAAGAGAGTTAGTTCTACGCTTGTTTGGTCCCTCATTTGAGTCCATCTGTATAGGTACAGACCAGAGGAACCAGAGAGAGCAGCAGTAAGTTCAGAGCCTGCAGAGTCAGTCAGTCCAGATAGCCAGAGGTGAGTGGAACTAAACTTATGACTTTTAATTGAACCACAAACTGCTTTTAGCATATCTCATGCATCATGTTTATGCCATAGGTTGATTGCATTAGTATTCACGAATATGTTGCATAGCATCGTTATTTGGTGATGTGAGTGAATGCTGAATGATCCAATAGTCTCAGACAGGAAGTCCAGGAGCCTTTGACTACGCCCTGGCAGGTAAAGCGAAGTTCAGGAGTCTTTGACTACGCCCTGGCAGGTATAGCAAAGTCCAGGAGCCTTTGACTACGCCCTGGCAATGGTAAGTACAGAGGTGTTATATCCACAGATACATATATGACAGGAAGACCAGGTGCTCGATTCTACGCCCTGGCACAGAGTTACTGGGACTATGTGGTGACAGGTTTACTCTTGATGTGGCTTGTCTGTGATATGGTGCATTCCATGAGAGCATAATTTACTGAGATGTTTTACTGTTCTACTCACTGGGCTATAGAGCTCATCCCACTCCCTTAACCCCAGTTTTGCAGGTTCAGTGTACAGTGTACAGGGACAGTCCAGCAGAGTACAGGAAAAGTAAAGAGATCTGTAATAGCTTAGAGTGGACATGTAATATTAAAGAGATGTAATAGTTGTTGCTTGACCTAGTGATGTATGTTTTGTACATGATCTGTATATGTATATATGTTTTCCTGTATGTGAAAACCAGGCTTAACAGGTATGAGTTAACCCATCTAGAGTAAGCTCTAGTCAGGGATACAGAGTACAGAGTACATGAGTACAGAGTACAGAGATAGTGCATGCACAGGTTAAGCCTTGGTTCAGAAAAGAGTTTTATTTTCACAGAAAATGTATGATCATGTATGAGGTTTACAGGTTTACAGGTACACAGAGAGTATAGCAGGCTTGCTACGGGTTCTGGCGGCCTTAAGCCGACCTGAATCCTAGCGCCGGTGACGGTCCATTTTGGGGTCGTTACAGATTTGGTATCAGAGCCCTAGGTTCACATGATCAGACCTATAGAGACAGTGTTGGGCTCAGACAGGTTAGAAGTGGTCAAGCACAATAGGAAATCATGTCCACTAGAATAGGGTCGTGAGTCCTATCTGTTATGATATGCCATGAGTGTTGCATGTGTATGATTTCTATGTGATGTTTATGTGCTAAAGTGGTATGTTATATGTTGTGTTTCCAGCGTAAAGATGCGAGGAACTCGTCGATCAGCTCGATTGACTAGAGTCCCACCAGAGAATGAGAGACCAGCTGCTCGTCCTCCTGCATTGCCAAGGGCAAGGTCTCAGAGATCTAGCAGGGAAGGTACGTCAATAGACCCTAGAAGGTCTGTCGACGAGAGCAGAAGAGGAACAGCTAGGGGAGGAGGATCAGAGGAAAGGAGGGAAGCTCAGTCTAGAGATGACAGCATGGGTATAGGCAGTTTTGAGGAAGGTATGGGAGAATCGCAGGGAGGTGCTCAGACCTCAGGTTTTGGCTATCCAGAGTATCCGATGGAAGGTATGTCGGAGTACTCGAGTTTTGTGCCATATCCTCCTTATATGCCTTATATGCCTTATCCTTACTATCCACCATATCCTATGTATCCCTCTTCCCCTACCCATCCAAGTGCAGCACACCTAGAGCCAAATGAACCAGTACTACCACCAGAACCAGTAGCCCCTGTTATTGACAGACATGAACCTAGCTCATCTGGAGGTAAAGTCCAAATGACGGAGTCCTTGACATTGGATGCTCCTAAATACAACACGGGAGATGATCCATTTGATTACCTCAGAGCAGTTAGGATGATAACCAGTGAATTGGGAGCAGATGATAGGAGAGCCATTGAGATGGCAGGTTTCACATTAAAATGCAAGAAAGCCAGAGAATGGTTTAAGAATTATGTGGAGCCTAGAATGGACAGCATGTCATGGGGAGAGTTCGCCAATGAGTTTGCAGGGTGGGCTTTTCCTGACAGTTCGAGGGAGATGAAAGTAATTGAATTCGAACAGCTGAGACAGACAGATGAGATGAGTGTTGATGAATTCACAGATAAGTTCCTGGATCTGCTTCAGTACGTGGGTCAAGCCTATGATACTGATCAGAAGAAAGCAAGGAGATATACTATGAGACTGCATCCCAGGTATGCTTCCTTGATTCTTCCAGCAGAAAAGGAGAGTTTCCATACCATCGTAGACGCAGCCAGGAAAATGGAAGCTAGTGCCAATATTCAGAAACAGTCAAAGGCACAGGCTTCGGGTTCTAAAGCCCCCATACCAAGCAGTAAAAGATGGGATAGAGCAAAAGGAACAAAGAGTAAGTTCTGGAGTAAAGTCAAGTCAGGTCTGGGAATAGGTAGTGGCTCAAGCTCTGGCACAGCTCCAGTCTGTAGACGATGCGGAAAACCACATGGAGGAGTTTGTCGGTTGGGATCTACAGCTTGTTTTCGATGTGGACAGGAAGGGCATATTGCTCGGGATTGTCCGCAGATGACTTTTGCACCATCCCAGCAGATGAGTTCAGGCAGTGTGGTACAGCCAGTTGTACGGCCAGTAGCTCCAGTCATGCCTCAGACGAGTGGCAGAGGTCGAGGGAGAGGGGTAGCCTCTACTTCAGCAGCAGGTTCCCGAGGTGGAAATCCGGTAGCCCCAGCACGGATTTTCACAGTGACACAGGAGGAGGCTAACACGTCGAACACAGTGGTGTCAGGTAATCTCATCATTGGGTGTTCAGATGTGTATGCTTTGATGGACCCCGGTGCTTCTCATTCCTTTATTGCTTCGAGAGCCATAGAGCGATTGGGTTTGATCAGTTCTGAGTTAGAGTATCCTCTCTGGGTCAGTGGACCTAGATGTGACCCATCAGTGGCAGTGTCAGTCTGTCGTTTCAGTCCAGTGTTTATCGAGGGTAGATACCTTCCAGCTGACCTTGTGGTTCTAGATTTGACGGATTTTGATGTCATTCTAGGGATGGATTGGTTATCTACATATAGTGCTACGTTGGACTGTCGAGAAAAGTTAGTAAGTCTCAGAGACCAGGATGGGTCAGAGTGTGTCTTCAGAGGAGACAGGAGAGGTACACCCAGAGGTATGATTTCAGCCCTTCAGGCTCGTCGTTTGCTTAGGAGGGGTTGTCAGGGGTTTCTAGCTCATGTGAGAGAGCTAGACAGTCAGGTGAGGGAACCAGCCACAGTACCAGTAGTCCGAGAGTTTCTCGATGTGTTCCCAGACGATTTGCCAGGACTACCACCTGATAGGGAGATAGAGTTTGAAATTGAATTACTGCCAGGTACCAGACCTATCTCTATTCCTCCCTACAGGATGGCGCCAGCTGAGTTAACAGAGTTGAAAGACCAGTTGCAGGACTTGGTAGATAAGGGTTTCATCCGCCCTAGTACCTCACCTTGGGGTGCTCCAGTGCTCTTTGTCAGAAAGAAGGATGGATCCCTCAGACTTTGTATCGACTACAAACAGTTGAACAAGGTCACTATCAAGAATAGGTATCCCTTACCTCGGATTGATGATCTATTTGACCAGCTAGCTGGAGCAGGTTGTTTCTCGAAAATAGATCTGAGATCTGGGTATCATCAGTTGAGAGTTAGAGAGGCAGATGTGCCTAAGACAGCTTTCCGGACCAGATATGGGCATTATGAGTTCTTAGTGATGCCGTTCGGGTTGACTAACGCCCCTGCAGCATTTATGGATCTCATGAACAGGGTCTTCAGTGAGTTTCTGGATCACTTTGTCATTGTGTTTATCGATGATATCTTAGTGTATTCCAGAGATGCAGAGGAGCATGCCCAGCATCTGAGGATCGTTCTGCAGACACTGAGAGAGCATGGTTTATATGCCAAGTTCTCGAAGTGTGAGTTTTGGTTACGGAGCATTGCCTTCTTGGGACATGTGGTATCAGCAGAGGGTATTGAGGTAGACCCCAAGAAGATAGAGGCTGTAGCTAACTGGCCCAGACCCATGACAGTGACTGAGATTAAAAGCTTTCTGGGATTGGCAGGTTACTACAGGAGGTTCGTTCAGAACTTCTCAAAGATAGCAGCTCCTATGACCAAATTGACTCAGAAGAACCAGAAGTTTATCTGGTCAGACCAGTGTGAAGAGAGCTTTGAGGAGCTCAAGAGGAGATTGACAACAGCACCAGTGTTAGCTCTGCCTGTCAGTAATGAAGAATTCACAGTGTTCTGTGATGCATCTCGAGTAGGATTGGATTGTGTATTGATGCAGAGTGATAGAGTAATAGCTTATGCTTCTAGACAGTTGAAGAAGCACGAGTTGAATTACCCTACCCATGACCTAGAGATGGCAGCAGTTATCTTTGCACTTAAGATGTGGCGGCATTACCTCTACGGGGTTAAATGCGAGATCTTCACCGATCACAAGAGTTTACAGTACATCTTAAGTCAGAGAGAGCTGAATTTGCGGCAGAGAAGGTGGGTCGAATTGCTCAGTGATTATGATTGTAAAATCCAGTATCATCCGGGTAAGGCAAATGTTGTCGCAGACGCCCTAAGCCGGAAGTCACTAGGCAGTTTATCCCATATAGCAGCAGAGCGGAGACCAGTTGTGATGGAGCTTTATAAGCTCTTTGACGAGGGATTACAGCTAGAGTTGTCTGGTACAGGTGCATTGATAGCACAGATGAGAGTGACACCTGTGTTTCTGGAGCAGATAGCTCAGAGACAGCATGAGGACCCTGAGTTGATGAAAATTGCCAGGACTGTTCAGTCAGGCAATAGTGTAGAGTTCAGATTTGACAGCAAAGGGATCCTTCGCTATGGGATTCGACTTTGTGTACTAGATAGGGGCAGTGTGAAGGAAGACATTATGAGGGAAGCTCATAATGCGAGGTATAGTGTTCACCCAGGAGCCACCAAGATGTATCAGGATCTGAAAAGGGTCTATTGGTGGCCAGCCATGAAGAAAGAAGTGGCGCAGTTCGTGACAGCCTGTGAGGTGTGTCAGAGGGTGAAATTAGAGCATCAGAAACCAGCCGGAATGCTTAACCCATTACCGATTCCAGAGTGGAAATAGGAGAACATAGCCATGGATTTTATAGTGGGTTTACCAGTAGCGTCCAACAGGATAGACTCGATATGGGTGATTGTGGACAGACTCACGAAATCTGCTCATTTTCTTCCAGTACGGAGTAACTATTCTGTGGATAAGTTGGCACAGGTCTATCTAGATGAGATAGTGAGATTACATGGAGTTCCAGTGTCTATAGTTTCAGACAGAGGACCTCAGTTTACCTCCCGCTTTTGGCGGAGTCTGCAAAGTGCGATGGGCACGAGATTGGATTTTAGTACTGCTTTCCACCCACAGACTGATGGACAGTCAGAAAGGACCATCCAGACCATAGAAGATATGCTTCGACTATGTGTGTTAGACTTTGGCGGTTCTTGGAGGCAGCATCTACCTTTGGTGGAGTTTGCCTACAATAACAGCCATCATGCGAGCATCGGGATGGCTCCTTATGAAGCTTTGTATGGGAGGAAGTGCAGATCCCCTGTTTGCTGGGAAGAGGTAGGAGAGAAGGCTCTTGCAGGGCCAGAGTTAGTAGACATTACCAGTAGAATGGTGCCCATGATCAGAGAGAGAATCAGAACAGCTCAGAGTAGACAGAAAAGTTATGCAGACGTTCGCAGAAAGCAGTTAGAGTTTCAAGAGGGTAATTGGGTGTTGCTAAAAGTGTCTCCAATGAAAGGAGTGGTTCGTTTTGGAAAGAAAGGTAAATTGGCTCCACGGTACATTGGACCCTTTGAGGTGTTGCAGAGGATCGGAAATGTGTCGTATAAGCTGGATTTACCTGCTTCTATGGAGAGAATTCACCCGGTATTTCATGTTTCTATGCTACGACAGTTTGTGTCAGATCCAACTCAGGTTCTGAGCGAGCCTGAGGTGGAGATTCATACGGATCTCACCTATATAGAGCAGCCAGTGCGGATTCTGGACACGCAGATCAGACAGCTAAGGAACAAGGAGATTCCGATGGTGAAAGTTCTATGGAACCACCATAAGCTAGAAGAGTGCACCTGGGAGACGCGGGAGTCTATGCTCCAGCAGTATCCATATTTGTTTTGAGGTTAGTTTTCTCTGTTTCATGTATTAATTGTGTGTTTTAGGAACCTTCGAGGACGAATGTTCTTAAGGGGGGGAGAATGTAATACCCGGCTTGAGTCCGGCACCGGAAGTGTTGTCGTCCGGTGGACTCCGGGATGTCGGAAACCTTTAGAGGGTAGGAGCTATGAGTTTCTCAAGAAATGTTGTGTGATTTATTGTGTTACAGGTAAATGGAACCAAGTTTTGAGTTGAATGAACCAAGGCAGAGGAGCCAAGTTCGGCCGCCGAAGATAAGTTCGGCCGCCGAAAGTGCCCAATATTCGGCTTCCGAATTCAGGTTCGGCCCCCGAATGTTGCATGGTTTTGCATGCGATCCGGCAGCCGAAGCTGAGTTGCTTAGCCAGCAGTTTTGTATCCCTTAGTCAGCATTTTGGACAGGTGTTATGTCCAACTTGGTGCCAGAAGCTTGGCCACGTCTTCCCTGGTTTATTTGCTGAGTTTGAGCAGCTCCTGCAGAGTGTTTTGATAAGTCACAAGGTTTTGACTGTTATGAAGCAAAAAGCTCCGTTTATGCGAGTGTGAGAGTTTGAGGAGAGTTGGTCCGTTTTCCTTAGTTCAGAGTGTTCAGCTTCTTGTTACAGGAGGTAAGTACTGCTCTTGAACCTGTTTATGTGTTTTCTGAAGGTTTTATGGAAGTTAAGGGAGAAAGATGCAGGTTTAAGTGAGAAGTAGTGGTTGTGATGAGTTATGCATGTATACATGTTTCTGTGTTATGTTTGATTTGTTGTTTGGGGTTATTAGATAGTTTTGGACCCCTGTAATCATATACGTGAGTATATGTGGTTTGAGTGGTTGAAGGGAAGGAGAAGATGGTTTGCCGTGGAAGCTGAGTTCTGGATGAACTCAGGTTCGGCAGCCGAAGGTTCATTCGGCCGCCGAACCTCTTGCATGGTGGCTTGGCTGCCACAGTCTGTTTTGCATGTTCGGCTCTGTTTGGGGGATTCGGCCGCCGAAGGTGCCGCCGAAGGTGCTTGAGTTTCGTCTCTGGAGAGGACTTTCGGCCGTCGAACCTGCCGCCGAAAGTGTCCTGTCCAGCTTTCTTTTGCATGCTTTGCATGGAGAGTTGAGTGAGTTAAGGGGATTCTTGGGGAAGTTTAAGAGAGTTAGTTCTACGCTTGTTTGGTCCCTCATTTGAGTCCATCTGTATAGGTACAGACCAGAGGAACCAGAGAGAGCAGCAGTAAGTTCAGAGCCTGCAGAGTCAGTCAGTCCAGATAGCCAGAGGTGAGTGGAACTAAACTTATGACTTTTAATTGAATCACAAACTGCTTTTAGCATATCTCATGCATCATGTTTATGCCATAGGTTGATTGCATTAGTATTCACGAATATGTTGCATTGCATCGTTAGTTGGTGATGTGAGTGAATGCTGAATGATCCAATAGTCTCAGACAGGAAGTCCAGGAGCCTTTGACTACGCCCTGGCAGGTAAAGCGAAGTCCAGGAGCCTTTGACTACGCCCTGGCAGGTATAGCAAAGTCCAGGAGCCTTTGACTACGCCCTGGCAATGGTAAGTACAGAGGTGTTATATCCACAGATACATATATGACAGGAAGACCAGGTGCTCGATTCTACGCCCTGGCACAGAGTTACTGGGACTATGTGGTGACAGGTTTACTCTTGATGTGGCTTGTCTGTGATATGGTGCATTCCATGAGAGCATAATTTACTGAGATGTTTTACTATTCTACTCACTGGGCTATAGAGCTCATCCCACTCCCTTAACCCCAGTTTTGCAGGTTTAGTGTACAGTGTACAGGGACAGTCCAGCAGAGTACAGGAAAAGTAAAGAGATCTGTAATAGCTTAGAGTGGACATGTAATATTAAAGAGATGTAATAGTTGTTGCTTGACCTAGTGATGTATGTTTTGTACATGATCTGTATATGTATATATGTTTTCCTGTATGTGAAAACCAGGCTTAACAGGTATGAGTTAACCCATCTAGAGCAAGCTCTAGTCAGGGATACAGAGTACAGAGTACATGAGTACAGAGTACAGAGATAGTGCATGCACAGGTTAAGCCTTGGTTCAGAAAAGAGTTTTATTTTCACAGAAAATGTATGATCATGTATGAGGTTTACAGATTTACAGGTACACAGAGAGTATAGCAGGCTTGCTACGGGTTCTGGCGGCCTTAAGCCGACCTGAATCCTAGCGCCGGTGACGGTCCATTTGGATACAGAGTACAGAGTACATGAGTACAGAGTACAGAGATAGTGCATGCACAGGTTAAGCCTTGTCAGAAAAGAGTTTTATTTTCACAGAAAAATGTATGATCATGTATGAGGTTTTACAGGTACAGGTACACGAGAGTATAGCAGGCTTGCTACGGTTTCTGGCGGCCTTAAGCCGACCTGAATCCTAGCGCCGGTGACGGTCATTTTGGGGTCGTTACAGATTGGTATCAAGCCCTAAGTTCACATGATCGGACCTATAGAGACAGTGTTGGGCTCAGACAGGTAGAAGTGGTCAAGCACAATAGGAAATCATGTCCACTAGGATAGGTCTTGAGTCCTATCTGTTATGATATGCCATGAGTGTTGCATGTGTATGATTTCTATGTGATGTTTATGTGCTAAAGTGGTATGTTATATGTTGTGTTTTCCAGAGTAAAGATGCGAGGAACTCGTCGATCAGCTCGATTGACTGGAGTCCCACCAGAGAATGAGAGACCAGCTGCTCGTCCTCCTGCATTGCCAAGGGCAAGGTCTCAGAGATCTAGCAGGGAAGGTACGTCAATAGACCCTAGAAGGTCTGTCGACGAGAGCAGAAGAGGAACAGCTAGGGGAGGAAGATCAGAGGAAAGGAGGGAAGCTCAGTCTAGAGATGACAGCATGGGTATAGGCAGTTTTGAGGAAGGTAGGAGATCGCAGGGAGGTGCTCAGACCTCAGGTTTGGCTATCCAGAGTATCCGATGGAAGGTATGTCGGAGTACTCGAGTTTGTGCCATATCCTCCTTATATGCCTTATATGCCTTATCCTTACTATCCACCATATCCTATGTATCCCTCTTCCCTACCCATCCAAGTGCAGCACACCTAGAGCCAAATGAACCAGTACTACCACCAGAACCAGTAGCCCCTGTTGTTGACAGACATGAACCTAGCTCATCTGGAGGTAAAGTCCAAATGACGGAGTACTTGAAATTGGATGCTCCTAAATACAAACACGGGAGATGATCCATTTGATTACCTCAGAGCAGTTAGGATGATAACCAGTGAATTGGGAGCAGATGATAGGAGAGCCATTGAGATGGCAGGTTTCACATTAAAATGCAAGAAAGCCAGAGAATGGTTTAAGAATTATGTGGAGCCTAGAATGGACAGCATGTCATGGGGAGAGTTCGCCAATGAGTTTGCAGGGTGGGCTTTTCCTGACAGTTCGAGGGAGATGAAAGTAATTGAATTCGAACAGCTGAGACAGACAGATGAGATGAGTGTTGATGAATTCACAGATAAGTTCCTGGATCTGCTTCAGTACGTGGGTCAAGCCTATGATACTGATCAGAAGAAAGCAAGGAGATATACTATGAGACTGCATCCCAGGTATGCTTCCTTGATTCTTCCAGCAGAAAAGGAGAGTTTCCATACCATCGTAGACGCAGCCAGGAAAATGGAAGCTAGTGCCAATATTCAGAAACAGTCAAAGGCACAGGCTTCGGGTTCTAAAGCCCCCATACCAAGCAGTAAAAGATGGGATAGAGCAAAAGGAACAAAGAGTAAGTTCTGGAGTAAAGTCAAGTCAGGTCTGGGAATAGGTAGTGGCTCAAGCTCTGGCACAGCTCCAGTCTGTAGACGATGCGGAAAACCACATGGAGGAGTTTGTCGGTTGGGATCTACAGCTTGTTTTCGATGTGGACAGGAAGGGCATATTGCTCGGGATTGTCCGCAGATGACTTTTGCACCATCCAGCAGATGAGTTCAGGCAGTGTGGTACAGCCAGTTGTACGGCCAGTAGCTCCAGTCATGCCTCAGACGAGTGGCAGAGGTCGAGGGAGAGGGGTAGCCTCTACTTCAGCAGCAGGTTCCCGAGGTGGAAATCCGGTAGCCCCAGCACGGATTTTCACAGTGACACAGGAGGAGGCTAACACGTCGAACACAGTGGTGTCAGGTAATCTCATCATTGGGTGTTCAGATGTGTATGCTTTGATGGACCCCGGTGCTTCTCATTCCTTTATTGCTTCGAGAGCCATAGAGCGATTGGGTTTGATCAGTTCTGAGTTAGAGTATCCTCTCTGGGTCAGTGGACCTAGATGTGACCCATCAGTGGGCAGTGTCAGTCTGTCGTTTCAGTCCAGTGTTTATCGAGGGTAGATACCTTCCAGCTGACCTTGTGGTTCTAGATTTGACGGATTTTGATGTCATTCTAGGGATGGATTGGTTATCTACATATAGTGCTACGTTGGACTGTCGAGAAAAGTTAGTAAGTCTCAGAGACCAGGATGGGTCAGAGTGTGTCTTCAGAGGAGACAGGAGAGGTACACCCAGAGGTATGATTTCAGCCCTTCAGGCTCGTCGTTTGCTTAGGAGGGGTTGTCAGGGGTTTCTAGCTCATGTGAGAGAGCTAGACAGTCAGGTGAGGGAACCAGCCACAGTACCAGTAGTCCGAGAGTTTCTCGATGTGTTCCCAGACGATTTGCCAGGACTACCACCTGATAGGGAGATAGAGTTTGAAATTGAATTACTGCCAGGTACCAGACCTATCTCTATTCCTCCCTACAGGATGGCGCCAGCTGAGTTAACAGAGTTGAAAGACCAGTTGCAGGACTTGGTAGATAAGGGTTTCATCCGCCCTAGTACCTCACCTTGGGGTGCTCCAGTGCTCTTTGTCAGAAAGAAGGATGGATCCCTCAGACTTTGTATCGACTACAAACAGTTGAACAAGGTCACTATCAAGAATAGGTATCCCTTACCTCGGATTGATGATCTATTTGACCAGCTAGCTGGAGCAGGTTGTTTCTCGAAAATAGATCTGAGATCTGGGTATCATCAGTTGAGAGTTAGAGAGGCAGATGTGCCTAAGACAGCTTTCCGGACCAGATATGGGCATTATGAGTTCTTAGTGATGCCGTTCGGGTTGACTAACGCCCCTGCAGCATTTATGGATCTCATGAACAGGGTCTTCAGTGAGTTTCTGGATCACTTTGTCATTGTGTTTATCGATGATATCTTAGTGTATTCCAGAGATGCAGAGGAGCATGCCCAGCATCTGAGGATCGTTCTGCAGACACTGAGAGAGCATGGTTTATATGCCAAGTTCTCGAAGTGTGAGTTTTGGTTACGGAGCATTGCCTTCTTGGGACATGTGGTATCAGCAGAGGGTATTGAGGTAGACCCCAAGAAGATAGAGGCTGTAGCTAACTGGCCCAGACCCATGACAGTGACTGAGATTAAAAGCTTTCTGGGATTGGCAGGTTACTACAGGAGGTTCGTTCAGAACTTCTCAAAGATAGCAGCTCCTATGACCAAATTGACTCAGAAGAACCAGAAGTTTATCTGGTCAGACCAGTGTGAAGAGAGCTTTGAGGAGCTCAAGAGGAGATTGACAACAGCACCAGTGTTAGCTCTGCCTGTCAGTAATGAAGAATTCACAGTGTTCTGTGATGCATCTCGAGTAGGATTGGATTGTGTATTGATGCAGAGTGATAGAGTAATAGCTTATGCTTCTAGACAGTTGAAGAAGCACGAGTTGAATTACCCTACCCATGACCTAGAGATGGCAAGCAGTTATCTTTGCACTTAAGATGTGGCGGCATTACCTCTACGGGGTTAAATGCGAGATCTTCACCGATCACAAGAGTTTACAGTACATCTTAAGTCAGAGAGAGCTGAATTTGCGGCAGAGAAGGTGGGTCGAATTGCTCAGTGATTATGATTGTAAAATCCAGTATCATCCGGGTAAGGCAAATGTTGTCGCAGACGCCCTAAGCCGGAAGTCACTAGGCAGTTTATCCCATATAGCAGCAGAGCGGAGACCAGTTGTGATGGAGCTTTATAAGCTCTTTGACGAGGGATTACAGCTAGAGTTGTCTGGTACAGGTGCATTGATAGCACAGATGAGAGTGACACCTGTGTTTCTGGAGCAGATAGCTCAGAGACAGCATGAGGACCCTGAGTTGATGAAAATTGCCAGGACTGTTCAGTCAGGCAATAGTGTAGAGTTCAGATTTGACAGCAAAGGGATCCTTCGCTATGGGATTCGACTTTGTGTACTAGATAGGGGCAGTGTGAAGGAAGACATTATGAGGGAAGCTCATAATGCGAGGTATAGTGTTCACCCAGGAGCCACCAAGATGTATCAGGATCTGAAAAGGGTCTATTGGTGGCCAGCCATGAAGAAAGAAGTGGCGCAGTTCGTGACAGCCTGTGAGGTGTGTCAGAGGGTGAAATTAGAGCATCAGAAACCAGCCGGAATGCTTAACCCATTACCGATTCCAGAGTGGAAATAGGAGAACATAGCCATGGATTTTATAGTGGGTTTACCAGTAGCGTCCAACAGGATAGACTCGATATGGGTGATTGTGGACAGACTCACGAAATCTGCTCATTTTCTTCCAGTACGGAGTAACTATTCTGTGGATAAGTTGGCACAGGTCTATCTAGATGAGATAGTGAGATTACATGGAGTTCCAGTGTCTATAGTTTCAGACAGAGGACCTCAGTTTACCTCCCGCTTTTGGCGGAGTCTGCAAAGTGCGATGGGCACGAGATTGGATTTTAGTACTGCTTTCCACCCACAGACTGATGGACAGTCAGAAAGGACCATCCAGACCATAGAAGATATGCTTCGACTATGTGTGTTAGACTTTGGCGGTTCTTGGAGGCAGCATCTACCTTTGGTGGAGTTTGCCTACAATAACAGCCATCATGCGAGCATCGGGATGGCTCCTTATGAAGCTTTGTATGGGAGGAAGTGCAGATCCCCTGTTTGCTGGGAAGAGGTAGGAGAGAAGGCTCTTGCAGGGCCAGAGTTAGTAGACATTACCAGTAGAATGGTGCCCATGATCAGAGAGAGAATCAGAACAGCTCAGAGTAGACAGAAAAGTTATGCAGACGTTCGCAGAAAGCAGTTAGAGTTTCAAGAGGGTAATTGGGTGTTGCTAAAAGTGTCTCCAATGAAAGGAGTGGTTCGTTTTGGAAAGAAAGGTAAATTGGCTCCACGGTACATTGGACCCTTTGAGGTGTTGCAGAGGATCGGAAATGTGTCGTATAAGCTGGATTTACCTGCTTCTATGGAGAGAATTCACCCGGTATTTCATGTTTCTATGCTACGACAGTTTGTGTCAGATCCAACTCAGGTTCTGAGCGAGCCTGAGGTGGAGATTCATACGGATCTCACCTATATAGAGCAGCCAGTGCGGATTCTGGACACGCAGATCAGACAGCTAAGGAACAAGGAGATTCCGATGGTGAAAGTTCTATGGAACCACCATAAGCTAGAAGAGTGCACCTGGGAGACGCGGGAGTCTATGCTCCAGCAGTATCCATATTTGTTTTGAGGTTAGTTTTCTCTGTTTCATGTATTAATTGTGTGTTTTAGGAACCTTCGAGGACGAATGTTCTTAAGGGGGGGAGAATGTAATACCCGGCTTGAGTCCGGCACCGGAAGTGTTGTCGTCCGGTGGACTCCGGGATGTCGGAAACCTTTAGAGGGTAGGAGCTATGAGTTTCTCAAGAAATGTTGTGTGATTTATTGTGTTACAGGTAAATGGAACCAAGTTTTGAGTTGAATGAACCAAGGCAGAGGAGCCAAGTTCGGCCGCCGAAGATAAGTTCGGCCGCCGAAAGTGCCCAATATTCGGCTTCCGAATTCAGGTTCGGCCCCCGAATGTTGCATGGTTTTGCATGCGATCCGGCAGCCGAAGCTGAGTTGCTTAGCCAGCAGTTTTGTATCCCTTAGTCAGCATTTTGGACAGGTGTTATGTCCAACTTGGTGCCAGAAGCTTGGCCACGTCTTCCCTGGTTTATTTGCTGAGTTTGAGCAGCTCCTGCAGAGTGTTTTGATAAGTCACAAGGTTTTGACTGTTATGAAGCAAAAAGCTCCGTTTATGCGAGTGTGAGAGTTTGAGGAGAGTTGGTCCGTTTTCCTTAGTTCAGAGTGTTCAGCTTCTTGTTACAGGAGGTAAGTACTGCTCTTGAACCTGTTTATGTGTTTTCTGAAGGTTTTATGGAAGTTAAGGGAGAAAGATGCAGGTTTAAGTGAGAAGTAGTGGTTGTGATGAGTTATGCATGTATACATGTTTCTGTGTTATGTTTGATTTGTTGTTTGGGGTTATTAGATAGTTTTGGACCCCTGTAATCATATACGTGAGTATATGTGGTTTGAGTGGTTGAAGGGAAGGAGAAGATGGTTTGCCGTGGAAGCTGAGTTCTGGATGAACTCAGGTTCGGCAGCCGAAGGTTCATTCGGCCGCCGAACCTCTTGCATGGTGGCTTGGCTGCCACAGTCTGTTTTGCATGTTCGGCTCTGTTTGGGGGATTCGGCCGCCGAAGGTGCCGCCGAAGGTGCTTGAGTTTCGTCTCTGGAGAGGACTTTCGGCCGTCGAACCTGCCGCCGAAAGTGTCCTGTCCAGCTTTCTTTTGCATGCTTTGCATGGAGAGTTGAGTGAGTTAAGGGGATTCTTGGGGAAGTTTAAGAGAGTTAGTTCTACGCTTGTTTGGTCCCTCATTTGAGTCCATCTGTATAGGTACAGACCAGAGGAACCAGAGAGAGCAGCAGTAAGTTCAGAGCCTGCAGAGTCAGTCAGTCCAGATAGCCAGAGGTGAGTGGAACTAAACTTATGACTTTTAATTGAATCACAAACTGCTTTTAGCATATCTCATGCATCATGTTTATGCCATAGGTTGATTGCATTAGTATTCACGAATATGTTGCATTGCATCGTTAGTTGGTGATGTGAGTGAATGCTGAATGATCCAATAGTCTCAGACAGGAAGTCCAGGAGCCTTTGACTACGCCCTGGCAGGTAAAGCGAAGTCCAGGAGCCTTTGACTACGCCCTGGCAGGTATAGCAAAGTCCAGGAGCCTTTGACTACGCCCTGGCAATGGTAAGTACAGAGGTGTTATATCCACAGATACATATATGACAGGAAGACCAGGTGCTCGATTCTACGCCCTGGCACAGAGTTACTGGGACTATGTGGTGACAGGTTTACTCTTGATGTGGCTTGTCTGTGATATGGTGCATTCCATGAGAGCATAATTTACTGAGATGTTTTACTATTCTACTCACTGGGCTATAGAGCTCATCCCACTCCCTTAACCCCAGTTTTGCAGGTTTAGTGTACAGTGTACAGGGACAGTCCAGCAGAGTACAGGAAAAGTAAAGAGATCTGTAATAGCTTAGAGTGGACATGTAATATTAAAGAGATGTAATAGTTGTTGCTTGACCTAGTGATGTATGTTTTGTACATGATCTGTATATGTATATATGTTTTCCTGTATGTGAAAACCAGGCTTAACAGGTATGAGTTAACCCATCTAGAGCAAGCTCTAGTCAGGGATACAGAGTACAGAGTACATGAGTACAGAGTACAGAGATAGTGCATGCACAGGTTAAGCCTTGGTTCAGAAAAGAGTTTTATTTTCACAGAAAATGTATGATCATGTATGAGGTTTACAGATTTACAGGTACACAGAGAGTATAGCAGGCTTGCTACGGGTTCTGGCGGCCTTAAGCCGACCTGAATCCTAGCGCCGGTGACGGTCCATTTTGGGGTCGTTATAGTGTCCTTATTGACAATTCAAATTTTGTATTTATAGTGGGTAGCTATTTAGTAGTTGGTAGTCAACCAGTAGTGGATAGTTATTTGGTAGTGGATAGTTAACCAATAGTGGGTAGTTATCCAGTAGTGGATAGTGGCATAGATCATGGATCCATGCAGAGTAGTGGGTAGTGGCATAGATCATGGGTCCATGCCTAGTAGTGGGAAGTGGCAAAGATCATGGGTCTTTATTTATGTTATATAAAGCATCTCTTTTTCCATATTGTAGACAGATTATCAATTATTCAATACAATTGCTTTATGCGATTCTTATTTGAGAGCTTAAGAGAGATCTTGGTTCTTGACACTGCATCACGAATAAGGTTCGATACTAACTTGTATGTTTCTTATTCTTGCTGTTTTTAAAATCAATCAGTTATAAGTGTTCTTAATTGCATGTTAATTAAGGGTGCTTTAGATTGGAGAATTGTTTTCTGAACTAAGTTCTTTTTACTAGGGTATGTGTCGTTTCAGTCTCTAATAGGCTGGGGTTCCGCATCAAATTTCATGCTTGATTCCATTATTGCTTTGTTATTTTGATCAAATTGGCCACTTGATTCTTGATTGCAAGGTAATATATTGTTAGTTTGAATAGTTTTAAGTCCGTAATTGCTTAGATTGTTCAAACATAAGAACACTTGGTGTAAAAACTAAGGAAATTGTATGATCTAGCAACATCTCATGCGTTTGGAGGATTGGCTCTCTCTATCTCTTAATGCAATTGACAGTTGGTTTGATGCCTAAGGCCCAAGGACCTTCCTTGGCAACTTGTTGATTAGTAATTAATTAGAGGACGTTTCCTAATTGGTTTATGATTAAGGAGAGACATGGTGGTGAGAAGTGTTTTCCATCTCCATAACTAATCTATTGAATCAATCAAAAGAACATAAGTTTCAATGATCAATCCAAACAACTGAAATGGATCCAACTCTTCAACTAGATCTTTTTCATTATTGATTTTCTTTATTTTAATTATTTGCTTTCTCTTATTGCTTTCTGTTTTAGATCTCTTGAATCAATCTCAAAATCTCCCCCCCCCATTTTACTTTTAGTTTATTTGCTTTCAGTTTATCTCGTTTCAGTTATTTGCTTTTAATCAATTGTCTTGGGTTTGATAAGAAAGATAGGTAAGTTTTCAATTCTCCGTGGATTCGATCCTTTACCACTATCTGCAGTAGTAATATTGTTGATAATCGAAAAGGTTATTTTTGACTGGTTTCGACAACCGCAAGTCAGGTAGTTTGGCCAAAGCATCTTTTGAGCGTATTTAGGCCATTTTTCACAATTTTACCATTTTACACCATTTTCTGCAAAATAAGATCAAAATCACAAAATTAGATAGAAAATGTGTAATTTAACATCAATAATAATATAAAAAATGGGCGTAATTTTGTTTTGATCACTAGCCTCATCCCTCATCTTTGCCAAACGAAGAATGAGGTCAATGAGTTGGCATTTGAGTGCAACTATATGCCCACAAGCATCACCGGTCGTCACGAGATTCTCCTCACAGCGGGCTTCATCAATTTGCAGGTCCATCGAGTTCTAGTGGGACTGATCCCAAGCATTGATCTTCATATATATGCCAAGCGCCTAGCAAAAAGATACAGCAAATAGAGTAAGAACACAGCAAAACTAAAGCAAACCTAAAGAAAGTTAAGTAGCTAACCATGAGGAGCATCTCTCAGAGACTGTCTTCTAGCTGTTCCTGGGACCATGATCGGAAAGCCACCTGTTGCTTGGTGAAGCAGGCCAGATGGCTGGCGAGAGTGAGAAAACGTGGATCAGAGACATCAGATATCCCGCCAAAAATCTTTTCCCGCAATAGCTCAGCCACAGAGGTCATTGTTAGGAAACCCATATATTATTGCAACCCAAATATGCAGCGAAAAAATAAAAATCTCTAGTTTCCTTCACAGGATTCGAGTGATTCGTTTATTTCGAAAGAAAGGATAAGAGACTAACCTGTTAGATTCGATAAGAAGATACAATCCCGGACTCAAGGTGCTTCTTTTGAAAGGAACACCCTCAATAGTATCCACACGAATGTCTTTTACCCTTCTAGAGTACTAGCTCTCTCAAAGATGAATAAGCTATGTGCTTTTCCAATCCACAGCTCAAAACGATTTCTCCAAAAATGTTACCCCCATAATTCGTAGCAGGAGTTTTATACATTTTAAGTCTTTTTGTTTTCCCACAATTCTTTTCGCAAAAAAGTTGTATTTATCACCCACTATCACAATCTCACAGATACTCAAATATCTTACGTGACAGTTTGTTTTGATAAGGAAAACTGAAAATTTTTTATCTATCACAGTTACAGATAGACTGCAGAACTTTTAAATATTATTATCTTATAATAATAATTAATATTAATAATAACATCTTTATTATTATTAATTATACTAATGGGCTTTTAGCCCATTAATATAACACATCAATAGCGTTCTTTTATGTGTGACCCAATAGGCTCACATTAATTGGCAATAGGTCCAGTCCCACCAGACCCATAAATCATAAGTGGCCTCTAGCAATACATTATGACTACCCAACTAATATGAGGATCGATAGTATGATAAAGTCTTATAAATTGAACATGTATTAATCCCTTTGTCACATGATATCTAGTTTGAATGTAAGTCATGGTCAATGTCAAACTTATAATGTTCAAACTTGTGATTACTGGATCTCTAAGTAGATTAATAAAATCAAATGATATTGATCATACTATCAATGCACTTGAGCACGGCCATGCATTTCTCAGTCTCACTTATCGAGGGGCTCAGAAGATATCTCTCTCAAAGAGAGGGACAAATTCTATCTTGATTGTTCAATATCCTCTACATAATTTCTATTATGCTCAATCATAACCTTTATGATTGTCCAATTAAAGACAATGTTTGATTATGTCAAAACATAACAGTTCTTATGTTGAAAACTATGACAATCTCAAGTCAAAGGATTAAGACATAACTATTTTGAGATTCACTTATGACAATAATCCATGTAGTGATCTCAATGCGGGTCCATCCAATACTTTGTTCTCTAACAAGTATTTATGATTATTGAATTATATCAACATATACATAATCATCTCATGATTATCAATCAATAGTCATACTGGTTATATTTTATTATTATCAACATAATAATAAGTAACCAGGGATGTTAATCATTATTATGTAACATGCAAACAAATAATAATGATAATAATAACCTCTTTTATTAATAATCAAAATGACATACAAAAAGGTCCAAGATAATGGCTTAGGGCAAATACACTAACAATCTCCCACTTGCACTAGGCCTAATCATACAAATATCTAATACCCATAGCCCTAGTGTATTGATCATGCTTGACCTGTGAGAGAAGCTTGGTCAGTGGATCTGCAATGTTGTCATTTGTGCCTATTTTGCATATTTTGATATCTCCTCTATCAATGATCTCTCGAATAAGGTAATATCGCCTGAGTATATGTTTAGATCTTGACGCGGAACCCTATGGCACAAGCCTCAAATCCACACGCACAAGTAGATATGGAATCCAAAGATTTGATAAACCCACCTCCTATGTCACCCCAAACTTAGAGAAGCTGAAACACCAATGATCGAAGGATTTAGATGAGCATCTGACAAACGCCACAACGAATAGTTGATAAATTAGCCAAGATTCCTGGTGCAATTGATGAAAGCAAATCCTCACTCTCACTCAAAGCAATACACGCCAAAGGCATGAAAAGAATTCTGAAATTTTGATTAAAAGCTGCCTCTTACAATTGTTTCTTATCCTTATATAGTAAGGAGAAAAACAAATAAAACCCTAAGACACTCTTCTTGGACCTGACTTAAACACATAAGGCCTAAGCCCAATCACACATTAAAATAACACATAAGTGTTAAAACATAAGCCCAAAATATGGCCCAACACTCTAAAACTTAAAAGATAAAGTATGGCCAGAATACAAGCCCAAACAAATCTAAAATAAAACAAGTGTTAAATAATAAAAATATAGCAAGCCCATCATAACAAAGCTGAATCTTCACAAAAGCCTTACTTGATCTTCACTTTAGGCTTCCCTTTGTGTAGTTTTAGCCCATAGGTTTGATTAGGCACCCTAAGCCTAGGATTACAAGTGTTGCACCAAATCTGTCCCATATGAGTTGAAGCACGCCCCAAATATATATGGATCATATGAATATGATTTTGAACTCCTTTTAGATCCATTTGAATGACATAAGTTTGCTCCACACCATTGTTAGAAATTTGCCCTATTGGATCCGTATCAGATCTTTGATGAGATATGAGCTCCTTTGCCTGTGCTATGGCACCATAGTTATCACAATAAGGTCCATAGGAATTGCAATGCTGGAAACCACTCCTAACTCTGTGATGAATTTCTTCAATCAGATTGCCTCTTTAGCTACACTGATGCTGCTATATACTCAGCTTCTGTTGTAGAATCTGCTACAGTGCTCTGCTTGGAACTTTTCCAACTAACAGCTCCACTATTTAAGGTGAATACGAATCCTGACTGCGATATAAAGTCATCTATGTCAGCTTGGAAACTAGCATCTGTGTAACCTTTTACAACTAGCTCATCTTCCAAACCTCCATAATGTAGGAATGCATCCTTAGTCCTTCTAAGGTACTTTAGAATATTCTTAATAGCTATTCAGTGACTCTCACCGGGATCTGCTTGATATCTGCTTGTTGGGCTTAATGCATATGAGACGTCTGGTCTAGTACATAACATGGCATACATGATAGATCCAATAGCAGAAGTATAAGGAATCTTATTCATCCATTCTCGCTCATCAGATGCCATAGGACATTGATTCTTGCTGAGATGAATACCATGAGACACGGGCAAGAATTTTCTTTTGGAATCTTGCATACTGAACCTTTTCAGCACCTTGTCAATATAAGTACTTTGACTCAGACCAATTATCCTCTTGGATCTATCCCTATAGATCTTAACACCAAGGATATATCCAGCCTCGCCTAAGTCCTTCATTGAAAAAGAATTCCCTAACTAAGTCTTAACCTTTTGCAAGGTAGGGATATCATTTCCAATGAGTAATATGTCATCCATATATAGGACTAGAAACACAACTGCACTCCCACTAACCATCTTGTAAACACAAGGTTCATCTTCATTCTTGATGAATCCAAAGTCCCTGACTGTCTCATCCAAACGAAGATTCCAGCTCCGAGAGGCTTACTTCAATCCATAAATGGATCTTTGAAGCTTGCAAATCTTTCCACAATTCTCATGGATTAGAAGACCCTCAGGTTGTGTCATGCACACATCCTCGAGCAAGTTTCCATTAAGGAAAACTATTTTGACATCCATTTGCCATATCTCGTAATCATAGTATGCAACAATGGCAATGAGAATTCTAACCGACTTAAGCATTGCAACTGGCGAAATGGTCTCATCATAGTCTATACCATGAGTTTGTTTGAAACCCTTTACAACAAGCCTTGCTTTGTAGGTATGCACATTTCCATCCATGTCAATTTTCTTCTTGAAAACCCATTTGCAACCAATAGTCTTAACAGCCCCAGGGGGATCAATTAATGACCAAACTCAATTGTCATACATGGATTGCATTTCAGATTTCATGGCGGAAAGCCATTTCTCAGAATCTGGACCTGACACAGCCTCTTGATAGGCAGTAGGCTCATCTTGATCAATGAGCAAAAGTTCATGACTATTAGTCATGAGAAATCCATATCTCTCAGGCTGATGATGCGTCCTATTAGATGTACGTGGGACTTGAGTCACCCTTTCAGCTTCCACAACTGTTTGTGGTTCTGAAAGTGGTTCTATTAGCAGTTCAATGCTCTCTTGTGGTGCTTGAGTTTCCTCAAATTGCACTGTACTCCCACTGATTCTCTGAGAGATAAATTTCTTTTTTAAAAAGGTACCATTTTGAGCAACAAACACTTTGTTCTCTGAGAGAACATAGAAATAATATCCTTTGGTTTCCTTAGGATACTCCACAAAATTGCACTTGATAGATTTTGGAGTAGCTTATATGAAATTAGGCATTTCACATAAGCCTCACAACCCCAAATCTTAAGAAAAGACAAACTGGGCATTTTGCCAGTCCATAACTTATATGGTGTCTTTTCAACCGCTTTCAATGGTACTCGATTTAAAATGAATGCAGGTGTCTCCAAGGCATAGCCCCAAAACGGTAAAGGGAGATTTGTTTGACTCATCATAGATCGAACCATATCCAATAAAGTTTGATTTCTCCTTTTAGAAACACCATTCCATTGTGGAGTTCCTGGAGGAGTTAATTGTGAAACAATTCCGCAATTTCTAAGATGTTCATCAAACTCTTGGCTCAAATATTCACCACCTCGATTAGATCGAAGCATTTTAATAGTTTTACCAAGTTGATTTTGTACTTCATTTTGAAAAGTCCTAAACATTTCAAATTATTCATGTTTATGTTTCATTAGGTAGACGTAGCCATACCTACTGAAATCATCAATGAATGTAATGAAGTACTGATAACTTCCCCTGGAACTAATGCTTAGTGGGCCACATACATCTGTATGTACTAAGCCCAATAAGTCTGAAGCCCTTTGACCTTGTCCAGTAAAAGGGTCCTTTGTCATCTTACCAAGCAAACAAGATTCACAATTTTCAAATGATTGAAAATCAAATGAATCTAATAAGCCATCTTATGGAGCTTAGATATGCGATTCTCATTTATATGGCTAAGACGACAATGCCACAAATATGTTGAGTTTAACTTATTTGGCTTAGTTTTCTTAGAAGTTATGTTATAGATATTATTTTCTCTAGAATCATCTAGATTAAGGACATAAAGGCCATCATATGAATTTACAATACAATAAAGTAAATCTTTATTATAAATGGAGCATTTCTTATTCTCAATGAGAAATGAAAAACCTTCATCGTCGAAAACATAAACTGAAATAATATTTCTACTCAAAGTAGAAACATAAAAGCAATTGTTTAAAATTAACAAAAGCCCATTGGGCAAAATAAGTTCATAAGTCCCTACAGCTAACGCAGCAACTCTTGCTCCATTGCCTACACGTAGGTCCATATCGCCCTTTTTCAGTTTTCTACTCCTTTTGAGACCCTGCACATTTATACAAATGTGAGAACTATATCCGGTATCTAATACCCATAAAGTAGAAATAGATAAATTAATATCTATAACATAAATACCTGAAGTCGTAGTCTCACTACTCTTCTTTTTCTTGCACTCATCCAAATAGAGCTTGCAATTTCTCTTCCAATGCCCTAGTTCCTTGCAATAGAAGCATATTCCTTCCTTAGGAACTTTTGCCTTGGCTTGCCGTTTAGACTTTCCTTGTCCCTTAGGCCCATTACCACCTTTAGACTTAGGTTTCCCTTTATTTTTCATGGGCTTACCCTTATTAACATTCAAAATTTGGGTAGGCCTTTTCTTGACATTCACCTCAACTGTCTTTAGCATCCCATGCAGCTCAGGAATGGATTTCTCCATGTTGTTCATGTTATAATTCATGACAAACTGACAAAAACTGCCAGGTAAAGAATGTAGGATCAAATCCGTGGAGAGTTCTAAACTCAGAGGATAGCCAAGCCTAGCAAGGTGATCAATGTAGCCTTTCATCTTCAAAAAATGAGCAGTAACTGATTCACCTTCAGCCATTTTGCAATCATGCAATGCAATGGTGGTTTCATACCTATCCTGCCTAGCTTGCAGTTGGAAAGCTTGTTTGAGATGGACACTCATCTCATAAGCCTCAAGGTGCTCTAGATCCTTCTGAAGTTCTAGGCACATAGTTGCCAACATAAGACATCCAATGTCATTAGAATCATCCATATGCTTCTTATACTTGTTCTTAATAGTATTAGTAGCATCAGCAGGCGGTGGTTCATGGATAGCTTCATCAAGTACATAGGACTTTTTCTCTTGCTTAAGAACAATTCTCAAGTTTCTAAGCCAGTCAATAAAATTAGTCTCATTTTCTTTCAGTTTATCCTTCTCAAGGATGGATCGCAGTGATAAAGTGAAATTGTTATTAGTGGCCATAATGATCTACAAAATATGCAAATATAATCAATTTAGTAAATTAATATGGAGGTAATAATAATCTCCCACTAAAATACAACCCTCAAAAAGAATTATTACAATAATAATATTTTAGTGGGCTAAGATCCATATTTCACCTAATTCCAAGTCAGCTTTGGCATGACGCTTAGAATTAAGTTATTTAGGTAGGTAACTCCTTACCAATTACATCTAATGTAACTCTTAGATTATGAGGTGTTGACATCATATGTCAAATGCATGTTATACCCCATCTAATGCCTTAGGCCCAAAACCATTTTGATAGCCTAATTAAGCCCAACCAAAATTAAATAAATGAGTAACTATCACTCATCCTATCTTACTAAGATAACCTAAGCACTTTGCTTTGGCAAAACCTGCATTTTGGTGATCTTAGTCTTGATAGGTATTTAATATATAGGTGACATTAAAACTTAAAATTTATAGTGAGGGTTCAACTTTCAATTTTAATTATGTTGTCTTGCATTTATATATCATAGCATCCTATATGCATACATATATATAAACTATCATGCATAGCATCTCATACTAATATGTGACAGAATATGTAAACATGACATAGCATGGCCAAAATCTAAAATGATCTTCACAAGCCAATATGAAGATCATAAGGGGCAACCTAGGTGTAATCCTATTACATTAGTTGCAATGGAACATGTCTTTATATCTTGAGTTTGCTTGTCCACACCATGGAATCTAGTCGTCATTGGAGGCAACTCCACCATCACCATGGAATCACGAGTCTTCACGCCTCCATCTTGTGGATCTCCATTTACAAAATTTAAAGAAAGCCTATACTATTACATTAAAATAAATGACACACAGGCCGTATATAAAAATTACATCCCATAAAAACCAATCTTATAGGTTAATAAGGCCATACTATGCACCATGCCAAGACATCACATAATCACAACACATTTCATACAAACATGTTATAAACTTATTAGCTTAAAGTTTATTTTGTTGAGGAAACGATATCTAAGGCGCTACGCACACGGCAGTCCCACACATCAATCTGCCTAAATTCCCTTATTCTGCATGTCAATCAGTTTGATTTTACTGATCTTATCAGTAATTGTTTGATCATATCAAACAATCTTGACTATACAGAAAGCGATACCATCATTTATTAATCAAATTAACAAACAACAGTAACGCATATGTGCGTATATATTGTGAAAGCGATTTTCACATAAAACCTACAGATATTATGGATTCATATCACATATAAATCTATCGTTTTTAACATCATATGTAAAATGAACTAAACAGTTTAATTATCATGCCCTTCGAGCAAACTTATATCACATACAGCACATCAACCATGGCATATTCGACTTAAACGAATAGCACAGGTTGGCTCTGATACCACTATTAGGAAACCCAGAGATTATTGCAACCCAAACATACAGTGGAAAAATAAAAATCTCTAGTTTCCTTCACAGGATCCGAGTGCTTTGTTTATTTCTAAAGGAAGGATAAGAGACTAACCTGTTAGACTCGATAAGAAGATACAATCCCAGACTCAAGGTGCTGCTTTTGAAACAAACACCCTCAATGGTATCCACACAAACGTCTTTTACCCTTCTAGAGTGCTAGCTCTCTCAAAGATGGATAAGCTATGTGCTTTTCCAATCCGCAGCTTAAAACGATTTCTCCAAAAATGTTACACCCACAATTCGTAGCAGGAGTTTTATACGTTTTAAGTCTTTTTGTTTTCCAACAATTCTTTTCACAAAAAAGTTGTGTTTATCACCCACTATCACAATCTCACAGATACTCAAATATCTTACGTGACAGTTTGTTTTGATAAGGAAAACTGAAAATATTTTATCTATCATAGTTACAGATAGACTGCAGAACTTTTAAATATTACTATCTTATAATAATAATTAATATTAATAATAATAACATTTTTATTATTAGTAGTTATACTAATGGGCTTTTAGCCCATTAATATAGCACATCAACAGCGTTCTTTTGTGTGTGACTCAATAGGCTCACATTAATTGGCAATAGGCCCAGTCCCACCAGACCCATAAATCATAAGCGGCCTCTAGCAAGACATTATGACTACCCAACTAATATGAGGATCAATAGTTTGATAAAGCGTAATAAATAGAACATGTATTAATCCTTTGTCACACGATATCTAGTTTGAACATAAGTCATGGTTAATGTCAAACTTATAATGTTCAAACTTGTGATTACTCGATCTCTAAGTAGACTGATAAAATCAAATGATATTGATCATACTATCAATTCATTTGAGCACAACCATGCATTTCTCAATCTCACTTATCGAGGGGCCCAGAAAATATCTCTCTCAAAGAGAGAGACAAATTCTATCTTGATTGTTCAATATCCTCTACATAATTTCTATTATGCTCAATCATAACCTTTATGATTGTACGATTAAAGACAATGTTTGGTTATCCAGGAGCGACCTGGTATGGCTATCTCATGCCATATCTCAACTCATAATCTCTGATCTCATATCAAGGGCTAAGGATCATCCAACATTCATCCACATGAACAACATCTTATGCAATGCATCATATTCGTGAATTCTAATGCAACACAACCTAATGCATAACATGGCATTTTATGATGCATGGATCATGCTAGAACCGTGTCATTTCTCAAGTTAAAATATTAAGTTTAGTTCCACTCACCTGTAGCCAAGCAGGGGCTAGCTCTGGGCCAACTCTAACTCTGAAGCAGCTACTACTGCTAAACACCTCGGTTCCTCGGGTCCAATCCTACAATGGAGGACACAAATGAGGCACCAAACATACTCTAGGCAACTGATAAACAACTCCCCAAAACCCCTCTAGAACACCTCAAAACATGCAGGCAAAACAAGCAAAGGAAGGCTGGATAGGGCACCTTCGGCAGCACCTTCGGTGGCCGAATGTCTCCTCCAGAGACGAAAGTCGAACATGTTCGGCGGCCGAATCCTCCTTCGGCTGCCGAACCTGAGTTCATCCAGAACTCAGCTTCGTGCATAAACACGCCTCCCATACCTTCCAATCCTTCCCAACATGCATCCACCCTCTCTAACTCATCCATATCTCAAAACAACAAGCATATAGGAGCTTAAGACAACTTAAACTCCAACAAACAAGCTCAACAAGCAAACATAAAGCATAAAGGGTCCATAAACCCTATTATGCACAACTCATGCAAACTCCCTTTCCCCTTCATAAAACTCATCTAAAACATCATAAAAACCATAGATCAACACTTACCTTTTGAAAAACAAAAGCTGGTGTGATCCAAACTCGAAGATATGGAGATCCAAGCTCCAAAATCCTCCAAGCTTTCAAACTCTTCAAAAACACATAAAACTTACTTAAAACTTGTTTAACTTTGAAAGATTTAATGAAAAACCATGAAAACAATCCAAGGAGATCAAGAACTTACCTAAGCCAGAAAGAGAGAAGAATCCTCCTCCTTTTTTCTGGACTCGGTGCCCTTTATAGATGAACAACCGCCTCAGCTTCGGCAGCCGAATCGCACGCAAAACCATGCAACGTTCGGCGGCCGAACTCAGACTTTCGGGGGCCGAATCTTGGGCACTTTCGGCGCCCGAACATTACCTTCGGCGGCTGAACATGGCAAAATGCCTCCTTGGCCTTTTCTCTTCAAAACTTAATCCATTTCCATTCTAAACCTTTAAAATACTCGAAAACATTTAAGAAAACCTTTCTCTTACCCTTCTAGATACCTCTGACATCCTCGAATTTCCCCCGGGCGGTAGGAATTTCGATGCCTAATCTAGCCGGGTATTACATTCTTCTCCCCCTTGAAGAACATTCGTCCTCGAATGTTCACACAACAAACAAACATTTAAGGAAAGCCTCACACCTTCCTCTGAGAAGAGACACAGAAAACGCCCGGGTTATCTACACTTCCTAACTCTGCTGACTCTTACCTGCTTAATCTGTGTCCACACTCTACACTGACTGCTTATCACTTCTGTCAGTACACAACTGACTTGATTCTTTCATCTAATTACTGACTGTTTTTCTGAACTAGTCTACGCTTTTGCTGCGCACTCTGATCCTTGCCCGCCTTTCTTCTTCTTTACTATACTGGCTTTTTTTTTCTCTTTTGATCCCTTCCTACTACACTGGACTAACTCTAGCTCCAACAGCTAGCACTCAGATTTCAGATCTAGCTTGGAAAACAACTAGCTTCTACTAGCTATTCCTATAGATCATCCATTCTGCATGGGAACACCTGTCCTTGGTAGTGACTTTGTGCAACTGCTCACAGTCGTTACAAAATCTCAAGGTTTCATCCTTCGTTTCTCACACCGACACTGGAACATTCCAGGGTGAGGTACTAGGTCGGAGACAACTTTTATCAAGCTTCTCTGTACCATTCTGACTATGCTATCTCTGCAGGTGCCATCCTGTAGGGTAGAAAGAAAGAAATGGTTCCGCGTCCAGACACCACTCCTATTCCAAACTCAAACTCCCTGACAGATGGTAACCCTGACAGCTTGTCTGGGGAAAACATTTAGAATTCACTAGCTACCGGCATTGAGGCTGATTCCCTGATCTGACTACTAAACTCGCTCACAAGAGCTAGAACCCTCTGACAACCTTTCCTATGTAAACTAGGAGCCTGCTGGGTTGACATCAAACTTCTAGGCACCTATACTCTGTCCCCTCCAAGGACTCCCTCTGATCCATCCAGTACTCTAAACTCTCCTACCTTGTCTCTGCAGACATAGGTAGTATAATGAGTAGCTAGCCAATCCGCCCTAGAATGACATCAATTAGTCAACTCTAGAACCATAAGGTCAGCTGGATAGCATCTACTCACCACAAACTCTGAACTGAACTGACTAACTGACTCTGCCTCAGATGGATCATACTCGGGTCCACTAACCTAGAGAAAACACTCTAAGCCTAGAAGTCATCAAACCCACTCTATCAACAGATCACTAAGCAACAAGGAAAGAGAAACACTCGGGTTCAAAACAAATAGCATACACATCCAAACACTTCCACGTGAACATATCTGACGTCACCGTGTTCGATGTGATAGCCTTCTACTGAGTCAGGATGAAGATCCGAGCTAAGGCTAACGGAACTTCCCTCGGGAATCTACTAATGGAAAGGCCAACCCTTTCCTCTGCCTCAACCACCACCTAATCCCAGACTAAACTGAAATCTCTTTCTGAATTTATACTTAGTCTTCTCTTTTCTTCCTTTGTTCTACTCTAGTTTACTTCCTCTTCTCTTCTTCTTCTTCTACTCTATTTCACTTACTTTTCTCTTCCTTACTTTTATTCTTTTTCTTACTCTTCTATTTCTTACTCTGTTCTCTGAATTATGTCTTATACTTGAGGGCTGTACTTGGAGATGAGAGATCACTCTCCCTATACCTGGATAAAATCCAAGGCCATAGCATCTCATAGCAACACTTTCGAGCATCTTTCCTGGCTCACTAACCTCTAGCTACTACTCGTTTGGCTTTTACTATCTCTCTTACTCTACTGGTGCCATCCTGCAGAGAAGACTAGGAATGATTCTGGGTCTAGACACCATTCCTATATCCCAGTCTATTCTCTTAGCAGGTGGTAAACTTGATGACTTGTCTGGGTTAAGATCTAAAACTTTTCTCTGGCTGCGGGCACTAAAAATGGTTCCCCTCCTGATCTGACTAACTGCTATGCTTTCTGACACAAGCAAGAAACCTCTGATAGGGTTTACTGAACAGTTTAAGAGCCTATAGGGCTGATATCAAATTCCAGGCATCTCTACACTGTTCCCTCAACAAACTACCTGTGATCCACCCTGATCTCTAAGCCTGACTCCTCTGTCTCTGCTATCTAAGGCAGTACTATGAGTAGCTAGCCCATCCACCCCTAAAATGATATCAACAATCACTCTAGAACCACTAGGTCAGCTAGAAGGCACCTACTCATAACTAGCACTGAACTCAACTGGCAGACTGACTCTGCCACTGATGGATCACACTTGGGTCTATTGACCCAAAGAGGACATTCTAATCCCAGAAACTATCAAACCCCTACTCTCTATGGCTCTCAAAGCACTAAGGAAAGCGAAACATCAAAGCCTCTAATAGCAGACACATCAACACATATGGAAGTGAAAAGTACCTGCCACCGCCATGTCCGATGTGTGAGCCTCCTGCTGCGTCAAAGCGAAGATCTGTGCTGGTACTGATGGACCTTCACTTGGGGAACCTGTGGAAGAAGGAGTGATCTCGCTCCCTTTGCCTCTGCCCAACGCCATGGTTAGAGCTCCTGGCTGAGCCACTCTGTCTGAGGCTGTCTGCTGGGACTGTCTTATCAAAGTCGCGGTGGAACACTCACGTGCTATGTGCCCTCCTGTCCGCACCTGAAACATGTTGTTGTCCCTACTAGACAGACTCCCTTGTGCGGCCTACCGCATCTCATACATTTAGAACTATCCCAACCAGAACTCGAGCCATCGCTAAAACCCATACTAGACTTTAACCTCTTCCAGAACTCTCTTTTCTTTGACCCTTTCAGGCCTCGAACTTTCTTTTTACTCTTTGTGGCAGCCTCGCCCAGAGGGAAAAGATCAATATTCTCTGGGTATTCCTCTACACTCCTGTTTTCTGTCTGCCTTAGCTGCTCAAATTCACTCTCCTTACGCTCCCTTGAGCTATCTGGAAAAGCCCATCCGGCAAACTCTGTAGCAAACTGCTCCCAGGATAAGCTTTCTACCCTCGGGTCCACATACTGGTTGAACCATTCCCTTGCCTTCTTACATTTCAATGTAACCCCTGCCATCTGAATGGCTCTACTCTCACTGGCTCCCAACTCATCAGTTATCATCTTGACCGTTCTAAGATACTCCAAAGGGTCATCACCAGTCTCAAATTTGGGAACATCCAACCTCAAATAGTCTGTCATCTTTACCTTACTTTCTCCAGATGAGCTAGGCTTAGGTGTTTGAACAACTGGGGCTACTGGTTCTACTGATGGTGGAGGAGGTGCAACATTCCCTGGGTTAGGGTTTACTGAACTTGGATAACCAAAGAAGGGTGGAACCATGGTATACGGTGGATATGGCGGGTAAAAGGAAGGATAGGGCATAAAGGTAGGATATGGGTTAGAACTAGGGAAACCCGCTATACCACCCATCGGATACCCTAACCCCCACGGGTAGGGCGGATACTGAGGTGGAACAAATCCCGAGGCCTGAGTGCCTCCTTGGGACTCACCCATATCTCCGCCTAACATACTCATGCCCAAGCTACCATCTCTGCTCTGTTCATCCTCCTCTACTTCCCTCATATCCCCTGACATACCACTCTGAACGACTCCCCTTCTACTCTCATCAACAGACCTTCTAGGGTCCCTTGATGTACCTTCTCTGCTTACTCTATCTGATGTTGCCCTTTGCAGAATGGGGAGATGGGCATCCATGTCCTCATTCTCCGGCGGAGCTCCAGTCAATCTAGCAGATCGACGAGTTCCTCTCATCCTGCTTCTGAAAAGCACAACATCACACAAAACAATCAAATGATCCATGTGAGAACACACGAATCCACAACACATATATAACATATCAATAATGCACATGCTACTCATCATGGCATTTCACATCATCATGCAAAATAGGACTCCACATCCTATCCTAGTGGACATGATTTTGCCTATTGTGCTTACCCTCCTATACAAGACAACACCTCTTTCCGATGTGGGCTTACTCTAATCCATGAGCAAAGATGCTTACAAGACAACACCTCTTTCCGATGTGGGCTTACTCTAATCCATGAGCAAAGATGCTCAACACACCGTACTCTTGAGGCCCTATGCTCTGATACCAAATCTGTAACAGCCCGGAAATCGGTACCCCTCTGTAACGGTCCGAACCATCACTGGCACTAGGATCCAGATCGGCTTAAGGCCGCTGGGACCCGTAGCAAGCCGACTATACTCTCTGTGTACCTGATAAATCCCATACATGATAAAAAATACTCAACAATCCTGTGAAACTCTCCAGGCTTAACTACTGCTACTCAGATATGCAAATCTGAAATGGCCCTCAGGGCCTATACCAGTGGCTACTATCTGCTGTGGGTCAAGGGGTTGAAACCCTTTTAATCTGTAACACAATCCACTGGTATCTCATCAAAGCCATACATTAAGCCTGATACACACATTTCTCATCAAGAAACGTAAAACAGGATTCATGTACAAAGGGATTAATCATACGCCACACGACAGCAAGGACACTAGGGAAAGCACAAGTCTATCCAGTATATGACAGTCCATCTCTATACATTACATTACAACTAATCTATTACAACCATACATTCATGCATATCTTTCTTTACTCTTGCTGACTCTGACTTCCCATAGCTATCTCGGAACCTGCAAAACTGGGGTTAAGGGAGTGGGATGAGCTCTAGAGCCCAGTGAGGAGGAACAATAAAACAATTCATTAATTACATGTTTTCATGAAATGCATCACATCACAAACATATCATCTCACGGATGAACTTGTCACCAATAGCCCTCTACTACATGTCATAATATGTCCTGCTGTGCCAAGGAGACTAGGTCATCACCTGGACTTCTCTTATCTAACTCATATCACAACATGTCCCACTGTGCCAAGGAGACTAGGTCATCACCTGGACTTCTCTTATCTCTGATCTGACAGGCTGTCTGTCTAACTCATAGTACCAGGAGCGACCTGGACTATCCAGGAGCGACCTGGTATGGCTATCTCATGCCATATCTCAACTCATAATCTCTAATCTCATATCAAGGGCTAAGGATCATCCAACATTCATCCACATGAACAACATCTTATGCAATGCATCATATTCGTGAATTCTAATGCAACACAACCTAATGCATAACATGGCATTTTATGATGCATGGATCATGCTAGAACCGTGTCATTTCTCAAGTTAAAATATTAAGTTTAGTTCCACTCACCTGTAGCCAAGCAGGGGCTAGCTCTAGGCCAACTCTAACTCTGAAGCAGCTACTACTGCTAAACACCTCGGTTCCTCGGGTCCAATCCTACAATGGAGGACACAAATGAGGTACCAAACATACTCTAGGCAACTGATAAACAACTCCCCAAAACCCCTCTAGAACACCTCAAAACATGCAGGCAAAACAAGCAAAGGAAGGCTGGACAGGGCACCTTCGGCAGCACCTTCGGCGACCGAATGTCTCCTCCAGAGACAAAAGTTGGGCATGTTCGGCGGCCGAATCCTCCTTCGGCTGCTGAACCTGAGTTCATCCAGAACTCAGCTTCGTGCATAAACACGCCTCCCACACCTTCCAATCCTTCCCAACATGCATCCACCTTCTCTAACTCATCCATATCTCAAAACAACAAGCATATAGGAGCTTAAGACAACTTAAACTCCAACAAACAAGCTCAACAAGCAAACATAAAGCATAAAGGGTCTATAAACCCTATTATGCACAACTCATGCAAACTCCCTTTCCCCTTTATAAAACTCATCTAAAACATCATAAAAACCATAGATCAACACTTACCTCTTGAAAAACAAAAGCTGGTGTGATCCAAACTCGAAGATGTGGAGATCCAAGCTCCAAAATCCTCCAAGCTTTCAAACTCTTCAAAAACACATAAAACTTACTTAAAACTTGTTTAACTTTGAAAGATTTAATGAAAAACCATGAAAACAATCCAAGGAGATCAAGAACTTACCTAGGCCAGAAAGAGAGAAGAATCCTCCTTTTTTCTGGACTCGGTGCCCTTTATAGATGAACAACCGCCTCAGCTTCGGCAGCCGAATCGCATGCAAAACCATGCAACGTTCGGCGGCCGAACTCAGACTTTCGGGGGCCGAATCTTGGGCACTTTCAGAGGCCGAACATTACCTTCGGCGGCCGAACATGGCAAAATGCCTCCTTGGCCTTTTCTCTTCAAAACTTAATCCATTTCCATTCTAAACCTTTAAAATACTCGAAAACATTTAAGAAAACCTTTCTCTTACCCTTCTAGATACCTCTGACATCCTCGAATTTCCCCCGGGCGGTAGGAATTCCGATGCCTAATCTAGCCGGGTATTACAGAATATCTTGCAGTAAAATAAATCCAAATGTATTTAATAACGTTAAGACTTTAAAAATTGTGCTACTTGCACTACCAACTTATTTTCAAGTTTTAACTGCCAGATAAGGCATAGATATTTTGGTGTATGTTAGCACTCCAAACTAGAAATTCAGGGTTAGGCAATGATCCTATCTGAAGATCAGGCAAGATAACTGAGGCAGTTAAGAAATTATTCTTTGGGGAAAAAGGTTAAAATCAGTGAAAGGATCCTCATACAAATAAAAACAATTATTCACACTACAGAATGATCAATAAGGATTTACTGCTCTCTCAACTCAGCAAATGCATATTTATTTTGCATTATTTCCTTGAGAAAACGTAACCAATTACTTCAACATATATGATCATTTTTATTCAATAAACAAGCTATCCCTATTTGTCCAAAATTTGGTCAAGTAAATGATGCTATTGAGTATTCAGAGTGTTGTGAATCACCTTCTGTGAATCTATGCTTCTTCTCGGATGCATGATAGGTTTGTCTGTATCTCCTTACATAGTCCAACGAGATGACGATTCAGGTTTTGTTCTACAACCTGTGAGAGAGATGGCTGTGAAACACTGAAACTTACAAGTTAAACTTACAAGCTAAGTTCATGAAACTTACAATGAAAAGAGTCTCGTGAGTGATGGCTATGAGAGAGAGACGCAAGCGATGGCCGTGAGAGAGAGACACGAAGGATGGAGAGAAGAGACTCTGGCTTTGGCGAGTGGGTGGCAGGGTGAGTGGCCGGTGGGTGGTTGTGGGACTAGCAATTGGGTGGGTGGGTGGCTGTAATACCCGGCTAGACTCCGGTATCGAAATCCCTACCGTCCGGTGGGATCTCGGATGTCGAAAACCTCTAGAAGGGTAAAGTCATGTTTTCATAAAATGTTTTAATGTATTTTATGGTTTTACTCAAGTAAGAAATGAGTTTTTGCATGAAAATAATCTTGGAGGAAGACCCAGGTTCAGCCGCCGAACCTCAAGTTCGGCCGCCGAACGTGCATGCGCTTCGGGTGTGCCTTAGGCCCCCGAAACCATGAGTGAGGGAAGTCCAGGTTCGGCCGCCGAACCTTATGTTCGGCCGCCGAACATGGCATGCATGCGGGGGCACGTTCGGCTCCCGAATGTGGCCTGGCCAGCCACCTATAAAGAGGTCCCTTAGCCGAAATGGGTGAGCTTTTCTCCCCATTTTCGGCCAAGGTGATCTCTCCGCCGTCCCTCACCGATCTTGAGTTTCTTCCTTTTAATCTTTCACGATTTTCACAAGTTTTCACTTTGTTTTGAAGATTTTCGAGTATAAAGCAAGTTTTGGAGCTTTGAAGTTCAAGAAACTCAATCTCTCCCATCTCCGAGCTTAGGTCGTTTTCCTCTCGATCTTCAAGAGGTAAGGGTCGATCTTGAGCTCACTGCATGTTTTAAACAAGTTTTAAGTTGATCTATGGGGTAGAAATGCATGTTTAGGTTTTGGTTGGTTTTATGGGTTATGTTAAGTTTTTTGAGCAATGTATGATATTTGTGGTTGCTTGATGTGTTGTAGTTGGGGTTTAAGATAGTTTGAAGCCCCTAGGAGCTTGTTTGCTTGAGTATGCATGTTGTAGATCAGGTTTATGCATGTTTGAAAAGTTTGGGAGGCGTTTGTGCATGTTGGAGTTGAGTTTCTGCCACTTTGGAGAAACTCAGGTTCGGCCGCCGAATGGACTTTCGGCCGCCGAACCCGCTTGTGGAGGCAGCCTTCGGCTGCCGAAGCCTGCCCCCGAAAGAGGACTTTCGTCTCTGGAGGGCAGTTTCGGCCGCCGAAAGTGCCGCCGAACATGCATGAGTTTCGTCTCTGTCTGGGAGTTTCGGCCGCCGAAGGTGCCGCCGAACCTGCCTGACTTTCGGCTCTGGAGGGACTTTCGGCCGCCGAACCTGCCGCCGAAAGTGCCCTGTCCAGCCATTTCTTGCATGTTTTCTATGATTGTTTTGAGGTGTTTTAGGGGGTTTTTGGGGGATGTTTTAGGGTTATGTTTATGTATGTTTGGTCCCTCATCTGAGTCCACCTGTGTAGGTTCGGACCCGAGGAACCGAGGAGGTCAGCAGTGCTAGCTGCTTCAGAGTCCTTAGAGCATCAGCCAGAGGTGAGTAGAACAGAACTATGTTTTAAATTTAATAAAATGTTTAGCATGATCCATGCATCATAAATGCCATGTTTATGTAGGTTGTATTGCATTAGTAATCACGAATATGATGCATTGCATTTTTATTGTTGATGTGGATGGATGTTGGATGACCCACTAGCTCTCAATATGTAACATATGAAGTCCAGGGCTGCCCATGCCACGCGTCCTGGCACCATGTTATGAAGTCCCGGGCTGCCCATGCCACGCGTCCGGGCAAATGCATGATTGTTTATGGAAATGAGAGTTATTGGTGACAAGTCCGTCCTTGATGTGAAATGTCTGTGCTATGATGCATTCCATGAAAGCATGAATAATTAAAATGTTTTATGGTTCTGCTCACTGGGCTTTTTAGCTCACCCCGTTCCCTTAACCCCCAGGTTTGCAGGTACAGGATAGAGCAAGAGGTCGGATAGAGTAAAGTTTTGGTTATGTAATAGCTAGTAGTGGACATGATGGATGTTGTAATGTAATGTTGAGTTATGTAATGTAATGACGGTATTGAGGTTTAGAAGTGTGCTTGACCCTAGCTGTGTAATCCCTTTATGAATGCATGATCTTTTATTGATGTTTATGTTTTACCAAACTTAATGCATGATTATGGCACCCCATTGGAGCATTGATGAGGACTCCATGGTGGGGTTAATGTTAATGTCTATGTTAATGCATGCACAGGTTGAGTTTGGTTCATGAATGAAAAGAAAAGTTTTAATTTTTATGTATGTTGTTGATCATGTATGGGATTAAACAGGTTCACAGGATGTATGTTAGGCTTGCTACGGGTCCCGGCGGCCTTAAGCCGATCTGGATCCTAGCGCCGGTAGCGGTCCGATTTCGGGCTGTTACAGATTGGTATCAGAGCCCTAGGTTCATATGGTCGGACCTATAGTGTGTCGGGCTCATAGATGTTATAGAAGGTCAAGCACAATAGGAAAGATCATGTCCACTAGGATAGGATGAGTAGTCCTGTCTTTTGATGATGATGTGAAATGCCATGATTATAAGCATGAGCATTAATGATATGTTATGTATGCTATGTATGTGATGCGGGTTCATGTGTTCTCACATGAACCATATGATGCTAATGTTTATGTGATGTGTACTGTTTTTCAGAAAACAGGATGAGGGGAACTCGTCGATCTGCACGATTGACTGGAGTACCACCTGAGGATGAGGGCATGAGTGCCCGTCCCCCTGCATTGCCAAGGGCAATGTCTAGCAGGTCTAGCAGGGAAAGAGCAGTAAGAGACCCTAGAAGGTCTTTGGATATGAGCAGAAGTAGATCAGTGAGGGGAACAGTTCAAGGTGGGATGTCAGAGGATATGGAGGATCAGATGGATGTGGACCAGAGGAGGGATGGCAGTCTCGGAGTAAGTATGTCGGAAGAGGGAATGGGAGAGTCCCAAGTAGGCACTCAGGCCTCGGGATTTGTTCAGCCACCTTACTATCCACCCTTTTCTCAAAACCCCGGGTATTCGATAGGAGGTACATCGGATTACCCCAGCTATAACCCTTATCACTCTCAGATGCCATACCCACCTTACTACCCACCATACTCACAGTACCCTATGTATCCACCCCCTCCCTACCATCCAAATCCAGCAGACCCTACCTCGGGGAATGCTGTACCTCCTCCACCCCCAGCAGAACCCACAGTTCCAGAAACCCACATACCTAAACCTAGCTCATCTGGAGGGAGCAAGGTGAAGATGACCGACTACATGAAGCTTGGTGCTCCTCAATATGACAAAGGGGATGACCCGTTCGAGTACCTCGGAAGGGTCAAAATGATTACAGATGAGATAGGAGCTGATGATAGCAGAGCCATTCAGATGGCTGGGTTCACACTCAAATGCAAGAAGGCCCGTGAGTGGTTCAAAAATTATGTGAACCCGAGGGTGGACATCATGACCTGGGAGGAGTTTGCAAACGAGTTTGCAGGATGGGCTTTCCCTGATAGCTCCAGGGAATTGAAAATGATTGAGTTTGAACAGTTGAGGCAAACTGATGGGATGAGTGTGGAGGAGCTCACAGACAAGTTTTTGGAGCTGCTGTCGTTTGCAGGGCAAACCTTAGACACAGATCAGAAGAAGGCAAGGAGGTATATCATGAAGCTTGACTCCAGGTATTCCTCCTTAATTCAGTCAGCAGAAAGGGAGAGCTTCCATGCCATAGTGGATATGGCCCGAAAAATGGAGGCTAGCGCAATCATAGAGGGAAGGGTTAAACAGTCAGTGGATCAGTCTTCAGCTTCTAAGACACCAAGCAGTGCAAAGTGGGACAGATCCAAGTCCAAAAAGAGCAAGTTCTGGAACAAGATAAAATCTAGTCTGGGAATGGGAGGTGGCTCAAGTTCTGGTTCGGGCGGTCATGTCTGTATGAAGTGTGGTAGACCACACAAAGGAATCTGCCGGGCTGGGACGAACACATGCTTCAGATGTGGACAAGAGGGACACATGGTTCGGGAGTGTCCTAGAGCAGTTTCAGGGGCACAGTCTCAGCAGACGGGTTCTGGTAGTGCAGCCCAACCAGTAGCTCCAGCCATGACACAGGCAAGTGGCAGAGGCAGAGGGAGAGGAGTAGCCTCTTCTTCAGGTTCCCGGGGTGAAGGTCCATCAGCTCCAGCACGGATCTTCACCATGACACAGCAGGAGGCGAACACATCTAACACCGTGGTGGCAGGTAATCTCATCATTGGCTGTTCTGATGTGTATGAATTAATGAACCCTAGTGCATCTCATTCTTTTGTGGCTCCGAGAGCAGTAGAGAGGTTGGGTTTGATGGTCTCTGGGTTAGAGTGTCCCCTCTGGGTCAGTGGACCCAAGTGTGACCCGTCAGTGGCAGAGTCAGTCTGCCAGTATAGTCCAGTTTTTATAGGGGGAAGATGCCTTTCAGCCGACCTTGTGGTTCTAGATTTGACAGATTTTGACGTCATTCTAGGGATGGATTGGCTATCTACCCATGGTGCTACCTTGGACTGCAGAGACAAGGTAGTCAAGTTCAGATGTCAGGATGGGTCAGAGGTTGTCTTCAGAGGAGACAGGGGGAGTACACCTAGAGGTTTGATATCAGCCCTACAGGCTCGTAGGCTGCTCAGGAGGGGTTGTCAGGGTTTTCTAGCACATGTGAGAGAGATCGATAGTCAGGTCAAGGAGCCCGCCTCAGTGCCAGTAGTCAGAGAGTTCTTAGATGTCTTCCCAGACGAGCTGCCAGGTTTACCACCTGCTAGGGAGATAGAGTTCGAAATTGAGTTGATGCCTGGAACTAGACCGATCTCTATCCCTCCCTACAGGATGGCACCAGCGGAATTGAAAGAGCTTAAGGAGCAGTTGCAAGAGTTGGTAGATAGAGGCTTCATCCGACCGAGTACCTCACCTTGGGGTGCTCCAGTGCTATTTGTGAAAAAGAAGGATGGGTCCCTCAGACTTTGTATCGACTACAGGCAGTTGAACAAAGTCACTACCAAGAATAAGTACCCATTGCCAAGGATCGACGATCTATTCGACCAGCTAGCAGGAGCGGGTTGTTTCTCCAAGATAGATCTGAGATCAGGGTACCATCAGCTGAGAATAAGAGAAGAGGATGTGCCGAAGACAGCCTTCAGGACCAGATATGGGCATTATGAGTTCCTTGTAATGCCGTTCGGGTTGACCAATGCCCCTGCAGCATTCATGGATCTCATGAACAGAGTGTTTAGCCAGTACCTGGATCACTTTGTTATTGTCTTCATAGATGATATCTTAGTGTATTCCAGGAATGCAGAGGAGCATGCCCATCATCTGAGGTTGGTTACCTTGAGGGAACATGGCTTGTATGCCAAGTTCTCCAAATGTGAGTTCTGGCTGAGGAGCATTTCATTCATGGGGCATGTAGTGTCAGAAAATGGAATCGAGGTAGACCCCAAGAAAGTGGAAGCTGTAGCTAACTGGCCTAGACCCATCACAGTGACAGAGATTAAGAGCTTCTTGGGTTTAGCAGGTTACTTCATGAGGTTCGTTCAGGACTTCTCTAAAGTTGCAGCTCCCATGACCAGACTAACTAAGAAGAACCAGAGGTTTGTGTGGACCGACCAGTGCGAAGAAAGCTTTGAGGAGCTCAAGAAGAGGTTGACTTCAGCACCAGTGTTAGCTCTGCCATCTAGTAATGAAGACTTCTCAGTCTATTGTGATGCGTCCCATATGGGACTGGGTTGTGTGCTAATGCAAAATGAAAGGGTGATCGCTTATGCTTCTAGGCAGCTGAAGAAGCATGAGTTGAATTACCCTACGCATGACCTAGAAATGGCAGCAGTAATCTTTGCACTCAAGATGTGGAGGCACTACCTTTATGGGGTTAAATGTGAGATCTTCACAGATCATAAGAGCCTACAGTACATCCTGAGTCAGAGAGATTTGAATTTGAGGCAGAGAAGATGGGTAGAACTGCTCAGTGATTACGATTGTAAGATCTAGTACCATCCGGGTAAGGCGAACGTTGTGGCGGACGCCTTAAGCCGGAAATCACTTGGCAGTTTGTCCCATATTTCTGTGGAGAGGAGGCCAGTAGTGAGGGAGTTCTTCGAGCTCATGAATGAAGGTTTGCAGTTGGAGTTGTCTGGTACAGGTGCTTTGATTGCTCAGATGAGAGTGGCACCCGTGTTTCTGGAGCAGGTGGCTCAGAAACAGCATGAGGACCCAGAGTTAGTGAAGATTGCCAGGACTGTTCAGTCAGGCAAAGATAGTGAGTTCAGATTCGACAGCAAGGGGATCCTCCGCTATGGGAGCCGACTATGTGTACCAGATGACATAGGGCTAAAAGGAGACATTATGAGAGAAGCTCATAATGCCAGATACAGCGTTCACCCTGGAGCCACCAAGATGTATCAAGATCTGAAGAAGGTCTATTGGTGGCCAGCTATGAAGAGAGAAGTGGCACAGTTTGTGTCAGCCTGCGAAGTGTGTCAGAGGGTGAAGCTGGAACATCAGAAGCCGGCAGGAATGCTTAACCCACTACCTATTCCAGAGTGGAAATGGGAGAATATAGCTATGGACTTCGTTGTGGGGTTACCGGCGACGTCCAACAGATTGGACTCCATATGGGTGATTATGGACAGACTCACCAAATCTGCTCACTTCATCCCAGTCAGGAGCAACTACTCTGTGGACAAGTTGGCGCAGGTGTATGTAGATGAGATTGTCAGGCTGCATGGGGTTCCTGTTTCAATAGTATCTGATAGAGGGCCCCAGTTCACCTCCAGGTTTTGGCAGAGTCTGCAGAACGCTATGGGTACCAGGTTGGATTTTAGCACTGCTTTCCATCCACAGACAGACGGACAGTCAGAGAGGACCATCCAGACAATAGAGGATATGCTCAGAATGTGCGTGCTGGACTTTGGCGGTTCTTGAAGGCAGCATCTACCTTTGGTGGAGTTTGCCTACAATAACAGCCATCATGCTAGCATAGGGATGGCCCCATATGAAGCTTTGTATGGAAGGAAGTGCAGGTCACCTGTATGCTGGGAAGAAGTTGGGGAAAAGGCCTTGGCAGGGCCTGAGCTAGTAGAGATCACCAGCAGGGTGGTGCCCATAATCAGAGAAAGGATCAAGGCTGCTGCAAGCAGGCAGAAGTGTTATGCAGACATCCGCAGAAGACAAGTAGAGTTTCAGGAGGGGGATTTGGTATTGCTCAAGGTGTCTCCAATGAAAGGGGTGATTCGGTTCGGGAAGAAAGGTAAGCTGGCTCCACGGTACATCGAACACTTTGAAGTCTTGCAAAAGATTGGGAATGTATCGTACAAGCTGGACTTGCCTGCGTCAATGGAGAGAATCCATCCGGTTTTCCATGTTTCCATGTTGAGAAAGTTCGTGTCAAATCCGAGCAAGGTTCTTAGTGAGCCTGATGTGGAGATCCAAGAAGATCTCACCTATGTTGAACAGCCGGTACGGATCTTAGACACCCAGATCAGAAAGTTGAGAAACAAGGAAATCCCAATGGTGAAAGTCCTTTGGAATCACCACAACATAGAGGAGTGTACCTGGGAGACACGGGAGTCCATGCTCCAGCAATATCCTCATCTCTTTTGAAGTAAGTGTTATGTGTTTTATGTTAATGTGTATGTTGCATGCTATGTATGTTTATATTTTATGCCATGTCAGGTTTGTTGGTGAACATTCGGGGATGAATGTTCTTAAGGGGGGAAGAATGTAATACCCGGCTAGACTCCGGTATCGGAATCCCTACCGTCCGGTGGGATCTCGGATGTCGGAAACCTCTAGAAGGGTAAAGTCATGTTTTCATAAAATGTTTTAATGTATTTTATTGTAACGACCCCAAAATGGACCGTCACCGGCGCTAGGATTCAGGTCGGCTTAAGGCCGCCAGAACCCGTAGCAAGCCTGCTATACTCTCTGTGTACCTGTAAATCTCATACATGTTCATACATTTTCTGTGAAAATAAAAACTCTTTTCTGAACCAAGGCTTAACCTGTGCATGCACTATCTCTGTACTCTGTACTCTGTACCCCTGACTAGAGCTTGCTCTAGATGGGTTAACTCGTATCTGTTAAGCCTGGTTTTTTTTTCACATAATCTGTAAAACAGTTATATAAACAAACCATGTATACAAAGATTTACAACACAATCATAACTAAGTCAAGCACAACATTAACTGTATACACAACTAGTACATCTCTTTAGTATTACATGTCCACTCTAAGCTATTACAAATCTCTTTACTCTTTCTGTACTCTGCTGATCTCCCCTGTACACTGGACACTGAACCTGCAAGACTGGGGTTAAGGGAGTGGGATGAGCTCTATAGCCCAGTGAGTAGAACAGTAAAACATATCATTAAAACATGACCTTATGGAATGCATCATAACACAGACAATCCACATCAAGGGTAAACCTGTCACCAAATAGTCCCAGTATCTCATACCAGGGCGTAGTCAAAGGCACTTGGATTTCCTGTCTCATATATGTATATGTGTATATAACACCTGTACTTACCATTGCCAGGGCGTAGTCAAAGGCTCCTGGACTTTACTATACCTGCCAGGGCATAGTCAAAGGCTCCTGGACTTATCTCAGTGACTATTGGATCATTCAGCATTCACCCACATCAACAAATAACTATGCAATGCAACATATTCGTAGATTCTAATGCTAACAACCTACTGCATAACCATGATGCATGAAATATGCTAAAAACATTCCATTTCTCAAGTAAACGAATTAAGTTTAGTTCCACTCACCTCTGGCTATCTGGACTGACTTTGCAGGCTCTGAACGCTGGAGCAGTACTCACTGCTGCTCTCTCTGGTTCCTCTGGTCTGTGTAGGCACAGATAAACTCAAATGAGGGACCAAACTAATGCAAGAACAACTCTATTAACCTCCCCAAGAATCCCCCTAAACTCACTCAAACATCCATGCAAAGCATGCAAAGGAAGGCTGGACAGAACACTTTCGGCGGCAGGTTCGGCGGCCGAAAGTCCTCTCCAGAGCCGAAACTCATGCACCTTCGGCGGCCGAAGCTCTACTTTCGGCAGCCGAACCCTTTCGAGGGCAAGTTTCGGGGGCTGAAAGGTACTCCAGAGACGAAAGTCTCTAACCTTCGGCGGCACCATTGGCGGCCGAAACTCCCCTCCAGAGCCGAAAGTCCAAAAGCTCGGGGGCAAGCTTGGGTAGCCGAAGCCACCTCCTCAGGGGTTCGGCGGCCGAATGTACCTTCGGCTGCTGAACCTGAGTTCATCCGCAAGGCAGAAACTTGCTCTGCCTCTCGCCAAATGGACAAAACTCTCCCAATCTCAAACACATCAATTCCTCCACTTGCATAGACCCAAGTATATGCTCAAAGGGGTCAAAAACTACCTAAAAACCCCAACAAACAACAAAGCATAACACATATACAAACTCTTCTCACAAAATCATCAAAAACTCTCTTTTACCCTATTCATGCAACTCTCCCCCAAAACTTCAAAAATCTTCCATAAAACATGAAAACAAGCGCAGGATCTTCACTTACCTCTTGAAACCAAGAAGATGAACGATCCTAACGTGGAGTTTTGGAGCAACTCTCCTTCAAACTCTCCAAACTTCACAACTTTGAGTTTTTTGCTCAAAACCTTCAAAAACCCATAAAAATCAATCAAATCTTTGCATGATGTAATGAAAACATGAAGAAAACTAAAGAAGGTCAGGGTTTCACCTCATAAAGTGAAAGAAAACGGCAAGCCTTATCCTTTCAACCGACTGAGGGCCTTTTATAGGTGGCTGGTCAGACCACCTTCGGCGGCCTATCGTGAAACCGAAAGCCATGCATGTTCGGCGGCCGAACCTGGCTTTTCTGCCTTGGTTCTTTTCTTTCAAAAACTCTTTTCATTACAACTTTAAAATATGAAATCATACTATATTACTTTAGAAAACCATAAATCTGACCCTTCTAGAGAATTCCGACATCCTGGATTCCACCGGACGACAGGAATTCCGATGCCAGACTCTGGCCGGGTATTACATTCTCCCCCCTTAAGAACATTTGTCCTCGAATGTTCCGAAAACAAACGTAAAAACATAGAAAAAGGAGGAAACTAACCTCACAATAGATATGGATACTGCTGGAGCATAGACTCCCGTGTCTCCCAGGTGCACTCTTCTAAATTGTGGTGGTTCCACAGGACTTTCACCATCGGAATTTCCTTGTTCCTTAGCTGTCTGATCTGTGTGTCAAGAATCCGCACTGGCTGCTCTATATACGTGAGATCTCCAACGACCTCCACATCAGGTGCACTCAGAACCTGATTCGGATTTGACACAAACTGCCGTAGCATAGAAACATGAAATACCGGGTGAATTCTCTCCATAAAAGTAGGTAAATCCAGCTTATACGACACATTCCCGATCCTCTGCAAGATCTCAAAGGGTCCAATGTATCGTGGAGCTAGCTTACCCTTCTTTCCAAACCGAACCACTCCTTTCATCGGAGACACTTTTAGCAATACCCAATTACCTTCCTGGAACTCTAACAGTTTTCTGCGAACGTCTGCATAGCTTTTCTGTCTACTTTGAGCTGTTCTGATCCTTTCTCTGATCACGGGCACTGTTCTACTGGTAATCTCTACTAATTCTGGTCCTGCAAGAGCTTTTTCTCCTACCTCTTCCCAGCAAACAGGTGATCTGTACTTCCTCCCATACAACGCTTCATAAGGAGCCATCCCGATGCTAGCATGATGACTGTTATTGTAGGCAAACTCCACCAGAGGTAGATGCTGCTTCCAAGAACCGCCAAAGTCTAACACACACATTCGGAGCATATCCTCTATGGTCTGGATGGTCCTCTCTGACTGTCCATCAGTCTGCGGATGGAAAGCAGTGCTAAAATCCAATCTCGTGCCCATCGCACTCTGCAGACTTCGCCAAAATCTGGAGGTGAACTGAGGTCCTCTGTCTGAAACTATAGACACTGGGACTCCATGTAATCTCACTATCTCATCCAGATATACCTGTGCTAACTTATCCACAGAAGAGTTACTCCTAACTGGAATGAAATGAGCAGATTTCGTGAGTCTGTCCACAATCACCCATATGGAGTCTATCCTGTTGGATGCTGCCGGTAAGCCCACTACAAAATCCATTGCTATGTTCTCCCATTTCCACTCTGGAATCGGCAGTGGGTTAAGCATTCTAGTCGGCTTCTGATGTTCTAGTTTCACTCTTTGACAAACCTCACAGGCTGTCACGAACTGCGCTACTTCTTTCTTCATGGCTGGCCACCAATAGACCCTCCTCAGAGCCTGATACATCTTGGTGGCCCCCGGGTGAACACTATACCTCGCATTATGAGCTTCCCTCATAATGTCTTCTTTCAGACTGCTAACATCTGGTACACAAAGTCGACTCCCATAGCGAAGGATCCCTTTGCTGTCAAAGCTGAACTCTGCACTGTTGCCTGACTGAACAGTCCTGGCAATTTTCATCAACGCAGGGTCCTCATGCTGTTTCTGAGCTATCTGCTCCAAAAACATAGGTTTCACTCTCATCTGTGCTATCAACGCACCTGTACCAGACAATTCTAGCTGTAACCCCTCCTCGATGAGCTTGTAAAGCTCCATCACTACTGGTCTCCATTCTGCTGCTATATGGGATAAACTGCCTAGTGACTTCCGGCTTAGGGCGTCTGCCACAACATTCGCCTTACCCGGATGATACAGGATCTTACAATCATAATCACTGAGCAATTCTACCCATCTTCTCTGCCTCAAATTCAGCTCTCTCTGACTCAAGATGTACTGTAAACTCTTGTGATCAGTAAAGATCTCGCATTTCACCCCGTAGAGGTAATGCCTCCACATCTTGAGTGCAAAAATAACTGCTGCCATCTCTAGGTCATGGGTGGGGTAATTCAACTTGTGCTTCTTCAACTGTCTAGAAGTATAAGCAATTACCCTATCACTCTGCATCAAAACACAACCCAATCCCACTCGAGATGCATCACAGAACACTGTGAAATCCTCATTACTAACAGGCAGAGCTAACACTGGTGCTGAAGTCAATCTCCTCTTGAGCTCCTCAAAGCTCTCTTCGCACTGGTCTGACCAGATAAACTTCTGGTTCTTCTGAGTCAGTTTGGTCATAGGAGCTGCTATCTTCGAGAAGTCCTGAACGAACCTCCTGTAGTAACCTGCCAGTCCCAGAAAGCTTTTAATCTCAGTCACTGTCGTGGGTCTGGGCCAGTTAGCTACAGCCTCTATCTTCTTGGGGTCTACCTCAATCCCTTCTGCTGATACCACGTGTCCCAAGAAGGAAATGCTCCTCAACCAAAACTCACACTTAGAGAACTTGGCATATAAACCATGCTCTCTCAGTGTCTGCAGAACTATCCTCAGATGCTGGGCATGCTCCTCTGCATCTCTGGAATACACTAAGATGTTATCGATAAAAACAATAACAAAGTGATTCAGATACTCACTGAAAACTCTGTTCATGAGATCCATGAATGCTGCAGGGGCGTTAGTCAACCCGAACGGCATCACTAAGAACTCATAATGCCCATATCTGGTCCTGAAAGCTGTCTTTGGCACATCTGCCTCTCTGACTCTCAACTGATGATACCCAGATCTTAGATCTATTTTAGAGAAACAACCCGCTCCAGCTAGCTGGTCGAATAGATCATCAATCCTAGGTAGAGGATACCTATTCTTGGTAGTGACCTTGTTCAACTGTCTGTAGTCGATACAAAGTCTGAGGGATCCATCCTTCTTTCTGACAAAAAGCACTGGAGCACCCCAAGGTGAGGTACTAGGGCAGATGAACCCTTTATCTACCAAATCCTGCAACTGTTCTTTCAACTCCTTTAACTCTGCTGGTGCCATCCTGTAGGGAGGAATAGAGATAGGTCTGGTCTCAGGCAGCAATTCAATTTCAAACTCTATCTCCCTACCAGGTTGTAGTCCTGGAAGTTCGTTTGGGAAAACATCTAGAAACTCTCGGACTACTGGTACTGTGGCTGGTTCACTAACCTAACTATCAAGCTCCCTCACATGAGCTAGAAACCCCTGACAACCCCTCCTAAGCAAACGATGAGCCTGAAGGGCTAAAATCAAACCTCTGGGTGTACCTCTCCTGTCTCCCCTGAAGACACACTCTGACCCATCCTGGTCTCTGAGACTAACTACCTTCGCTCTACAGTCCAAGGTCGCACCATATGCAAATAACCAATCCATCCCTAGAATGACATCAAAATCTGTCAAGTCTAGAACCACAAGGTTAGCTGGAAGGCATCTGCCCTCTATGAACACTGGATTGAAACGACAGACGGACGCTGCCACTGATGGGTCACACTTGGGTCCACTGACCCAGAGAGGATACTCTAACTCAGAAATCATCAAACTCAACCTCTCTATGGCTCTCGAAGCAATAAAGGAATGAGAAGCACCGGGGTCCATCAAAGCATACACATCTGAACACGCAATGATGAGATTACCTGACACCACTGTGTTCGACGTGTTAGCCTCCTCCTGTGTCACAGTGAAAATCCGTGCTGGGGCTACCGGATTTCCACCTCGGGAACCTACTGCTGAAGTAGAGGCTGATCCTCTCCCTCTACCTCTGCCACTACTCTGCGGTACGGCTGGAGCTGCTGGCTGTACTACACTGCCTGAACTCATCTGCTGGGATGGTGCAAAAGTCATGATAGGCGGTTGTCGAAGCCGTCAAAAATAAACCTATTAAACAATCAACAATAAACTTGTAGATAGTGGCAATAGGGTCGAACCACAGGGAATTGACACCAATGATTTTCCTAATAATGACTAGGTCAAGTAAATAACAAGTAATTAAAAGAGGGGGGTTTGATTTGATGAGTTAAAACTAAATAGCAAAAGAAAGCAATAATGTAAAGATGAGTAAATCAATAAGAGAGAAGCTTCTAGTTGAAGTATGGATCTATTTCAGATTGTTTAGAATTGATCATTGATTCTTTAACTCTCCTATTTATTCCAATAAATTAGTTTTGGATGTGGAAGACGCTTCTCACAATCCAAATTCCTCCTTAGTTCTAGTTTGATTAGGAAACGTTCGCTAATCAAACACTAATCAACAAGTTGCCAAGGAACGTCCTTGGGGCATTGTAGCATCGAACAACTGTTGACTGCATTAAGACTTAGAGAAACCCAATTCTATCCTTGCCAACCGCGTGGTCAAGTTTAGATTATGCAATTTGATTAAATGTGTATTTGAACAACCTAAGCAATTACGGACCTAAATCATTCAAACAATATTACTTAAGCAATTTAAAAGCAATGGGCCCTTATTGATTCTAAAAGCAAAGTAATATTTATGGAAAGCTCAAATTGCATAAATATTGAAATTAAATAGAAGTTTAACAATGGAGATTTAAATCTCCCAATTCATCACAAAATCTGAAATTCACCAACTTCAACTAGAAAAGAAGGAGTTTAGCCACTCATGGTGGACTAAATACACAAAAAGATGAAAAGAAAAGAAAAAGGAAGATGCTGGAGAGTTTCTGGCGAGTTCAATCCCTCAGCAGAAGATGCCTTTGCTAGTTTGGAGGTTGCCCTTTTATAGTTGAAGAGTTCCATCCTTCTAGGGTTTTGAAACCCCTTTTTAATTTGGCTTGTGACTCCTCTTTTGATGTTGAATTTAATTGCAACTAGAATTCCTTAGGTGAGAAACTCTTTCGTGGCTCTTGAAATTGTTTTGGTAGTGATTGAGTTGGATTTGGACTTCTGAAAACTTGAAATTCGGTTTCCTGAACAATTTCCCGCTCTGCTGTATTTTCTGCTGTCGAAGTGATTTGCCCTGCGATTTGACCAGTTTCTTCAAGTGATTGGGCAAATCGCTGACCAGATCGCTTCTCTGTGAGTCAGTCCTCTATGTCTCTGCGAGTGATTTGGCCAGTGATCCTCGCGTTTCTTGGGCAAATCACTTGCCATATCACTACTGCCTGTTGCCTCCGGGTTTCTGCTTCAGCTTGATCTGGGCAGTGATTGGAGCAGATTATCTGGTGATCTTGGGCAAATCACTGGGCAAATCATCCTTTTTGTAAATTTTCTGCACTTTTTCTCCCATTTTCCAATTTCTTCCTTTTCTGTAAAAACAAGATAAAATCCATAAATTAAACTGAAAAATGTGTAAATAAGCAATAATAATTATGATAAAAATGTGGCTAAATTATACTTGATCAAATACCCCCACACCTAGCTTTTTGCTTGTCCTCAAGCAACAAATAACTTAGCCAATCAAGTCCCCTTTTTCCTTAGAGCCTAAGTACCATTTAATCAGCCCCCCCTAGACTCCTAATCTGAATTATCACAGTATAGAGTACATGCACTAAGGTCATCCTCTCCTTTCCTTGTTTCCTTTCACCTACCATGGTCAAGAGAAAGGTTTTTGAATCAATTATGCTTAATCCTTTATGTCAGTTTTAATGCAACCCCTAGGAGTGACTTGCCCCTTTTCTCTTCTCTATTTCTTTTTATTTTTGTTTTTATTTTCATCAGCACTTATTCTTATCCTTGCCTGAAAAAGTCACTAACCTTTTTACACGATTGTGTACATGGGTGATACACCCCCGGTTACTCAGTTAGTCACTTGTTCAAGTGGCTACTAGCTCTGTTCATAGTCTAGACCATCGAAACTTATTTGCTTGAAAAAGTTACTGACCTTTTTATGCGATTGTGTACATGGGTGATACACCCCCGGTTACTTAGTCAGTTACTTCTCCAAGTGGCTATTAGGCTCAGTTCATAGTCTTAGACCATTGGAACAAGTTTGTGATTAGTGCTTTGTGCTGGTTTTTCATGATAATTTGGGCAAATCAGCTCATAGGGAGTTACACTAACTTTGTGTTTGCATGTATTTGTATTTTTATTTCCCTTGACCTTAGCAAATTTAAGGATTCAATTCAAGAGAAAAACTCCCTAAGTGAAGGTAACATACTGTGAATGATTCAATTTAGGCTTAAAGGGGTGGCAAATCAATGGGGTCATGAGATAAGGGCACTCTTTCAACCTTGTTAACTATGTTGAGTAAAGCAATTAGCTACAAAATTCTGTGTGTGTGTGCTAGGAATGTGAAAAACAATTCTGGTGTGTGCAAAAAAGGGTAAAAATAATGCAAAAAGAAACAAAAAGAAACAAAAAGAAATCAAAAAGGTAAAAATGTGGTGTGATCAGTGAATAAATACTCTCCAGTACCCCCACACCTATCCCACATATTGTCCTCAATGTGTGAATAAACATATAGAAAAATGAAGGAGAAAAGGGAAAGATATTTCCTGGCCTGGGGGTGATTTGACCAGTGACTTGGGCAAGCACTGGGCAAATCACTGGGCAAATCGCTATTTGTCACGGTGCTGGGGCAGAAAATGGTCCACCAGCAGGTCCAACAAGTGCTCCATCCTTTGCATTCGATCTTCAATCCTTCTGAGACGAGCCTCTACTGTCTGGTTGGGGGCTTCGTCTTCAGGTGGCTGAGGAGCATCCTGCTGGTGGGCTGCTGGAGGTGGCTCATTTGCTGGTTCCTGCCCTATTGCTTGTGTTGCCTGATCTGCAGTATCTGCTATAATGGCTGGCTGCTGGGTGGTGGTGCTTATGGTGGCTTTCTTCCTTCTGAAAACACGCTCATGGCGTGGTGTTACTGGACCTGCAGGTGCAATGGAAAAAACATCCCCCACCTTGCAAAGCAACCCCATGTCATCTAATGTGCGTAGGTCCAGGGGGGTTGTCTTGGAAGTGGGGGAAAGGTCAGTATATGCTGGGTGCAATAATTTGAGATTCACTGCAATGGCAGTGATCAAGGGGCCAAAAATCAGTGGCCTGTTATACTGTATGATGTTGGATAGTTGGGTGGCAACCCAATATCCAAGATGAATTTTCCTGCCCCTGTGCATACACCAAAGGATATACAACTCAGTTCTGGTCAGGATGTTGGAAGCATCCTTCCTCCCAGAGAATGTATAGGCCAGGAATCTGTGGAGGTATTTCAAACTGGGGTTGCTGAGATATAGGTCCTTGGACCTAGTGGGTGAGTATGAATCTGGGGGGTTATCACTTAATTCCAAGTACGCAGAGCTTGGATCAAACTCGGCAGGGAAATCCCAGGTAGACTGAGGGCATTCACAGCCCATGGCTATGCCGAATTCCTGCAGGGATAAGCGAAATCGCTTCCCCAATAACCTAAATCCAATAGTGCCTGGTGTGTGTATGTTATGCATGGCAGGTTTATCAAAATAGAACGTGGTGAAGAACTCATGTGTGAGTTCAAGGAAGGAGGGCATGCGCAGGAGGAAAAAGGTGTCCCAGCCAATAGTAGAGATGAGAGAACGTACCTGGGAATGGAGTCTCAGTGCTCCAAGGGTGGTATGGTGGATATACTTACCTGGGTGATATGGTAGGGATGAAACTTTAAGCAGCCTGGTGCGCTCAGAAATTTTGTTGAATGTCAGTGATTTGACGATGTGATCTGGGTATGCTGGCCTGGGCAAATCGCTGAGTGTGTCGCTGGGTAAGTCTGTGGGCGCATCAGTGGGCATATCACTTGGCAGGTCTGTGGGCGCATCAGTGGTCACAGCACTGGGCATAGCGCTTGGCTCATTGCTGGTGAAATCACTGGGCGTACTAGTGGGCGCATTAGTGGGTACATCGCCATCCTCATGACCTGCGGGATGTGTGGCAATGGTGGTTCCTGGTGCTGACTCTGATCTCGGCGGTGGAGGTGGCGACTGAGTTCTTGGCCGTTTCTGGCCGCGGCAGGAGGAAGTGGTGGCTTTTGGTGGCGTTTCACCCTTAGGGTTCACCGTCGGGGCTATTGGGGATGTGGGTGGCGGCGTTCTTTGCCGTTTCTTTTGCCGGCGATATGTCTGGGCGGCCGGTGAGTCGGTGCATCCGGTCGCTGGTTCAGTAGCCGGTGGCGTTTCGGTGCTGGTGGTGGCTGGTGGAGGGGTATCCCACGCTTCATCGTCGCTGTCATAGGGGATGGGTTTCGGCAGCCCTAGTTTCTTCCACATGAACGGTCCGCCGGTGGCCTTCATCTTGATTCGGACCATGGTGGTCTTGAGTTCGCCGGTGGGTGAGTGATGGTCGGAGAGGGGAAAGCTTGAAGAAGTAGAAGAGATAAAAACAGTAGTTTAGCGTAAAAATTAAAAATAAAAGAAAAGACTATTTAAAGTAATTAGGGTATGTGATCTGCCCTGATCATTTATTGCTGACCCTCTGGATTCTTGACAGGGTGATTTGACCAGTGATTTGGGTAAGCAGTGGGCAAATCACTTGGCCAGATCGCTTCTCCTTTGCAGTTGCTGGGCTGGTACTGTTCACGCCCTTTTCTGATGATGTGCTTGATTTTACGATTGGACCGGTGAACTTGGTCAAATTATCTGGGCAATTGGGCAAATCACTACCCCGATCACTTGTGACTATGGTACATTCAGTCGATTTGCCCGGCGATTTGGGCAAGCAGTGGGCAAATCACTGGGCAAATCACTGCCTCTGGGCTACCTCCCAGTAGCGCCCTGTTTTCTGTCTTAGGCTGGACTACAGTGTCTTGCTCAGCAGTCTTGGGAAGGGGGATCCAAGAGAACCTCCTCCACAACGTGGACAGTAAAACCTTCATAGAATCTCTTCAAACGATGCCCATTAACTTTGAAAACTTTGCTTGTTTGTGGGCTCCTAATGTCAACAGCTCCATGTGGATAAACATGCTCAACCAAAAATGGCCCAATCCACCTAGACCGAAGCTTTCCAGGGAATAATTTGAACCTGGAATCAAAGAGCAAAACCTTATCACCAACCTGGAAGTGTTTTCTGGAGATGTGCTTGTCATGGAAGGCTTTGGTCCTTGCTTTATAATCCCATGAAGCTTCATATGCATCACGCCTAATCTCCTCAAGCTCTTGAATCTGTAATTTTCTGTGAACTCCAGCCTCTTTTTCATCAAGATTACAGCTCTTCACAGCCCAATAGGCTTTATGTTCAAGTTCCACCGGTAGATGGCAGGCTTTCCCATAAATCAGCCTATATGGAGACATCCCAATTGGGGTTTTATATGCTGTCCTATATGCCCATAAGGCATCATTGAGGCGTGTACTCCAGTCCTTGCGATTTGGGCAGACCGTTTTCTCCAAGATGGACTTGATCTCCCTATTTGATACTTCAGCCAACCCATTTGTTTGAGGATGATAGGCAGTAGATGTTCTATGGATGACATGGTGCTTCTTGAGGAGAGTTTCTACTACCTTGTTGCAAAAATGGGTGCCTCGGTCACTGATTATGGCTTTGGGCAGTCCAAATCTTGAGAAAATGTGGGATTTTACAAAATCACCCACTGTTTTTGCATCATCAGCTCTTGTTGCTTTGGCCTCAATCCACTTGGACACATAATCCACAGTAAGTAGTATGTAGGTGTTGCCAAAGGAAGGTGGAAATGGTCCCATGAAGTCAATGCCCCATATGTCAAAGATTTCACACACCATAATGGGTGCTTGTGGCATTTCACTTCTTTTGCCAAGGTTTCCTGTTTGTTGGCATCTTGCACATGACCTACAAAATAAATAAGCATCTCTAAATATGTTAGGCCAAAATAATCCACTTTCAAGGACTTTCAAGGCTGTCTTGCGTGGCCCAAAGTGACCTCCACAGCTGTAGGAGTGGCAGAAAGTTAGAACAGAAGTGATTTCATGATTTGGGATGCATCTCCTTATGACTTGGTCTGCACAATGCTTCCATAGGTAAGGCTCATCCCACACATAATACTTTGCCTCTTTCTTGATCTTGTCTCTTATGTGTTTGGGCAAATCAGTAGGCAAATCACCTATGGCAAGGAAATTAACAATATCAGCATACCATGGTTCCTCTTCTTGGACAGCAAAGAGGTGCTCATCAGGGAAGGTCTCATTGATGGGGCATGTCTCCATCTCGGTCAGAATTCTGCTTAGGTGATCTGCCACGAGGTTCTCCTTGCCTTTCTTGTCACGGATCTCTAAGTCAAACTCTTGTAACAGCAATATCCATCTCACCAGCCTTGGTTTGGACTCCTTTTTCTTGATTAAATACCTTAGTGCAGCGTGATCTGAGTATACAATCACTTTTGTACCAAGTAGGTAGGGTCTAAACTTTTCCAATGCAAACACAACAGCGAGCAACTCTTTTTCCGTGGTGGAATAATTGCATTGTGCAGCATCTAGGGTGCGTGAGGCATAGTGAATGACATGAGGAGAGTTACCTATGCGCTGTCCCAATACTGCACCTATAGCAAAGTTGCTGGCATCACACATGATCTCAAATGGAAGGGTCCAATCAGGTGGCTGGATGACTGGGGCAGAAATTAGGAGTGATTTGATCAAATCAAAGGCTGATTTGCAGCTGTCATCAAAGTTGAATGGTACATCCTGCTGTAACAATCTGCAAAGAGGCTGAGTTATTTTAGAAAAATCCTTGATAAACCTCCTGTAAAAACCAGCATGTCCAAGGAATGATCGAATCTCCCTAATGCTGGTTGGGTAGGGCAGATTTTTGATGGTGTCAATTTTGGCTTTGTCCACCTCAATCCCTTTTGCTGAAACAATATGGCCTAAGATTAAGCCATGGCTGACCATGAAGTGGCACTTCTCATAGTTGAGAACCAAGTTTGTCTCCAAACACCTTTGAAGTATCTTCTCCAAGTTGGCTAGGCATTCATGGAATGAGTTGCCATACACCGTAAAGTCATCCATGAAGACTTCAATGATTTTCTCCACATGGTCAGAAAAAATGCTCATCATGCACCTTTGGAAGGTGGCTGGTGCATTGCAAAGACCGAAGGGCATCCTCCTAAATGCGAATGTGCCAAATGGGCATGTGAAAGTGGTCTTCTCTTGGTCTTCTGGTGCAACGGGGATTTGATAAAATCCAGAATATCCATCAAGGAGGCAGTAATGGCTTTTTCCAGCAAGTCTCTCAAGCATTTGGTCCATGAAGGGCAAGGGAAAGTGGTCCTTCCTTGTGGCTGTGTTGAGCTTCCTGTAGTCCATGCAAACTCTCCACCCATTTTGTACACGAGTGGGTACTAGCTCTCCTTCAGAATTAGGGACAATGGTAATTCCGGTCTTCTTTGGTACCACATGAATGGGACTCACCCATTTACTGTCAGAAATGGGGTAGATTACCCCAATGTCTAGGAGCTTCACAATCTCCTTCTTTACAACCTCCATCATAGGTGGATTCAGCCTTCTTTGTGCCTCACGAACAGGTTTGCACTCATCCTCCATAAGTATCCAATGCATGCATGTTGAGGGTGAGATACCCTTTATGTCCTCCAATGTCCACCCAATTGCCTTCTTGTGTTTCCTCAACACATCTAGGAGCTTTTCCTCTTCTTCTTGGCTGAGCTGGTTGGAGATGATTACTGGAAGTGTATTTCCAGCTCCCAAGTAGGCATATTTGAGGTGGTTAGGCAAGGGTTTCAGTTCTGGTGCATTTTCTGTCTGCTGGTTTTCTGTCTGCCTGCTGTCTGATTTGAGCTGTGATTTGAGCAGATTTTCTGGTGTTCTGGGCAAATCACTGGGCAAATCACCCACATCCAGCAAGTTACAACAGTCTGCTGTTATGTCTGCTTCAGAGATGTTGCTGTCCACTTCTCCTTTCCTGCAAAGACTTTCATAAAGTAAGTTTTCTTGATCAAAATCAAAAACTTCTTGACTTAAATTATCAATAACATCAAGTCCATAAACATGAGAAACATCATTGGGGAATTTCATGGCATCATAAACATTAAATTTGATAACTTCCCCTTCAAACTCCATAGTTAATGTGCCATCATGCACATCAATTTTTGTTCTTGCTGTGCTCAAGAATGGTCTCCCAAGTAATATATCAGAGGTGGTGTTGCTCTTGTCTTCCTCCATGTCAATAACATAAAAATCTGCTGGAAAGACTAATTGGTCCACTTGCACCAACACATCCTCTAGCACTCCTTTAGGATATACAATGGATCGGTAAGCTAATTGGATCACAATGCTGGTGCCCTTGAGTGTACCTGCATTCAACAAGTTAAAAATAGACAGAGGCATGACATTTATTGAAGCTCCAAGGTCACACATGGCCTTCTTTATTCCTACATTGCCTATTTTGCATGAAACCGCAAACATTCCTCTATCCTTGCATTTGACTGGTAGTTTCCTTTGGATGACAGCTGAAACACACTCCCCCACACTTACCTTTTCACGTTCAGCAAGTTTCCTTCGGTTGGTGCATAGCTCTTTGAGAAATTTGGCATACCTTGGGATTTGCTTTACAGCATCAAGTAGGGGAATGTTGATTTCCACTTTGCGGAGTGTCTCAAATATCTCTTTTTCCTCTTTCTCCTTTTGGGACCTTGCAAATCTCTTTGGGAAGGGAGGAGGTACCTTGAATTTCTCCATAGGTTGTTGTTTCTGCCTTTGACTTGATTCTGTCTGGTCTGTTGATTTGGGCAAATCACTTTCTGCCTTCTCTGGAGAATTGGGCAAATCACTGCGGGACAGCTTAGTTTGCCCAGCAATCGGGTCAGTTCCTATGAGTGTACTGGGCAAATCACTGCCCTGATCACGTTCTGGCAGAATTTCTTCCATGGTCTGTTTTTGCAATTTTTCAGCCCTATTGTCTTGCAACTCCTTTCCACTCCTCAATGTGATGGCACTAGCATTTTGCCTTGGATTTATCTCAGTTTGGGAAGGTAGCTTTCCTTGTGATTCAATTTTGTTCAAGGATGAAGCCATTTGCCCCATTTGTTTCTCAAGATTCTGCACAGTATTTGCCAAATTTTTCACAATCTCTTCAAGAGATGCATTGGAATTCTGAGGTGCAGCTTGAGCTTGATTCCTTTGCTGGTAGCTTGGATATTGATTTCCCCTTGCATAACTGAAATTTGGATGGTCCCTCCAGCCTGGATTATAAGTGTTTGCATAGGGATCATACCTTCTTTGCCCATTGAAGCCTCCAACAACATTGACTTGCTGGTCCTCCTCTTGAAGGGAAGGACATAGATCAGTTGGGTGGTTGTTGGCACATATTCCACATGTCTTGGGCTGCTGAATCTGCTGGACTTGTTGGGTTTGACTCACAACAAGGCTACGGACAGCATTGGTGAGTTCAGAAAGTTGGGATGATAAAGTGGAATTACTCACCTCATTTACATTCCTTGTTGGCAGCTCTTGGTCTCCAAATTGTTGAGAAGCTGCAGCCATGGAGGAAATTAAGTCCCTCATCTCTCGAGGTGATTTTTTTTCAATTGTTCCTCCACAGGCTGCATCAATAAATTTTCTCTCTGAGGGTAGCAAACCTCCATAGAAGTACTCAATGAGAGATTGGTCAGAAATATCATGCCGCAGGCAGCTTGTGCACAACTTTTTGAACCTCTCCCAGTACTCATACAAACCTTCAGAGTGCTTTTGCTTTATGCCACTTATTTCTCGACGGATGCCTATGGCTTTTGAGGTTGGAAAGAATTTTCTCAAGAATGCTCTTACCATATCAGCCCATGATGTGATGGATCCGGGTGGCAAGTAGAATAGCCATTCTTTGGCATAGTCTTCAAGGGAAAAAGGAAAGGCTCTAAGCTTGATATCGTCTTCTGGAATGCCTTGGGGTCTCATGGTTGAGCACACAACGTGGAATGCCTTCAAATGCTTGTGAGGATCTTCATTCTCTAGGCCTCTGAATTTAGGAAGGAGATGAATCAGACCTGTCCTTAGCTCGAATGGTGCTGTCAATAGGGGATATTCAATGCATAAGGGTGCTTGATCTCCTGCTGGTTCAGCTAACTCTCCGAGAGTTCTCTCCCGTGGCTGTGGTGCTTGGATGGGCACGTTTCTTGCTTGATTTTCAGCTTCTACATGTGCAGCAGGTGGTGCTGCCATAGCTGGATTTTCTGCCATATCCAGAAATTCAGTTTCTGATGCAAACTCAATGGTAGTTGGTGCGGTGATGGAAGTTTCTGCTGGTGCAGAAATTTCTTCAGCTGGGGCAGTAGGTGGTCTGTGAGATGGTGTTGTTGATGAAGATGGTCTTGAGGCTTGGTTCCTCAAATTTGCTTGCTTCCTTAAGCTCTTGGCAGTTTTTTCAATCTCAGGGTCGTAAAGAAGAGTGTCTTTACGGCCAGACCTGGTCATAAAGGGAAAATACGTTAGTTTAAATCAAGTCCCCGGCAACGGCGCCAATTTTTGATAGGCGGTTGTCGAAGCCGTCAAAAATAAACCTATTAAACAATCAACAATAAACTTGTAGATAGTGGCAATAGGGTCGAACCACAGGGAATTGACACCAATGATTTTCCTAATAATGACTAGGTCAAGTAAATAACAAGTAATTAAAAGAGGGGGGTTTGATTTGATGAGTTAAAACTAAATAGCAAAAGAAAGCAATAATGTAAAGATGAGTAAATCAATAAGAGAGAAGCTTCTAGTTGAAGTATGGATCTATTTCAGATTGTTTAGAATTGATCATTGATTCTTTAACTCTCCTATTTATTCCAATAAATTAGTTTTGGATGTGGAAGACGCTTCTCACAATCCAAATTCCTCCTTAGTTCTAGTTTGATTAGGAAACGTTCGCTAATCAAACACTAATCAACAAGTTGCCAAGGAACGTCCTTGGGGCATTGTAGCATCGAACAACTGTTGACTGCATTAAGACTTAGAGAAACCCAATTCTATCCTTGCCAACCGCGTGGTCAAGTTTAGATTATGCAATTTGATTAAATGTGTATTTGAACAACCTAAGCAATTACGGACCTAAATCATTCAAACAATATTACTTAAGCAATTTAAAAGCAATGGGCCCTTATTGATTCTAAAAGCAAAGTAATATTTATGGAAAGCTCAAATTGCATAAATATTGAAATTAAATAGAAGTTTAACAATGGAGATTTAAATCTCCCAATTCATCACAAAATCTGAAATTCACCAACTTCAACTAGAAAAGAAGGAGTTTAGCCACTCATGGTGGACTAAATACACAAAAAGATGAAAAGAAAAGAAAAAGGAAGATGCTGGAGAGTTTCTGGCGAGTTCAATCCCTCAGCAGAAGATGCCTTTGCTGGTTTGGAGGTTGCCCTTTTATAGTTGAAGAGTTCCATCCTTCTAGGGTTTTGAAACCCCTTTTTAATTTGGCTTGTGACTCCTCTTTTGATGTTGAATTTAATTGCAACTGGAATTCCTTAGGTGAGAAACTCTTTCATGGCTCTTGAAATTGTTTTGGTAGTGATTGAGTTGGATTTGGACTTCTGAAAACTTGAAATTCGGTTTCCTGAACAATTTCCCGCTCTGCTGTATTTTCTGCTGTCGAAGTGATTTGCCCTGCGATTTGACCAGTTTCTTCAAGTGATTGGGCAAATCGCTGACCAGATCGCTTCTCTGTGAGTCAGTCCTCTATGTCTCTGCGAGTGATTTGGCCAGTGATCCTCGCGTTTCTTGGGCAAATCACTTGCCATATCACTACTGCCTGTTGCCTCTGGGTTTCTGCTTCAGCTTGATCTGGGCAGTGATTGGAGCAGATTATCTGGTGATCTTGGGCAAATCACTGGGCAAATCATCCTTTTTGTAAATTTTCTGCACTTTTTCTCCCATTTTCCAATTTCTTCCTTTTCTGTAAAAACAAGATAAAATCCATAAATTAAACTGAAAAATGTGTAAATAAGCAATAATAATTATGATAAAAATGTAGCTAAATTATACTTGATCAAGTCACCTGAGGACAATCCCGAGCAAAATGCCCTTCCTGTCCACACCTAAAACAGGCTGAAGATCCCAACTGACAAGCTCCCTTGTGTGGTCTCCCACATCTTCTACATACTGGACTGCTTGCGCCAGAGCTTGAGCCACTACCCATTCCCAGACCAGACTTGACTTTATTCCAGAACTTACTCTTTGTTCCTTTTGCTCTATCCCATCTTTTGCTGTTTGACGTTCCTGAACTGGGGGCCTTAGAACCCAAAGCTTGTGCCTTTGACTGTCTCTGAATATTGGCACTTGCTTCCATTTTCCTGACTGCATCCACAATAGAGTGGAAACTCTCCTTCTCTGCTGGAAGAATCAAGGAAGAATACCTGGGATGAAGTCTCATAGTATATCTCCTTGCCTTCTTTTGATCAGTATCATAGGCTTGACCCACATACTAAAGCAAATCCAGGAACTTATCTGTAAACTCGTCAACACTCATCTCGTCTGTCTGTCTCAACTGCTCAAATTCTATTACTTTCATCTCCCTGGAGCTATCAGGAAAAGCCCACCCTGCAAACTCATTGGCGAACTCTCCCCATGACATACTGTCCATCCTGGGCTCCATATAGTTCTTAAACCATTCTCGAGCTTTCTTACACTTAAGTGTAAACCCCGCCATTTTTATGGCTCTGCTATCATCTGCTCCCAACTCATCAGTAATCATCTTCACAGTTCTTAGATACTCAAATGGATCATCTCCTGGATTGAATTTCGGAGCATCCAATTTCAAGTACTCTGTCATTTGCACCTTACCTCCAGATGAGCTAGGTTGATGTCTTTGGGCAACAGGAGCTATTGGTTCTGATTGTGGTGGTGGAGGTACTGGTTCATTTAGCTCTGGGTGTGCTGCACTTGGATGGGTAGGTGAGGATGGATACATAGGATATGGTTGGTAATAATGAGGATAAGGCATATATGGCATGTAAGTAGGATATGGGACAAAACTAGAGTACTCCGACATACCTTCCATCGGATACCCTGGGTCCTGAGGAAAGGCTGGATAACCAAACCCTGAGGTCTGAGCGTCTCCCTGGGATTCTCCCATACCTTCGTCAGATCGGCCTACCCTCATGCTTTCATCTATAGACTGGTCAATCGCCATAGCCTCCCTCATTTCCTCTGATCTTCCTCCTCTAACTGTACCTCTTCTGCTCTCGTCCATAGACCTTCTAGGGTCTATTGACGTACCTTCCCTTCTAGATCTTTGTGACCTTGCCCTTGGCAATGCAGGAGGACGAGCATCTATTCTCTCACTATCTGGTGGGACTCCAGTCAATCGAGCTGATAGACGAGTTCCTCGCATCTTACCTCTAGAAAACAACACATACCGCAACATATAAGTAACTCATATAACAGGAAAGCACATGCATAAATCATAGCATCAAATAGACAGGACGCAACATCCTATCCTAGTGGACATGATTCCCTATTGTGCTTGACCACCTCTAACCTCTATGAGCCCGACACTCTCTCTATAGGTCCGATCATGTGAACCTAGGGCTCTGATACCAATCTGTAACGACCCCAAAATGGACCATCACCGGCGCTAGGATTCAGGTCGGCTTAAGGCCGCCAGAACCCGTAGCAAGCCTGCTATACTCTCTGTGTACCTGTAAATCTCATACATGTTCATACATTTTCTGTGAAAATAAAAACTCTTTTCTGAACCAAGGCTTAACCTGTGCATGCACTATCTCTGTACTTTGTACTCTGTACCCCTGACTAGAGCTTGCTCTAGATGGGTTAACTCGTATCTGTTAAGCCTGGTTTTTTTTTCACATACTCTGTAAAACAGATATATAAACAAACCATGTATACAAAGATTTACAACACAATCATAACTAAGCCAAGCACAACATTAACTCTATACAAAACTAGTACATCTCTTTAGTATTACATGTCCACTCTAAGCTATTACAAATCTCTTTACTCTTTCTGTACTCTGCTGATCTCCCCTGTACACTGGACACTGAACCTGCAAGACTGGGGTTAAGGGAGTGGGATGAGCTCTATAGCCCAGTGAGTAGAACAGTAAAAGATATCATTAAAACATGACCTTATGGAATGCGTCATAACACAGACAATCCACATCAAGGGTAAACCTGTCACCAAATAGTCCCAGTATCTCATACCAGGGCGTAGTCAAAGGCACCTAGATTTTCTGTCTCATATATGTATATGTGTATATAACACCTGTACTTATCATTGCCAGGGCATAGTCAAAGGCTCCTGGACTTTACTATACCTGCCAGGGCGTAGTCAAAGGCTCCTGGACTTATTTCACTGACTATTGGATCATTCAGCATTCACCCACATCAACAAATAACTATGCAATGCAACATATTCGTGGATTCTAATGCTAACAACCTACTGCATAACCATGATGCATGAAATATGCTAAAAACATTCCATTTCTCAAGTAAACGAATTAAGTTTAGTTCCACTCACCTCTGGCTATCTGGACTGACTTTGCAGGCTTTAAATGCTGGAGCAGTACTCACTGCTGCTCTCTCTGGTTCCTCTGGTTTGTGTAGGCACAAATAAACTCAAATGAGGGACCAAACTAACGCAAGAACAACTCTATTAACCTCCCCAAGAATCCCCTTAAACTCACTCAAACATCCATGCAAAGCATGCAAAGGAAGGCTGGATAGAACACTTTCGGCGGCAGTTTTTGCATGAAAATAATCTTGGAGGAAGACCCAGGTTCGGCCGCCGAACCTCAAGTTCGGCCGCCGAACGTGCATGCGCTTCGGGTGTGCCTTAGGCCCCCAAAACCATGAGTGAGGGAAGTCCAGGTTCGGCCGCCGAACATGGCATGCATGCGGGGGCGCATTCGGCTCCCGAATGTGACCTGGCCAGCCACCTATAAAGGGGTCCCTTAGCCGAAATGGGCGAGCTTTTCTCCCCATTTTCGGCCAAGGTGAGCTCTCCGCCGTCCCTCACCGATCTTGAGTTTCTTCCTTCAAATCTTTCACGATTTTCACAAGTTTTCACTTTATTTTGAAGATTTTGAGCATTGAGCTAGTTTTGAAGCTTGGAAGACACAGGAGCTCTTTTCCTTTGGTTTCCAAGTTTAGGTCGTTTTCCTCTCGATCTCCAAGAGGTAAGGGCCGATCTTGAGCTCACTGCATGTTTTAAACAAGTTTTAAGTTGATCTATGGGGTAGAAACGCATGTTTAGGTTTTGGTTGGTTCTATGGGTTATGTTAAGTTTTTTGAGCAATATATGATGTTTGTGGTTGCTTGATGTGTTGTAGTTGGGATTTAAGATAGTTTGAAGCCCCTAGGAGCTTGTTTGCTTGAGTATGCATGTTGTAGATCAGGTTTATGCATGTTTGAAAGGTTTGGGAGGCGTTTGTGCTTGTTGGAGTTGAGTTTCTACCACTTTGGAGAAACTCAGGTTCGGCCGCCGAATGGACTTTCGGCCTCCGAACCCGCTTGTGGAGGCAGCCTTCGGCTGCCGAAGCCTGCCCCCGAAAGAGGACTTTCTCTCTGGAGGGCAGTTTCGGCCGCCAAAAGTGCCGCCGAACATGCATGAGTTTCGTCTCTGTCTGGGAGTTTCGGCCGCCGAAGGTGCCGCCGAACCTGCCTGACTTTCGGCTCTGGAGGGACTTTCAGCCGCCGAACCTGCCGCCGAAAGTGCCCTGTCCAGCCATTTCTTGCATCTTTTCTATGATTGTTTTGAGGTGTTTTAGGGGGGTTTTTGGGGGATGTTTTAGGGTTATGTTTATGTATGTTTGGTCCCTCATCTGAGTCCACCTGTGTAGGTTCGGACCCGAGGAACCGAGGAGGTCAGCAGTGCTAGCTGCTTCAGAGTCCTTAGAGCATCAACCAGAGGTGAGTAGAACAGAACTATGTTTTAAATTTAATAAAATGTTTAGCATGATCCATGCATCATAAATGCTATGTTTACGTAGGTTGTATTGCATTAGTAACCACGAATATGATGCATTGCATTTTTATTGTTGATGTGGATGCATGTTGGATGACCCACTAGCTCTCAATATGTAACATATGAAGTCCAGGGCTGCCCATGCCACGCGTCCTGGCACCATGTTATGAAGTCCCGGGCTGCCCATGCCACGCGTCCGGGCAAATGCATGATTGTTTAAGGAAATGAGAGTTATTGGTGACAAGTCCGTCCTTGATGTGAAATGTCTGTGCTATGATGCATTCTATGAAAGCATGAATAATTAAAATGTTTTATGGTTCTGCTCACTGGGCTTTTTAGCTCACCCCGTTCCCTTAACCCCCAGGTTTGCAGGTACAGGATAGAGCAAGAGGTCGGATAGAGTAAAGTTTTGGTTATGTAATAGGTACTAGTGGACATGATGGATGTTGTAATGTAATTTTGAATTATATAATGTAATGACGGTATTGAGGTTTAGAAGTGTGCTTGACCCTAGCTGTGTAATCCCTTTATGAATGCATGATCTTTTATTGATGTTTATGTTTTACCAAACTTAATGCATGATTATGGCACCCCATTGGAGCATTGATGAGGACTCCATGGTGGGGTAAATGTTAATGTCTATGTTAATGCATGCACAGGTTGAGTTTGTGTAACAGCCCGGAAACCGGTACCCTCTCTGTAACGGCCCAAACTGCTCGGCACTAGGATCCAGATCGGCTTAAGGCCGCCTAGACCCGTAGTAAGCCTATCCTGAACTCTGTGTACCTGTTAAAATCCCATACATGATCCGACTGGACTATTAACTGTTAAAACTTTTCTTTAAAACAACCAGACTTAACCTTTAAAACACTCTCTGTAGATCCAATCATATGAACCAAAATGCTCAGATATACTAATCTGAACTAGCCCTCGGGCTATCTATAACACACCAGTGATGCTTTACCAAGTAACCTCCATACCCTATGCGCTCTGCAGCATAGAACCCACTCTGTAAGGGTCAACATATCATAAGTTAACTTGGCTACCATAGAGTCACAGGAATCAAACCTGGTCTTCTCTAGTGGTCTACTCTGTGGATCACAGGAATCAAACCTGGTCTTTCCTTTGCACTGGTCTTGGGTCAAAGGAATTAATCCCTGTCTTCCCTCACAGTTATAATTCACTGGGTTTTCGAAACACAACATATATTAAATCTGGTTCGACTCATTTCTCATCAAGAAGTAAAACTGGATACATGCATAGACAAGGGATAAACAAACACTAGGCAAAGCACATTCTAAACCATCTCCTACTGACTTACTAGCTATTACATGCCTTTACATATATTTCTTTAATTTACATCATGTCCACACGAAACTATTACACACATACTGAAGCCAACACTCTGATGCTTTTGACTTCCCAGCTAACCCTGTACCTGCAAAACTGGGATTAAGGGAAAGGGATGAGCTATAAAGCCCAGTGAGTAGAAACACTGAAAATAGTTCATTCATACACATCTTTTATGAAAATGCAACACAACTCATACATTCCACATCATTGATTGGACATGACAGCAAAACTCCCTCGACGGGCTATTGATGTCGCCTTGGTCCAATTCCCACTATCACTGAATAAGGCAATGCAACAACTTCGTGAGTCTAATGCAATCATCCTAATACATATCATGACAGTCATGATGCATGAACTATGCTTCATACATTCCATTTTCTCAAAATAAAAGATTAAGTTTAGTTCTACTCACCTCTGCTCCTCAAGCAGAAACCTGACTGACGCTGCAACTGCTAATCCTGACGACCTCCCTGCACTGTCGGGTCCAATCCTACACAAATGGACTCGATTGAGGTGTCAAACATACTCTTAGTAACTCTTAAACAATTTCCCAAAACCCCTCTAAAAGCTCATAAAACAATCACTCAAAGCATGCAAAAGAAGGCTGGACAGAGCACCTTCGGCGGCACCTTCGGCGGCCGAATGTGCATGACAGAGCCGAAAGTCCATTCTTTCGGACGCAACCTTAGGCAGCCTAAACTGCCTCCACAAGGGTTCGGCGGCCGAATCCTCCCTTCGGCGGCCGAACCTGAGTTCATCCAGAACTCAGCTTCGTGCATGAACAAGCCTGCCAAGCACCAACCCCACTCCATACATGCATAACTCCTCCTTCACTCACATATACTCAAGTATATGAACCAAGGGGTCCAAAACTACCTATCAACCCCAACAAACAACACACATAACACATAATCATACTTACACCATGAAAACATCAACACTAAACCTAGATACATCACTCTACCCTTAACCTCTTGATAAATCATTAAAACAAGTTTAAAGACTTCCCTTACCTCGTGAAAACAGAAGAGGAACAGCCAACTCAGCAACTCCTCCTCCAAAGCTTCAAACCCTCACAACTCTTCTTTTCTCTCAAAAACGTTCAACTCCTTGGCAAAAGACCAACCCTCTGCATAAGCTGATTAAAGCTTGCAGATGCGTCAAAGGGAGACGTGGCTTAACCTCAGATCATGATCTGGAGGTAAACACCTGGCCAAACCACGGACTGAGGAGTGTGCACAACGAACCGACCTCCTCAGCTTCGGCTGCCGAAACTGCATGCAAAACCATGCAACTTTCGGGGGCCGAACATAAACTTCGGGGGCCGAACATGGGGCACTTTCGGCGGCCGAACTTACATTCGGGGGCCGAACCTGGCAGAAACTCCTTAGGCCAATTCTCCTCACAACTTACCTCTTTCTGAATCAAACCTTTTAAACACTTGAAACCTTTTAGAAAACCTTCACTCTTACCCCTCTAGAACCTCTGACAGTCCAGAATTCCACCGGATGGTAAGAATTCTGATGCCTGAACTAGCCGGGTATTACATTCTTCCCCCCTTATAAAACATTCGTCCTCGAATGTTACAAACAAACAGATAAACATAGAAAGAGAGAATTCCTAAATCTCTATTTTCCTGAGTTGAGTCCATACTGCAAAATCCTTTTTCTGAACTCTACAGCTTTCGCTGCGCTACCATGATCCTGATCCCTTTTTTCTCTTTATCTTTTCTAACTAACCTCTTGTCTAACCGGTACTTTCCAAACTCTCAACTGGTAGCACTCAAAACTTTGATCACACCAAAACCCTAAACACCTGTTATCAGAGCAGCTCAAAGATCATCAATCCTAACAAGGAAAACACTTACTTACCAGCTTGAACTCACTGATCTCTTAACCTATCAGAGCAAAACCTGAAGGATTCATCTTTCGTTTCCCACACCAACTTGTGCATATACCAGGGTGAGGTACTAAGTCAGATAAAACCTTTAACTTCCAAGCCTCTTTTCCACTATCCTGACTATTCTTAGCTCTCTCTCTGCAGGTGCCATTCTGTAGAGGAAAGAGAGGAAGCAATGGTTCCGCGTCCAGATACCATTCTCATTCCAATCCTACCTCCCTGACAGATGGTAAACCTGACAGCCTACCGGGGAAACATCTAGAACTCACTAGAAAAGGGCACTGAGGCTGATTCCCTGTCCTGACAAACTTACTCACAAGAGTGAAAACAACCCTCTGATAACCTTTCCTGAATTACCGTGAGCCTGTATGGCTGACATCAACTTCGAGGCACCTCTATACGCTGTCCTTCTAAAGGACGACCACTGATCCATCCTATACTCTAAACTCTCCTACCTTGTCTCTATTGACACAGGTAGTACTATGAGTAGCTAGTCAATCCGCCCTAGATTGACATCATTAGTCAACTCTAGAACCATAAGGTCAGCTGGATTGCATCCACTACTCTCACATGCGCTGAAATGAACCTACAGACTGACTCTGCCACAGATGGATCACACTCGGGTCTAGCAACCCAAAGAAAACTCTCTAAGCCCAGAAGTCATCAAACCCACTCTATTACCAGCTCACCAAAATCAAGGAAAGCGAAACACTAGGGTCCAAAACAAAGCATACACATCCAAACACTTCCAAGTGAACGTGTCCGACGTCACCGTGTTTGCTGTGTTAGCCTCCTATAAACTCAGGGTGAAGATCCAAGCCAAAGCTAACGGAACTTCCCACGGGAATCAACAAAAGAAAAGCCTGGCACTTTTCTCTGCCTCAAAGACCACCTATTCCCAGACTAGCTCTCTTCTCTTTCTGTCTTTCGTCTTTTCTCTTTTGTTTATGTTTAAACTATCTTCTTCTCTTATGATCATTCACTACAAGTACACGTCACAACCTAAGGTTACCACAGTTCATAGCACTTCTTTCTTTACCTTTTCTTTCGTTCACTACTCTCTTAGCTATTCACTTTCTTCAGCATTCCTATAATTCGCTCACAACATATAGACACAACCCAAAAACACAAGCATACCTGGCACCTCTGTGTCAAATGTGGCTGCCTCCTGCGGAACAGCTCTACCAGAAAATGTCCGCTGGGACTGAACTATCCAAGGCGCAACAGGACACTCACGTATCATATGTCCTTCCTGACCACACCTATAACATCCTGTTATCCCTACACGACAGACTCCCTTATGCAACCTTCCACACCTCAAACATGTTGGTCTACCTATACCAGAACTCGGATCAGCACCACTATACACACTAGGTCTTACCCTATTCCAGAACTCCTTTTTCTTTGACCCTTTAAGGCCTCTGACTTTTTGCTTACTAGTGCTCCCCCATTGCACTCCTTTTGAGGTAGCTGTACTCCAAGTAGAGGGATCATTCTCTCCTATAACTGAACGTCTGGCATCCTTGGCCTGCATATCCTCTAAAGATTCGGTGTCCATATTCACCTGCAAACCTATATCCTTTCTTTGCACATCCACTTCCTTCTCTTTCCTATCTCCAGATACTCTTTCTAGATCCATTCCATCCCTGCTTTCATCAAAAGACCCTTCAGACGGATCTGAATCAATCTGAGGACTAATTCCACTCATCTTAGCTCTTCTGAAAACACAAAACACAAATAGACAAACATGAGCACACATATAGTTCATATGAAAAACACATGAACATAGAACATATACATGCATAGCATCCCTCATGGCATTTCACATCAGCATGCAAAACAAAACTACCATCCTAATGGACATGATTTTCCTTATTGTGCTTTGCCTAACTATGACTGAAGCAACCTCTTTCCGATGTGGGATCTCTAATCCGTGAACAAACATGCTCACACACCGTACGTTTGAGGCACCTATGCTTTGATACCATCTGTAACAGCCCGGAAACCGGTACCCTCTCTGTAACGGCCCAAACTGCTCGGCACTAGGATCCAGATCGGCTTAAGGCCGCCTAGACCCGTAGTAAGCCTATCCTGAACTCTGTGTACCTGTTAAAATCCCATACATGATCCGACTGGACTATTAACTGTTAAAACTTTTCTTTAAAACAACCAGACTTAACCTTTAAAACACTCTCTGTAGATCCAATCATATGAACCAAAATGCTCAGATATACTAATCTGAACTAGCCCTCGGGCTATCTATAACACACCAGTGATGCTTTACCAAGTAACCTCCATACCCTATGCGCTCTGCAGCATAGAACCCACTCTGTAAGGGTCAGCATATCATAAGTTAACTTGGCTACCATAGAGTCACAGGAATCAAACCTGGTCTTCTCTAGTGGTCTACTCTGTGGATCACAGGAATCAAACCTGGTCTTTCCTTTGCACTGGTCTTGGGTCAAAGGAATTAATCCCTGTCTTCCCTCACAGTTATAATTCACTGGGTTTTCGAAACACAACATATATTAAATCTGGTTCGACTCATTTCTCATCAAGAAGTAAAACTGGATACATGCATAGACAAGGGATAAACAAACACTAGGCAAAGCACATTCTAAACCATCTCCTACTGACTTACTAGCTATTACATGCCTTTACATATATTTCTTTAATTTACATCATGTCCACACGAAACTATTACACACATACTGAAGCCAACACTCTGATGCTTTTGACTTCCCAGCTAACCCTGTACCTGCAAAACTGGGATTAAGGGAAAGGGATGAGCTATAAAGCCCAGTGAGTAGAAACACTGAAAATAGTTCATTCATACACATCTTTTATGAAAATGCAACACAACTCATACATTCCACATCATTGATTGGACATGACAGCAAAACTCCCTCGACGGGCTATTGATGTCGCCTTGGTCCAATTCCCACTATCACTGAATAAGGCAATGCAACAACTTCGTGAGTCTAATGCAATCATCCTAATACATATCATGACAGTCATGATGCATGAACTATGCTTCATACATTCCATTTTCTCAAAATAAAAGATTAAGTTTAGTTCTACTCACCTCCGCTCCTCAAGCAGAAACCTGACTGACGCTGCAACTGCTAATCCTGACGACCTCCCTGCACTGTCGAGTCCAATCCTACACAAATGGACTCGATTGAGGTGTCAAACATACTCTTAGTAACTCTTAAACAATTTCCCAAAACCCCTCTAAAAGCTCATAAAACAATCACTCAAAGCATGCAAAAGAAGGCTGGACAGAGCACCTTCGGCGGCACCTTCGGCGGCCGAATGTGCATGACAGAGCCGAAAGTCCATTCTTTCGGACGCAACCTTAGGCAGCCTAAACTGCCTCCACAAGGGTTCGGCGGCCGAATCCTCCCTTCGGTGGCCGAACCTGAGTTCATCCAGAACTCAGCTTCGTGCATGAACAAGCCTGCCAAGCACCAACCCCACTCCATACATGCATAACTCCTCCTTCACTCACATATACTCAAGTATATGAACCAAGGGGTCCAAAACTACCTATCAACCCCAACAAACAACACACATAACACATAATCATACTTACACCATGAAAACATCAACACTAAACCTAGATACATCACTCTACCCTTAACCTCTTGATAAATCATTAAAACAAGTTTAAAGACTTCCCTTACCTCGTGAAAACAGAAGAGGAACAGCCAACTCAGCAACTCCTCCTCCAAAGCTTCAAACCCTCACAACTCTTCTTTTCTCTCAAAAACGTTCAACTCCTTGGCAAAAGACCAACCCTCTGCATAAGCTGATTAAAGCTTGCAGATGCGTCAAAGGGAGACGTGGCTTAACCTCAGATCATGATCTGGAGGTAAACACCTGGCCAAACCACGGACTGAGGAGTGTGCACAACGAACCGACCTCCTCAGCTTCGGCTGCCGAAACTGCATGCAAAACCATGCAACTTTCGGGGGCCGAACATAAACTTCGGGGGCCGAACATGGGGCACTTTCGGCGGCCGAACTTACATTCGGGGGTCGAACCTGGCAGAAACTCCTTAGGCCAATTCTCCTCACAACTTACCTCTTTCTGAATCAAACCTTTTAAACACTTGAAACCTTTTAGAAAACCTTCACTCTTACCCCTCTAGAACCTCTGACAGTCCAGAATTCCACCGGATGGTAAGAATTCTGATGCCTGAACTAGCCGGGTATTACATTCTTCCCCCCTTATAAAACATTCGTCCTCGAATGTTACAAACAAACAGATAAACATAGAAAGAGAGAATTCCTAAATCTCTATTTTCCTGAGTTGAGTCCATACTGCAAAATCCTTTTTCTGAACTCTACAGCTTTCGCTGCGCTACCATGATCCTGATCCCTTTTTTCTCTTTATCTTTTCTAACTAACCTCTTGTCTAACCGGTACTTTCCAAACTCTCAACTGGTAGCACTCAAAACTTTGATCACACCAAAACCCTAAACACCTGTTATCAGAGCAGCTCAAAGATCATCAATCCTAACAAGGAAAACACTTACTTACCAGCTTGAACTCACTGATCTCTTAACCTATCAGAGCAAAACCTGAAGGATTCATCTTTCGTTTCCCACACCAACTTGTGCATATACCAGGGTGAGGTACTAAGTCAGATAAAACCTTTAACTTCCAAGCCTCTTTTCCACTATCCTGACTATTCTTAGCTCTCTCTCTGCAGGTGCCATTCTGTAGAGGAAAGAGAGGAAGCAATGGTTCCGCGTCCAGATACCATTCTCATTCCAATCCTACCTCCCTGACAGATGGTAAACCTGACAGCCTACCGGGGAAACATCTAGAACTCACTAGAAAAGGGCACTGAGGCTGATTCCCTGTCCTGACAAACTTACTCACAAGAGTGAAAACAACCCTCTGATAACCTTTCCTGAATTACCGTGAGCCTGTATGGCTGACATCAACTTCGAGGCACCTCTATACGCTGTCCTTCTAAAGGACGACCACTGATCCATCCTATACTCTAAACTCTCCTACCTTGTCTCTATTGACACAGGTAGTACTATGAGTAGCTAGTCAATCCGCCCTAGATTGACATCATTAGTCAACTCTAGAACCATAAGGTCAGCTGGATTGCATCCACTACTCTCACATGCGCTGAAATGAACCTACAGACTGACTCTGCCACAGATGGATCACACTCGGGTCTAGCAACCCAAAGAAAACTCTCTAAGCCCAGAAGTCATCAAACCCACTCTATTACCAGCTCACCAAAATCAAGGAAAGCGAAACACTAGGGTCCAAAACAAAGCATACACATCCAAACACTTCCAAGTGAACGTGTCCGACGTCACCGTGTTTGCTGTGTTAGCCTCCTATAAACTCAGGGTGAAGATCCAAGCCAAAGCTAACGGAACTTCCCACGGGAATCAACAAAAGAAAAGCCTGGCACTTTTCTCTGCCTCAAAGACCACCTATTCCCAGACTAGCTCTCTTCTCTTTCTGTCTTTCGTCTTTTCTCTTTTGTTTATGTTTAAACTATCTTCTTCTCTTATGATCATTCACTACAAGTACACGTCACAACCTAAGGTTACCACAGTTCATAGCACTTCTTTCTTTACCTTTTCTTTCGTTCACTACTCTCTTAGCTATTCACTTTCTTCAGCATTCCTATAATTCGCTCACAACATATAGACACAACCCAAAAACACAAGCATACCTGGCACCTCTGTGTCAAATGTGGCTGCCTCCTGCTGAACAGCTCTACCAGAAAATGTCCGCTGGGACTGAACTATCCAAGGCGCAACAGGACACTCACGTATCATATGTCCTTCCTGACCACACCTATAACATCCTGTTATCCCTACACGACAGACTCCCTTATGCAACCTTCCACACCTCAGACATGTTGGTCTACCTATACCAGAACTCGGATCAGCACCACTATACACACTAGGTCTTACCCTATTCCAGAACTCCTTTTTCTTTGACCCTTTAAGGCCTCTGACTTTTTGCTTACTAGTGCTCCCCCATTGCACTCCTTTTGAGGTAGTTGTACTCCAAGTAGAGGGATCATTCTCTCCTATAACTGAACGTCTGGCATCCTTGGCCTGCATATCCTCTAAAGATTCGGTGTCCATATTCACCTGCAAACCTATATCCTTTCTTTGCACATCCACTTCCTTCTCTTTCCTATCTCCAGATACTCTTTCTAGATCCATTCCATCCCTGCTTTCATCAAAAGACCCTTCAGACGGATCTGAATCAATCTGAGGACTAATTCCACTCATCTTAGCTCTTCTGAAAACACAAAACACAAATAGACAAACATGAGCACACATATAGTTCATATGAAAAACACATGAACATAGAACATATACATGCATAGCATCCCTCATGGCATTTCACATCAGCATGCAAAACAAAACTACCATCCTAATGGACATGATTTTCCTTATTGTGCTTTGCCTAACTATGACTGAAGCAACCTCTTTCCGATGTGGGATCTCTAATCCGTGAACAAACATGCTCACACACCGTACGTTTGAGGCACCTATGCTTTGATACCATCTGTAACAGCCCGGAAACCGGTACCCTCTCTGTAACGGCCCAAACTGCTCGGCACTAGGATCCAGATCGGCTTAAGGCCGCCTAGACCCGAAGTAAGCCTATCCTGAACTCTGTGTACCTGTTAAAATCCCATACATGATCCGACTGGACTATTAACTGTTAAAACTTTTCTTTAAAACAACCAGACTTAACCTTTAAAACACTCTCTGTAGATCCAATCATATGAACCAAAATGCTCAGATATACTAATCTGAACTAGCCCTCGGGCTATCTATAACACACCAGTGATGCTTTACCAAGTAACCTCCATACCCTATGCGCTCTGCAGCATAGAACCCACTCTGTAAGGGTCAGCATATCATAAGTTAACTTGGCTACCATAGAGTCACAGGAATCAAACCTGGTCTTCTCTAGTGGTCTACTCTGTGGATCACAGGAATCAAACCTGGTCTTTCCTTTGCACTGGTCTTGGGTCAAAGGAATTAATCCCTGATCAAGCATAATTTAGCCACATTTTTATCATAATTATTATTGCTTATTTACACATTTTTTAGTTTAATTTATGGTTTTTATCTTGTTTTTACAGAAAAGGAAGAAATTGGAAAATTGGAGAAAAAGTGCAGAAAATTTACAAAAAGGTGATCTGCCCAGTGATTTGCCCAAAAATCTGCTCCAATCACTGCTCTGATCAAGCTAAGGCAGAAACCCGGAGGCAACAAATAGCAGTGATATGGGCAGTGATTTGCCCAAGAAACTCGAAGATCACTGGTCAAATCACTCGCAGAGACACAGAGGACTGACTCACAGAGAAGCGATCTGGTCAGTGATTTGCCCAATCACTTGAAGAAACTGGTCAAAGCACCGGGCAAATCACTTTGACAGCAGAAAATTGCAGCAGAGCGGGAAAATTGGCAGCAAACAGAAATCCGAATTTTCAGAAGTCCAAATCCAATCCAATCACTTCCAACACAAATCCAAGAGCCACGAAAGAGCTTCTCATCCAAGGAAATCCAATTGCAATTAAATTCAACATCAAAAGAGGAGTCCAACACCAAATCAAAAAGGGATTTCAAAACCCTAGATGAGAGAATTCTTCAGCTATAAAAGGAGGACTTCCAAACCAGAAAATCATCTTCTGTTCAGTAACTCAACTCGCCAGAAACTCTCCAGCATCTTCACTTTTCTTTTCTTTTCATCCTTTTGTGTATTTAGTCCACCATGAGTGGCTAAACTCTTTCTTTTCTAGTTGAAGTTGGTGAATTTCAGATTTTGTGATGAATTGGGAGATTTAAAACTCCATTGTTAAACTCTTGTTTGCTTTCAATATTTATGCAATTTGATCTTTCCATAATTATTATTTTGCTTTTAGAATCAATAAGGGCCCATTGCTTTTAAATTGCTTAAGTAATATTGTTTGAATGATTTAGGTCCGTAATTGCTTAGGTTGTTCAAATACACATTTAATCAAATTGCATAATCTAAACTTGACCACGCAGTTGGCAAGGATAGAATTGGGTTCCTCTAAGTCTTAATGCAATCAACAGTTGTTCGATGCTACAATGCCCCAAGGACGTTCCTTGGCAACTTGTTGATTAGTGTTTTGATTAGCGAACGTTTCCTAATCAAACTAGAACTAAGGAGGAATTTGGATTGTGAGAAGCGTCTTCCATATCCAAAACTAATTTATTGGAATAAATAGGAGAGTTAAAGAATCAATGATCAATTCTAAACAATCTGAAATAAGATCCATACTTCAACTAGAAGCTTTTCTCTTATTGATTTACTCATCTTTAAATTATTGCTTTCTTTTGTTATTTAGTGTTAATCCATCAACTCAAAACCCCCCTCTTTTAATTATTTGTTATTTACTTATCTTGGTTATTATTAGGAAGATCTTTAGTGTCAATTCCCTGTGGTTCGACCCTATTGCCACTATCTACAAGTTTATTGTTGATTGTTTAATAGGTTTATTTTTGACGGCTTCGACAACCGCTTATCAAAAATTGGCGCCGTTGCCGGGGAATTGATTTAAACTAACGTATTTTCCTTTTATGATCAGGGCTGATCGTAAAGAAGCTCTTCTTTACGATCCTGAAATTGAACGCACTGCCAAGACCTTACAAGCATGGCTACGGTAAGTATGTCTTTTCTCTCTTCTCAAATTTCTGAACTAACCTCTATTGTGAGAAATTATAGTCAAGCTCGACAAGTTCAACAACTTCAACAAGCACATGCATTTGAAGGATTCTATGGACAGCCAAGACATAATCCCTACCTTGACACATACAATACAGGTTGGGGAGACAATCTGAGCTATGGCTATGCTAGGACAGACCACTACCATGACTACCAAAGAGATCTGCAATATAATCCAGGTTGGAGGGACCATCCAAATTTCGGTTATGCAAGGGGAAATCAATATCCAAGCTACCAGCAAAGGAATCAAGCTCAAGCTGCACCTCAGAATTCCAATGCATCTCTTGAAGAGATTGTGAAAAATTTGGCAAATACTGTGCAGAATCTTGAGAAACAAATGGGGCAAATGGCTTCATCCTTGAACAAAATTGAATCACAAGGAAAGCTACCTTCCCAAACTGAGATAAATCCAAGACAAAATGTTAGTGCCATCACATTGAGGAGTGGAAAGGAGTTGCAAGACAATAGGGCTGAAAAATTGCAAAAACAGACCATGGAAGAAATTCTGCCAGAAAGTGATCAGGGCAGTGATTTGCCCAATTCACTAGTAGAAACTGACCCGATCGCTGGTCAAACTGAGCTGTCCAGCAGGGATCTGCCCAAACCACCAGAGAAGGCAGAAAGTGATTTGCCCAAATCAACAGACCAGGCAGAATCAAGTCAAAGGCAGAAACAACAACCTATGGAGAAATTCAAGGTACCTCCTCCCTTCCCAAAGAGATTTGCAAGGTCCCAAAAGGAGAAAGAGGAAAAAGAGATATTGGAGACACTTCGCAAAGTGGAAATTAACATTCCCCTACTTGATGCTATCAAACAAATACCAAGGTATGCTAAATTTCTCAAAGAGCTATGCACCAATAGGAGGAAACTTGCTGAACATAAAAAGGTAAGTGTGGGGGAGTGTGTTTCAGCTGTAATCCAAAGGAAACTTCCAACCAAATGCAAGGATAGAGGAATGTTTGCCATTTCATGCAAGATAGGCAATGTGGGGATAAAGAAAGCCATGTGTGACCTTGGAGCTTCAATTAATGTCATGCCTCTGTCTATTTTTAACTTGTTGAATGCAGGTACACTCAAGGGCACCAGCATTGTGATCCAATTAGCTGACCGATCCATTGTCTACCCCAAGGGAGTGCTTGAAGATGTGTTGGTGCAAGTGGACCAACTAGTCTTCCCAGCTGATTTTTATGTGATTGACATGGAGGAGGACAAGGGCAACATCACCTCTGATATCTTACTTGGGAGACCATTCTTGAGCACAGCAAGAACAAAAATTGATGTGCATGATGGCACATTGACCATGGAGTTTGAAGGGGAAATTATAAAATTTAATGTTTATGATGCCATGAAATTCCCCAATGATGTTTCTCATGTTTATGGCCTTGATGTTATTGATAATTTAAGTCAAGAAGTTTTTGATTTTGATCAAGAAAACTTACTCTATGAAGGTCTTTGCAGGAGAGAAGAAGTGGACAGCAACATCACTGAAACAAAGAAAACAGCAGACTGCTGTAACTTGCTGGAAGTGAGTGATTTGCCCAGTGATTTGCCCAGAATACCAGAAAATCTGCTCAAATCACAGCTCAAATCAGACAGTAAGCAGACAAAAAACCAGCAGACAGAGAATGCACCAGATCTGAAACCCTTGCCTAGCCACCTCAAATATGCCTACTTGGGAGCTGGAAATACACTTCCAGTAATTATTTCCAACCAGCTCAGCCAAGAAGAAGAGGAAAAGCTCCTTGATGTGTTGAGGAAGCACAAGAAAGCAATTGGGTGGACCTTGGAGGACATAAAAGGCACCTCAAGACCATTCGGTGGAGGCTCAAGATAGGATGCAGCACATGGAAAGCATGTTGCAGCTGCTGGTTCACCATTTTCTGCCCCAGCACCGTGACAGATAGCTATTTGCCCAGTGATTTGCCCAGTACTTGCCCAAGTCACTGGTCAAATCACCCCCAGGCCAGGAAATATCTTTCCCTTTTCTCCTTCATTTTTCTATATGTTTATTCACACATTGAGGACAATATGTGGGATAGGTGTGGGGGTACTGGAGAGTATTTATTCACTGATCACACCATCTTTTTGATTTCTTTTATTTCTTTTTGTTTCTTTTTGCATTATTTTTACCCCTTATTGCACACACCAAATTTTTTTTTTTTCTTTCTTCACACTTTTTGCACACACACACAGAATTTTGTAGCTAATTGCTCTACTCAACATAGATAACAAGGTTGAAAGAGTACCCTTATCTCATGACCCCATTGATTTGCCACCCCTTTAAGCCTAAATTGAATCATTCACAGTATGTTACCTTCACTTAGGAAGTTTTTCTCTTGAATTGAATCCTTAAATGTGCTAAGGTCAAGAGAAATAAAAATACAAATGCATGCAAACACAAAGCTAGTGTAACTCCCTATGAGTTGATTTGCCCAAACTATCATAAAAAACCAGCACAAAGCACAAATCATAAACCTGTTCCAATGGTCTAAAACTATGAACTGTGCCTAAAAGCCACTTGGAGAAGTTACTGACTGAGTAACCGGGGGTGTATCACCCATGTACACAATCGCGTAAAAAGGTCAGTGACTTTTTCAAGCAAATAAGTTTCGATGGTCTAGACTATGAACAAAGCTAGTAGCCACTTGAACAAGTGACTAACTGAGTAACCGGGGGTGTATCACCCATGTACACAATCGCGTAAAAAGGTTAGTGACTTTTTCAGGCAAGGATAAGAATAAGTGCTGCTAAAAATAAAAATAAAAATAAAAATAAAGAGAGAAGAAAAGGGGCAAGTCACTCCTAGGGGTTGCATTAAAACTAACATAAAGGAATAAGCATGATTGAGCCAAAAACCTTTCTCTTGACCATGGTAGGTGAAAGGAAACAAGGAAAGGAGAGGATGACCTTAGTGCATGTACTCTATACTGTGATAATTCAAATTAGGAGTCTAGGGGGGGTTGATTAAGTGGTACTTAGGCTCTAAGGAAAAAGGGGGCTTGATTGGCTAAGTTATTTGTTGCTTGAGGACAAGCAAAAAGCTAGGTGTGGGGGTATTTGATCAAGCATAATTTAGCCACATTTTTATCATAATTATTATTGCTTATTTACACATTTTTTAGTTTAATTTATGGTTTTTATCTTGTTTTTACAGAAAAGGAAGAAATTGGAAAATTGGAGAAAAAGTGCAGAAAATTTACAAAAAGGTGATCTGCCCAGTGATTTGCCCAAAAATCTGCTCCAATCACTGCTCTGATCAAGCTAAGGCAGAAACCCGGAGGCAACAGATAGCAGTGATATGGGCAGTGATTTTCCCAAGAAACTCGAAGATCACTGGTCAAATCACTCGCAGAGACACAGAGGACTGACTCACAGAGAAGCGATCTGGTCAGTGATTTGCCCAATCACTTGAAGAAACTGGTCAAAGCACCGGGCAAATCACTTTGACAGCAGAAAATTGCAGCAGAGCGGGAAAATTGGCAGCAAACAGAAATCCGAATTTTCAGAAGTCCAAATCCAATCCAATCACTTCCAACACAAATCCAAGAGCCACGAAAGAGCTTCTCATCCAAGGAAATCCAATTGCAATTAAATTCAACATCAAAAGAGGAGTCCAACACCAAATCAAAAAGGGATTTCAAAACCCTAGATGAGAGAATTCTTCAGCTATAAAAGGAGGACTTCCAAACCAGAAAATCATCTTCTGTTCAGTAACTCAACTCGCCAGAAACTCTCCAGCATCTTCACTTTTCTTTTCTTTTCATCCTTTTGTGTATTTAGTCCACCATGAGTGGCTAAACTCTTTCTTTTCTAGTTGAAGTTGGTGAATTTCAGATTTTGTGATGAATTGGGAGATTTAAAACTCCATTGTTAAACTCTTGTTTGCTTTCAATATTTATGCAATTTGATCTTTCCATAATTATTATTTTGCTTTTAGAATCAATAAGGGCCCATTGCTTTTAAATTGCTTAAGTAATATTGTTTGAATGATTTAGGTCCGTAATTGCTTAGGTTGTTCAAATACACATTTAATCAAATTGCATAATCTAAACTTGACCACGCAGTTGGCAAGGATAGAATTGGGTTCCTCTAAGTCTTAATGCAATCAACAGTTGTTCGATGCTACAATGCCCCAAGGACGTTCCTTGGCAACTTGTTGATTAGTGTTTTGATTAGCGAACGTTTCCTAATCAAACTAGAACTAAGGAGGAATTTGGATTGTGAGAAGCGTCTTCCACATCCAAAACTAATTTATTGGAATAAATAGGAGAGTTAAAGAATCAATGATCAATTCTAAACAATCTGAAATAAGATCCATACTTCAACTAGAAGCTTTTCTCTTATTGATTTACTCATCTTTAAATTATTGCTTTCTTTTGTTATTTAGTGTTAATCCATCAACTCAAAACCCCCCTCTTTTAATTATTTGTTATTTACTTATCTTGGTTATTATTAGGAAGATCTTTTGTGTCAATTCCCTGTGGTTCGACCCTATTGCCACTATCTACAAGTTTATTGTTGATTGTTTAATAGGTTTATTTTTTACGGCTTCGACAACCGCTTATCAATCCCTGTCTTCCCTCACAGTTATAATTCACTGGGTTTTCGAAACACAACATATATTAAATCTGGTTCGACTCATTTCTCATCAAGAAGTAAAACTGGATACATGCATAGACAAGGGATAAACAAACACTAGGCAAAGCACATTCTAAACCATCTCCTACTGACTTACTAGCTATTACATGCCTTTACATATATTTCTTTAATTTACATCATGTCCACACGAAACTATTACACACATACTGAAGCCAACACTCTGATGCTTTTGACTTCCCAGCTAACCCTGTACCTGCAAAACTGGGATTAAGGGAAAGGGATGAGCTATAAAGCCCAGTGAGTAGAAACACTGAAAATAGTTCATTCATACACATCTTTTATGAAAATGCAACACAACTCATACATTCCACATCATTGATTGGACATGACAGCAAAACTCCCTCGACGGGCTATTGATGTCGCCTTGGTCCAATTCCCACTATCACTGAATAAGGCAATGCAACAACTTCGTGAGTCTAATGCAATCATCCTAATACATATCATGACAGTCATGATGCATGAACTATGCTTCATACATTCCATTTTCTCAAAATAAAAGATTAAGTTTAGTTCTACTCACCTCCGCTCCTCAAGCAGAAACCTGACTGACGCTGCAACTGCTAATCCTGACGACCTCCCTGCACTGTCGAGTCCAATCCTACACAAATGGACTCGATTGAGGTGTCAAACATACTCTTAGTAACTCTTAAACAATTTCCCAAAACCCCTCTAAAAGCTCATAAAACAATCACTCAAAGCATGCAAAAGAAGGCTGGACAGAGCACCTTCGGCGGCACCTTCGGCGGCCGAATGTGCATGACAGAGCCGAAAGTCCATTCTTTCGGACGCAACCTTAGGCAGCCTAAACTGCCTCCACAAGGGTTCGGCGGCCGAATCCTCCCTTCGGCGGCCGAACCTGAGTTCATCCAGAACTCAGCTTCGTGCATGAACAAGCCTGCCAAGCACCAACCCCACTCCATACATGCATAACTCCTCCTTCACTCACATATACTCAAGTATATGAACCAAGGGGTCCAAAACTACCTATCAACCCCAACAAACAACACACATAACACATAATCATACTTACACCATGAAAACATCAACACTAAACCTAGATACATCACTCTACCCTTAACCTCTTGATAAATCATTAAAACAAGTTTAAAGACTTCCCTTACCTCGTGAAAACAGAAGAGGAACAGCCAACTCAGCAACTCCTCCTCCAAAGCTTCAAACCCTCACAACTCTTCTTTTCTCTCAAAAACGTTCAACTCCTTGGCAAAAGACCAACCCTCTGCATAAGCTGATTAAAGCTTGCAGATGCGTCAAAGGGAGACGTGGCTTAACCTCAGATCATGATCTGGAGGTAAACACCTGGCCAAACCACGGACTGAGGAGTGTGCACAACGAACCGACCTCCTCAGCTTCGGCTGCCGAAACTGCATGCAAAACCATGCAACTTTCGGGGGCCGAACATAAACTTCGGGGGCCGAACATGGGGCACTTTCGGCGGCCGAACTTACATTCGGGGGCCGAACCTGGCAGAAACTCCTTAGGCCAATTCTCCTCACAACTTACCTCTTTCTGAATCAAACCTTTTAAACACTTGAAACCTTTTAGAAAACCTTCACTCTTACCCCTCTAGAACCTCTGACAGTCCAGAATTCCACCGGATGGTAAGAATTCTGATGCCTGAACTAGCCGGGTATTACAGTTTGGTTCATGAATGAAAAGAAAAGTTTTAATGTTTATTTATGTTGTTGATCATGTATGGGATTAAACAGGTTCACAGGATGTATGTTAGGCTTGCTACGGGTCCCGGCGGCCTTAAGCCGATCTGGATCCTAGCGCCGGTAGCGGTCCGATTTATGGGCTGTTACAGTGGCCGTGGCTGCGGGACTGAAGCGGTGAAGGATGGAGAGAAAAGACTCTGGTTTTGGCGAGTGGGTGGGTGGCCGGTGGGTGGGACTCGCGACTGGGGTGGGTGGCTGTGGCTGCGGGACTAAAGACGCAAAGGATGGAGAGAAGAGATTTGGTCTGAGAGAGATGAAGGTCGGTGGCTGTGTATGCGGGATGGGAACTGGGAAGTGTGCCGAAGTGATATAACCCTATAATAAAACGCAGCGTTTAAGAATAAATTCGGTCGGTTCGGTTCGACCGAACTATTTTGTCTCAAAACCGAACCGAACCGACCAACCCGAAATTTTTAAAAATTAAAATCGAACAGAACTGATTTTATTTTAAAATCAAACCAAATTATTAAATTAAATCGATTCGGTCGGTTATTTCGGTTCTAACCAAACAGTGCTCACCCCTAGCGATGGCAAATGTTTAATTATATAATCTATATGATGAAATTATAAAATGAATGCATGGTATTGTACTGACATTCCTTAATTTACATGATTCATGAATTGAAAATTATAAAATGGAAATGCACTTAAGGAATTGTGGAATTCAACATGCTTAAAAACACAATCATTTACTACTAAAACATGAAAAAGCAATTTTTACAACAAATGTATATGGACAATTGAAAGGAAAACTAAACAAAACCATGAAACAAAAGATGAGATATATAAGGGTCAACAAATATAGTGATATCCCAAAATGTATAAGACAATAAAGAAATAAGCGATAATAAATGTAATTATTTAATAACTAAATCAAAAAGACATCCTAATCACTAAGTAGTATACAATTACGTATGTGAACAAACTAAACAAAAAATTCAAACTCTAAGGCTAAAGGTTTGCATCTACTAGCGAGGAAGGAGGTTATTCAGTAACCGTAATATATAATTTGTAATGTTATTGTAAAAGTAGATGCATCATGGTAGTGATTGTTTTAGTACTAGTTCATAAAAATTTCTAAACCTACTAAGTTTAGCATCAAGAGCTTTGATGCTAGTATCAATAATATTTACCCTAGTGTCTATGGAGTCAATCCTAGCATCCATAGTAGCAATTGGATCCATAATTCTTTGAATTGCTACCAAATATAATTTAAAGTTACTATAGGTGGTTGAGGTTATGATGGCTTGTAGCATCATTCTCAATATTACCATGTTACTTTTGTCATCACTTAAAAGAAAATTTATTGTCCATTCTTCTTATGTGTTAATTAGTTCCTCTATAACAACTCTTTGTTGCCTTTTACCCCATTAATACATCCTTATTTAGTCCATTACTTTCATCCTAGTTAGGAATAATATTAACCATTATATTTAAAAGAAAATACTAATCTCCCACTTTTTGCGCATCTCCATTCCAATTAACAACTCATGATTTAATATAGTGTGTGTTAGTATCGAACATTATACAAAGATTCATTAAATTGGTAGTAAAGATCAATTATAATATTTTAAATAGATTGATGAAAATCTTACAACATGTTGAAGAAAGAATAAACCTACACTAATTTTTTTTATTCAACATACATTATATCATGAAAAGTTCACCAGTAATTTTGACACTAAGGATATTCCCCTAACTTAAAATAATATTGCAAAGGCTCTACTTATCAAAATAGTATCTACGCTATCTCATCTTATGCTATGCAATGTTTTAGATTTTCTAGTTTTTTTTTTTTTGTGATAAGTTAAGGATAATGGTTAGTCATTTTTTATAGAGTTAACGAGTTAATGAGAAGAGAATGCATTTGTATTTTTAGCAATAATTATGTTGACCTAAAAATAAAAAAGGACAAGTTTTAAGGGACTTTGAGTGTTTTAACAAGGCATTATTAGCCAACACAATGATGGCATTTAGTTCAGAATTTATATTATTTAGTCATTCTTCTATTAAAAGCCCATTATTTTCTACATGTTCAATTTCAAGTGCCAATTATTCTCCACATGTTCAATTCCAAGAGACATAAATTGGGTCTTGTCTTAGTTATACTTGGAGGAGTATTACCTATGGCTAAGAGATTCTAGCTGAGGGGTTAGTTTATCATATTGAGACGAAAGTTTAGTTAAAATCTACTAAAATATGTGGACTTCATAACTATTTCATTTCATTTAGTTAAAATCTATCAAAATATGTGGACTTCACAACTATTTCATTTCAAAGTAATTTTAACTTCTCGTGGTTTGTTGTTGGATGCTACGATTGGATGGGTTGATTAATGTGTAAGATAAGTGCTGAGATTAGTAGCTTTTCTTTTCTACGTTTGAACCAATAGATGTAGAGCCAATTCAATATATTCTCTTGAGTCTATTTAGTATATCAGATGTGCTCATTTGTTTTTATGATAAGAGGAGATAAAACTTAATCTCTTTATGAAGATGGATCATCAAAGTTGAACTTCTTCTTCTATTTTGATTTCTAATCACGTATGGAAAGGGATAGGGAAAACTAATCCTCCACCAAAATTATAAGTTATTTATGGAGATTTGCATTCAATATCGATTATTAAGTTGAAGAATTCAAGATATAGATTCCTAATGTCCTTTTGATTCTATTGAGGGAACCATTTTGCATATGTTTGAGACTTTCAATTGATTAAGTAGGTTTAGTATGTTTTGGGTATGTTTGATTCCCTAATATGGAAGGTATTATATTTAAACAATGATGACTTGAATTGTTGGACTAGTGCATCATGAAAGAGCTATCTCTAATTACTTGTATTTGTTATTCAGTTTGCTAGGTATCAGCTCTAATGAGGGGTTGAATGCTAATTTATGGTCTCCTTTGCCTATTAAGTTCCTAAAAATAAATGTTGATGCACGCATCAATGCCTTTAGAAATATAAGTCTCACGGTGATTTTAAGGATTGAGTTGGATGATTTATGGCTTCACTTATATGGAAGTGTCATGATGATTCGAAGTCTGCAATATATAAAGCTATGGCTATTTATTATGCTCTAAGATTGGCATCAGATATGAGCTTTCAAAAGATTGTTGTTGAATTTGACAATAAATCATCGATAAATTTATTGCTCTAAGTTTCTCATATGGGGTTTAGTTGATCCTTTGCGATTGCATGATTTTGTCACTAAGATTAGAAAGCTACTCATAATTTTTTTTTCAGAGATCTAAGAATTTAGTAGCACATGCTTTGAGTTTGTTGAAAGGAGGCAGTAGTGTTCTAGTTCTCGGCTAAATCTAGCATACATGGATGCGTAGTGCAAATATATAAAATTTCATGTGGATTCCACTATCATTTTATATTGCAGTTCCATGTAGATCTGATTTAGGTAAGTTTTTTCTTGTTGAGCTTGCTATTTCCTTTCTATGAATAAATAGAATTCTTTTATAAATGAATAAAATGCATTATCAAACTAAAAGGTCTATATTAGTAAATTTCATGTTGTTATGATAGCCATAAAGACTTAAGGCCCAAAAAGTTATATGTGTGTATAGATATAAATAATCTTTAATCTCAATATATATTCTTTTGATTTTTTATCAATTTTATATCAAATTATTAATAATAATTTTAACCAATTTTATATGTTACAATTAAAAACCTATAAAACTATTAGAAAAATATATAAATATTTATTACTTTATTCTAGTGTGGCATCGTTAGTTCCATCTTTGTTCGTAGGTCTTTGTGGATGATGAGAATGTCATGCATGTGAGCGCGATTGGTCAAGCGGTGTGTTGATCACTACATATCCTTGGCTTCTTTCCTAAGCCCTCCACTTATTGCTTTGACTGACTAAATCATTCTTGTCGCTGCATTATATATTTTACTTTTGTAGATCTAGTCACTTTAGTTGCCAACTCTTACATTTTCAGTTCTACTATTGTTATAATCTAGATGACCTTTTTATAAAATTGACGGCTACTAGTGTCCTAATGACATCTTTGATATGTAATTGTTAGGGTATTGGTCAACCCCTAGCAGTTAAATCTCTTAAAGACTTTTATGTAAATACAAACCATCCATAGTCTTTCTTATAGAGACTAAAAAACAACGTATATATATATGTAACAGTTGAAGAGACCATATGGCTATCTTTTTTCACTTTTTGTCGATCCATTAGGAACTGCGGGTGGTTTTTCTTTATGGTAGAATGACTCTGTGTTATTACAACCACTTTTTATTTCCCAACATTTTATGAATTGTCATGTACAAATTGTCGATATTGACTTGAAATGGCAAATGATCTTTATTTATGGTTATTTTGATAGGGGTAGTTAAAATCTTTTATGGTCTGATTTAAAAAGCTTTTGTGGGTCTCAGGACACTCCATGGTGTTGTATTGATGATTTTAATGCTATTTAAAGTTAGGAAGACAAAGTTGAAGGTTGTGAGTTAAGATTTTTACAAGTTGTAGGTTTTAATGATTTTATTAACTCATGTGCTCTTATGGAAGTGCCATGGAAAGGCTATGCTTACACTTGGTTTAATTAGCATTTTTGGGATCAAGCTATTCAACAATATTTGGATCACGCTCTAGTCTATATTGACTGGTAAGAACGTTTTCCAAGTGCACACCTTATTCATGAATCTTTGCTAGAGTAGGATCATCATCCTCTGATTTTGTTACCTATATCATGTCCTACCAAATTACTGTTTTTATTTTAGTTTCAGGCTAAGTGGGTGCAACATCCTTAGTGCAGCGTGCCTAGACTATCCATTAGCAAGGCTCAACAATGTTCTCCTTTATGCATAAGCTACAATTTTGTTGCTCTTATCTTAGTAGGTGGCATAAAATTGCAATTATGGGCAATTTGGGTCGATTGCAACTGCTCCAGCGGCAGTTAGAGAATCTATATACTCGACCTTTTCATTTCCACAATGGTGCTCTTGAGGCTCAATTGAGGTGCCAATTCACTGATTTATGGCAAAATGATGAGGCACATTGGAGACAACAATCTCGTGTACGATGGTTAGAAGAAGGGGATTGAAATACATGATTTTTTCACCTATCAACTATTCAATAGAGACAACAAAATAGTATTGCTAACCTTTAGTCTCCTTCACGTGGTTGGGTTGATATTGACTCTGGCATTACCACTGTAACGACCCGAAAATCGGACCGCTACCGGCGCTAGGATCCAGATCGGCATAAGGCCGCCGGGACCCGTAGCAAGCCTGACATGCATCCTGTAAACCTGATTATCCCATACATGATCAACAGCATATATAAAAATTTTTGAACTTTTCTTTTACCAAGCTCAACCTGTGCATGCCCATAAACATATACATAAACATAAACCCCACACTGGAGCTCTCATCAAATGCTCCAATGGGGCATCTCATCATACACAAGCTTGGTGGAAGATAACATTATAAAACATAGATCATGTTTACAAAAGGGAATTCTATACAAACTCGATCAAGCACATCTTCTAAACCTCAAACTCAAAATCAACAATTACATGACATAACAATATATCATTTTACAATTTATCATGTCCACATTCTATCTATTACATACATATGACTTCAATCATCTCGACTTCTCTGCCTAGCCCGTACCTGCAAACCTGGGGGATTAGGGAGAGGGGTGAGCTACTAGAGCCCAGTGAGCAGAATAATAAAAAAAAACATTATATTAACATTTCATGCTTTCATGGAATGCATCACATCACAACCATATCACATCAAGGATGAACTTGTCACCAATAGTCCTCTACATATCCAATAGTGCCAGAACGTAGAATGGGTCCTGGTCTTTCCCTTACATAGCATAACATAACATTCCAAAGTGCCAGAACGTAGAATGGGTCCTGGTCTTTCTCTTACATAGTGCCAGCGAACATAGAATGGGTCCCACTGGTCTTTCATTCCATACCGTACATATCATATCATTACGTCATCGGTCGAGGACTATGGATCATTCAACATTCATCCACAACAACAACATAAGAATGCAATGCAACATATTCGTGAATACTAATGCAAGCACCCTAATATATCACATGGTATCCATGATGCGTGAATCATGCTGAAATATTCATTATTTACTTTTAAAACATAAAAGGTTATTCCACTCACCTCTGGCTAGCTCTGACCAGACACTGGAGCAGCTGACTCACTGCTGGGGTCCTCGGTTCCTCGGGTCCGAACCTACACAGGTGGACTCAAATGAGGGACCAAACATACATGAACATAACTCTAAACTACTCCCCAAAAATCCCCTAGAACACCATGAAACAATCATAGAAAAACATGCAAAGGAGGGCTGGACAGGGCACTTTCGGCGGCAGGTTCGGCGGCCAAAAGTCCCTCCAGAGCCGAAAGTCAGGCAGGTTCGGCGGCACCTTCGGCGGCCGAAACTCCCAGACAGAGACGAAACTCATGCATGTTTGGCGGCACTTTCGGCGGCCGAAACTGCCCTCCAGAGACGAAAGTCCTCTTTCGGGGGCAGGCTTCGGCAGCCGAAGGCTGCCTCCACAAGCGGGTTCGGCGGCCGAAAGTTCCTTCGGCGGCCGAACTTGAGTTTCTCCAAAGTGGCAGAAACTCAGCTCCCACATGCACAAACGCCTCCCAAATCTTTCAAACATGCACAAACCTATTCTACAACACTCCCAATCATTCACAAACAAGCATACAAGTTCATAGGGGTCTCAAACTAGCCTAAACTCCAACTATAACACATCAACATACCCACATTGCTCATAAACACACATTAAACCCATAAACTCAAAACAACCTAAACATGCATTTCTACTTCATAAACTTGTATAAAACTTGTTTAAAACACAACATAAGCTAGAGATCGACTCTTACCTCTTGAAGATCGAGAGTAGAGGCGATCTAACTTGGAGTTGGGAGAGATTTTAGCTCCTTGGGTCTCCAAGCTCAAAACTTGTCCTTTTGCTCAAAAATCTTCAAAACAAGGTGAAAACTAGTGAAAATCATGAAAGATTTGAAGGAAGAAACTCAAGATCGGTGAGGGGCGGCGGAGAGCTCACCTTGGCCGAAAATGGGGGAAAAGCTCGCCCGTTTTCGGCTAAGGGACCCCTTTATAGGTGGCTGGCCAGGCCACATTCGGGAGCCGAACGTGCCTCCGCATGCATGCCATGTTCGGCGGCCGAACCTGGACTTCCTTCACTTATGCTTTCGGGGGCCTAAAGCACTCCCGAAGTGCATGCATGTTCGGCGGCCGAACTTGGGTCTTCCTCCAAGATTATTTTCATGCAAAAACTCATTTTTTTTCTTGATTAAAACATAAAACACATTAAAACATTTTATACAAACATGGTTTTACCCTTCTAGAGGTCTCCGACACCCGAGATTCCACCGGACGGTAGGAATTCCGATACCGGAGTCTAGCCGGGTATTACAACCACTCTGGTTAGGAATTTCTTTCAGTTCCTTTATTGTGCAAGACCTATATAAGGATGCGATAAGGTTCTTACATTGATACCCTCATTAGTCACACCACACTCAATACAGCCTTGTTAGTACCCATTTCTGATGTAGAGATCAAGACAGTAGTGTTTTAATTAGGCACAGACAAAGCTCCTGGTCCAGATGGTTTCTCAGGTTTGTTTTATTAGAATAATTGTGACATAGTGGGTTCATTTTTATGTTATGTTGTTCACAGTTTTTATGATTCTGGGTACTTGTTGAAGGAGTTCAATTGCACCAATCTTATTCTTATCCCAAAATGTCGTAATCCTATTGGTGTTCATCAGTTTTGACCTATAAGTTTATGCAATGTTGGTTAAAAATTCATCTCTAAAACTTTAGTCAATAGGCTAAAACCATGGATGCATTCTCTTATCCCTGATGATCAAAATGCTTTTATCCCTAATCGAGCCATACAAGACAATATTGTGATTACTCATGAGGTTTTTCATTATTTGAAAACTACTATTACTCATCACCATACTATGACCCTTAAGATGGACATGTATAAAGCTTATGATCAGGTTGATTGGGGCTTTTGCAACTGGTACTTCTGAAGATGGGGTTTGCTTCCCGATGGGTTCATTTGATCATGCAATGTATTTTGACAGTTAGTTTTTCTATTCTTGTTAATGGTGTTCCCTCTGCTCCCTTTTGCCCTTCTTAGGGTCTAAGGCAGAGAGATCCTTTGTCACCTTATCTATTTTTATTTGTTTCTCAGACACTTCTTACCTATTATTGGATGCTCATAGTAAGGGTCTCATTCATGGTATTAAGGTTTCTCTATCTGCTCCATCAATTGTGGATGTTTTGTTTGTTGATGATAACTTGTTTGCTTGAGCTATAAGATAAAAGGAAGGGATTTTGTTGCAACTTGAGTTATAGTTTAGCCTTCGGCCAATTGATTAATTTTTAGAAATCTCATATTCTCTTTAGCAAACATACACCTCTTGCTCTGAAGCATGAATTGCTCGGTCAGTTTCATATGTAGGAATTGAGTTCTACTGATAGGTTTCAAGTCCTACTTGTGCTCTTAGGAGGTTTTCGACAATAGGCTTTGACAATGTTAGAGGATAGAATTTGATCGAAGACTCGAGCTTGGAAATGGAAGCTTCTTTCTCAAGCTAGTCGTGCTATAATGATTCAATCGGTGTTAGCTTCTATTCCTGCTTACTCTATGGCAATTCTTCAATATCCCAAAATGTTTGTAGCTAGACTTGGTAGTCTATTTTGGAATTTCTAGTGGGCTGGAGATGAGGAATCCAAGAAGATTAGTTGGGTCAGTTGGCGCCAAGCTTGTCAATCTAAATATAGGGGTGGTTTAGGTTTTCAAGATTTTGAGAATTTTAACCTTCCTTGTTTAGCAAAACAGTGTCAACAATTTCTTCATAATCCCTGTCAACGACTTCTTCATAATCTCTCTTACTTCTAGGTTCAACTTTTGAGAGATATCTACTTTCCATGGTCTTCCTTTTGGCAGGCATCTCACAGGCGACGTAGTTCATGGATTTGGCAAAGCATTTTAGTTGGTCGAGATGTTTTGAAATTGAAAGCTCAAATGAATATTAGGGATGGTATGACTGTTGATATTTGGTCAGATTCAAGGTTCCTCAATTGGAAAGTTTTAAATTATCTCATCCAACATCTTGTCTGACTCGTATTTCTAAGGTGGCAGATTTAATTAATCATAATGCTTTGGAATGGAATCATCAGCTATTCAGGTCTTTTTTTCTTTCTCAACAGGCAGTGGCAATTCTATCCGTCCATGTTGCTCCTCTTGGTACGCCATATTCTCTTGTATGAAATTTTATACGTAATGGTCAATGTAGTGCTTGTTCTAACTATAACTTGCTTATGTGTAATGCATCTGCTCAAGAGGTATCTCAACCTTCCTCATCCTATATCATACAGTCGGCTATCTACCAGAGTATCTGGTCTCTTAATATTCATGTAAAGTTAAAATTCTTTCTTTGGCGACTTTTTCATGATGCTCTGCCAATTTCTATTAGTTTGGTGCGACAAGGTGTGTTGCATGACCCTCTATGTTCTATTTGTGGGTTACAACTTGAGTCTCTAGAGTATATTTTTTTTTGTGTGTTCACATGTCTATGCTGTTTGGCTAATTAGTCCCCATGGTTACACGCCTAATGTTGTAGATTTTTATAATTTCATGTTGTGGTAGTAAACACTGTGGGATAGGGTCAAGGTAGATTTTGATAGCCATCTAATATTTACTTTGGTCACATTCGCTCTTTGGCATATATGGAAGGAAAGAAATAAAGGATAATTTTAAGATGATACAACTTGACCCTGTTGCTACATCGCAACATATCTCTATTAATTTTAGGCAACTACAACTAAGTGGTATTTTTGTTGATTCTCTCCATCCACCATCCAGGTGCTCTTTTATTACTAATAGGGACCCTTTTCCGATGGACAATATCATGCTTCATTGTGATATGGCCTGGAGAAATCAGTTTTCACCTGCTGCTATTGCAATGATTACTTTGAATGTCAATAGTAAAGTGGTGAATGGGATTTCTAAAAAGATTTGGTAGTCATCTGTTTTAGTAGGAAAGGCACGGGTTGTATTGGTAGCTGTTACTTTAGCATCTGCAATAGGATTCTCTTTCATTGCGTGTGTATTTGATTCAACTACTGTATGTGATGCTCTCAGTGATAGGCACTCAGATTTATCATGGAGTATTCATGCTATTGTGGCTACTATTTTAGATGTGTATTCTCATCTCTGCTATATTTCCTTTTGGTATATTTCTCGACAGATTAATCATTGGGCAGATGTGATTATAAAATTTCGTCTCCGAGACTTACTAGCACATGATTGACATTTGAATAAATTACAAGAATTACTGAATTTGTTTAAAAACTTGCTGCTTTTACCAGCTATAAATTGCAATACTATGTTGCAGGTAAAAAAAAAAAAAAAGAAAGATGATAAAAGTATATATGTTTGTCAAGTTTTTCTCATTAAAGGGTAGGAGTGTACATTGGTCGGTTCAGTTTGGTATCGAATCGAACTGGTCAAAATAGATTTAACCAAATTTACTGAATATGAAGATCAAACTGAATCGAACAAGCTAGGGACCCAAACTTAATAGAACCGAACTGATTTAGTTTGATTTGATTTGAAATCGATTTTTGGGCTTATTTTTATTGGCTTATTTAATTAGACTTTGATTTCTTCAATTTTATTGAATTCTATCATAATTTGGGTCTAATAACATTTGATTTGAACCTAATATATTTAATTAAACATATAACAATCAAATTATAATCAACAAAATAATTCAAACAACATCAAAATATAATAGTAAATAGTCCACATTCTATATTACATATAGCTCGTATACTCCATATAATCCACCAACAACCATATGTCTATATCCTTCATTTAATAAACATAAAATCTAATAAAATAGTTAAGCATGAAATTCCAAAATATCCACCAATAGCCATGCCACCAACAATCAAGTCTCCATTCTTCAAATATCAATTGATTTCTATGAAAATATGAAAAAAAAATTATAATAGTAAATTAAATGAACAAATTGATTAATTGATATATATATATATATATATATATATATGAATAATTACCTTTAACTACCTAAATTTACCATGTTTTCATTTTGTACTGCTTATGTCCACATTTGCAAATGCTGAAAAATTAAGAAAGAAAGAAAGAAATTATAATTATGAATGATACTTTCAAATAAAAATAAATAAAAACATAAAAAAGTAAATTAAATAAGATTAATGCATACATTCTTAAGTCTTTCAAGATCTGTAATTTATTCTTCAAATGGTTTATAATGTTGGGATTTTGCACAACTAATCTTGTGTGCATATTAAGGCTTCCACTATTTTAGAAGTTAAAAAACTCCTAAAATAATCAAGCATTCTACCTCCAGTGCTAAACGCTGATTCTAAAACAACAGTGGATATAGGAACTGCTAATATATCTTTCACCATGTGTGATAAGATAAAAAAAACCTATTAGTATTCATTTCCCATCATTTTAATATATCAAACTCTTCTTTCTCATCCAACAGTAAAATGTTCTCATTCATTCTAAGTCAGACTTGCTCTTTACTTCACCAATCTCTATTTTATGTTGCATGAAGTGATGTCCTAATCTCATTCTAGGTTTATTTTATACTCACTTATATTTCCAATGTGTTCATTTGCATTTTCAAATTGATATATTCTCTTGTAGTCATCAAACAATTCATACACAAATAATTTAATCTTTTTTGCCAATTTTGTAAATGCATAAATTTTAACTTATATCGAGCGTCAACCACTATTGCAATGTAAATAATTTTATTCGTCTTATCAAAATCCTCTCAATATTTATCAAATTTAAGTTTTATGTTCTCTCCCATACATGACAACTCCAAGTCATTACTCGATTTTCACTCTTGCAACAAACAGTGAACAAAATTAATTTCATCAAAAAATATATTAGAAGTGACATATCTGGACCTAGAAATTCTCAAAATAAGTTCATAAAAATATCCTAAAAATTCAACAATTTTCCTAATATATTCTCATTCTAGACTATCTGTCAAACCCTTATCTTCATATGACTGAAGATCAATTTTAATGTATGGATCTACAATTGTATATCTCTCAAGTACATTTTCAAACTTTAGTGCATAACTATTAGATAAGTAGAATTCCATTAAGTGGACACATCTAAGTATAAAGAACTCTTACTTTGAATCCTTTCTATCTCACAACATGCCTTAAACTTCGCAGGAGATTGTCTAATATATCTAACTGCAACTCTAACTTTTTTAATTGGTGTAAGATTATCTTTCATTCCATTACAACAACTAAGTTTATTATGGTCAATACATCTTATATGAAGATATTTGAAATTTAAAATGCTAAACCCTTAACCATTGATTTTCTTTTTCAAGTAGAAAATTGCAATATCATTTGAATTAGCATTATCTACAATTACAGTGAAGACTATCTTAATTCCCTATTTAAGTAAACAACTTTTAATTGTCATCCCTATTTCATCACCTTTATGACTTGTAATATGACAAAAATTAATAATTTTCTTCTGTAGTGTTCAATTATCATCAATAACACACATATAATTGATTCTTTGTGATAAGATCCATATATCTGTAGTAATACAAACTCTTTGACTAGTCTTCTGAATTTTTTTTTTATTTTTTCTTTTCCTTTAAATACAAGTCATAACAATCCGTTGATACCATCCAACGGAATAGTATTCGAAATCTAGATTGTGAATATTCAACCCATTCTCTAAACTCTTCCCCTTCTACAAACATAAATGGAAGCTCATCAACAATAATTATCTTAGCTACTTTCTATCTCAAAACATTTTGATCAAAATGCCATGTACTTAATGTAGCTAATTGTGTCCCCCCTCTCTCTTGTATACTATAAGTAGGCTGCAAAGACAGTTGGGATTGTCTTGTAGTCATACTATGAGGGTTCTTTATGCATACAGACATATGATTTCTAAGTGAAGTAGTATTATTCTTTTTGGATAAAAAAAAATCCCTATCACAATAATTGCACTTGCCTTTTTACATACTAGTATTATCGATAAACTTGGTGAAGTGATTTCAAACAGTTGATCTTGACTTCATGCTCTTCCTCTTGATTTTGAAAGTAGCTTCTTCTACTTCAGTTTAACTTGAAGCAATTGGAGGTTGATTAGGCATTGTCAAAGGAGGATTACTTGATACTCCTTGTTGTACCTTTGTCATCTTCAAATAAAGATTATTTTGTATAAATTAAATACATAAATAGTTACACACAAATTTAAAGAATTGTAAATCACAAAAAATCAAAGATAATGCACAACTAGAAGTGATGTTAATTTGTGTTGTAATGTCAATTTGATTTATACGCTATCATATTACCACATTCACAAATCACAACCATACTATATCAAATCAAATTATTGTCTATTTTTCACTCTAAATCTCTGGCCTATTTTTCATAGCATCATACTATCATAATAATATTCTCTTCTTCTCTTTTTTTTTTTTTCTCAGCTTAAACTTTACATTTTAGTTACCCCATCTCAAGTGACCAAGGAAAAGCATTTAATATTTATTTACACTTTAAAACAAGACTACCTGATATAGGACTGATTAGACTACGTCAAGATTTTTAACCAATAACGTTTGGTTAAGACGAAATAATAGAAATGAGAGACTAGAAACCGAAAAGTCTTATTGAAATTCTTAAAAGATTGAAAAGTATCTCAAATAGTCAAGGAAACGTTATTTATAATAGAAAAAGAATTCTAATATACAAAATTATAAAAATATTCAAAAAATAATTAAAATGCAAAATTGACCTTCTAAACGGTGAAATTTTCATTTCGAACTTTGTAATAGGCCTTTGGCTCTCGTCAAAATTTTCAAAATCGTGCATCTCAAATTCTCTTTCCAAAAAGCTATCGTGGGTACCAAAAATTCGATCTGGTCCAAGTCTGCTGTAAAGTGCAAAGCTAATTGCTCCATATCATTACCATCTCCCCCTTTTCCCATTTCTCTCATCAAACATATTTAATCATCATTGCTAATTTTATAGATCCCACCTTATCTCTTACCACTTTATGTCATGACTGCTCAACAAACATTTAAAATTTTGTCTTGTTAAAATTGCAAGACAATAGAAGTGGATCCGTGGATGGTGAATAATAATGTTCAATCCAAAGTAAAATTCATTTCCAAAGCCTTAAAAATCGCATCAATTTTTAAGGATTAGATAACAATAACTCAAACAATAGAAATTTAGGCATACATCCTTCACGGCTTCACCTAAGATGGGATTCAAACAGGGGGAATGCAATTTTAGTTCCTCTTCATCTCATTTTATTATCATTAATTACTTCTTAATAAGTGAAGTTAGAAAGTTTTGTAAAAGTAATAAAAACATACAAAAATGGAATTAGAAAATCAGCTCACCGAGAGATTGAGAGTGAGAGGAAAAGAGACGAGATGAGACGAGACCAAAAGTGAGTCACAACGACTGACAACAATGAGACTAGATGAGACCACGACTAGGCTAGACGCAACAACGAAAGATGGAGAAGAGTTGAAGATTGATGTCTAAGATAGAGTTAAAGAGATCGCAAGCAATGGCCGATGGGAGTCGGCGGTGGGTGCTACGTGTGCGATGGGAGAAGACTCTAGCCTGTGGAATTAGCGATTGAGTGGGTGGTACTGCAGAGTGCTGAATGCAGGACTGATGAGATGAGGTACTAAGGTCTGTTGTGCGAGGCTTAGAGAAAGAAGACTCTGGGTCTAGAGTGATTCAAAGTTGAATATCGATATGTTTAACCTAATATAGGACACACCCTTTAAGGAGAATTTCAGTCGATTCAGTTCAACCGAATTTATCTCTAAAATCGAATTGAACCAATCAAATCAAAATTTTTAAAAATTAAAACTGAACCAAACTGATTTTATTTTAAAACCAAACCAAATTATTAAATTAAATTGGTTCAATCAATTTTTTCTATTACAACCTAACAATGCTCAACCCTTAGTAAAGAGCATTAATTTCTTTTTTTTGTATAATATTTATTTTCAAATCATTTGAGAAATAACTTTTTAGGGGAAAAAAATTATGTATGCTTATTAATGTTCAAATTAATAAGCATAAATGGTTTTCCCTATATAAAAATTATTTTTCTTAAATTTTCTTTTTAAATATATATTTTTATTTTAAAATCAGTAAATAAAAATTTTTATATTTTAAAAAATTAGAAAAAAAATATTTATGATTATTAATACTCAAATAAGTAAAAGATATATATATTTTTTATTTGCTAATTCCTCTTTATTAAATAGGTTACACTTGTTATCAATATAAATTGATTAGGTTAATAAAATTAAAACAATAAAATAAAATTAAAAACATTTTTTTGCGTTATTAGGCCAACAAAAAGCAAAATGGGATAGAATCGCATTCGTAGAATTATAGTTACAATTATTTCTAATTAGTTAAATAAATCTTACTAGACCTTTTCGCTAAAGAGAGGAAAGGAAACCTTGTTAAATCATAGAGTAATTATACACTGCACGGCGTTATTTTATGTACGAAAATCTAAATAAAAAAGAAATTTATAATTTATAAATAACTAGAAAAATTGAAAATTCTATTTTTTTTTTAAAACAAAGTTTAAAATTGAGAATTCCACTTAAATAATGAATTTCATTACAAAATTTATCAGTTATTTTTAAGAATCATTAAATAATTTAAAAATATACATCTTATTTAAATAGATTGTTTTTTTTTTCATGTTATTTAAATAGCTTGTCATTCTCTATTAACTGTTAGAATTAATTTTATAAATAATCGAGTACAATCGATTAATTTTTTTTTAAATAAAAATTAAAAATTAAAGAAATAAAATCTAAAAATTTTTAAATTTATTTAAATACGCTTGTCATCAAACAAAGTGAAGATATTAATATATTATTAATTTAATAAAATATAAAAATTTTCATTATTTTACATAATATATTATTTATTTGTGTAAAAATTTCTCACTAATTATTTTTTTGATTTCCCTATTAAATTGTTGAAATTGAATAACCGCATAATTTCACAAATTTTCCAAAATCTCAGTGTTCCAACACGTTTAACCAATGTAACCACGTGTCCTTGCAGTCCCTAGCCATGCAGAAACCTTTAACATCAGCAAAAAAAATGGCTACGTTTTTGCTTTATCATGGGAAGAGCTCCGTCACTGCAGTCTGTCTCTGTGTGTGTGTGTGTGAGAGAGAGAGAGAGAGATGTCGAAGGGAAGAAGCTGGCTACGCCATGGCTACAACAAGGTAGCTCGTATGCTGTGGAAACAAAATCCAAGTAACGAAAACTTCCCCATATTAGAAGGCCACTTCGCAGGACAACAACATGCTCAAGAATCCATCCAAACTTACGAAACAGTCAAAGACAACATCAAGAAGCTCATCAAAGAATTCAGGATTTATAGATGGAATCCTGACAATCCCAACAACAAGCCCTTCCTCCAATCCTTCTACATAGATCTCTCAACTTGCGGTCCCATGGTATGCTTAATTTTCTCTAGTTATTTGGATTCTTCAGTGAAAGAATTGAAAACATTATGCTGTGCATGTAGGTTTTGGATGCATTGCAGAAGATAAAGGCAGAAGATGATTCAAGCTTGAGCTACAGGAGATCATGCAGAGAAGGGATATGTGGATCTTGTGCTATGAACATTGATGGGACTAACACAGTTGCCTGTCTGAAACCCATTGATGCAGACACAAGCAAGCCCACTGTTATCACCCCTCTCCCACACATGTTTGTGATCAAAGACCTTGTGGTTGATCTCACCAACTTCTACAACCAATACAGGTAAGAATAATGAGTATCTACTGAGCTTTTAATAAAATTTGCAAAAGAAACCCTGGAATTTCGTCACTAAGTTTGATATTCTTACTAAACCTTTTAAGTGTCCACTTGGTGGCGAATTTGAATTTTGCCACATTCGTGGTGATTTTTATTCCAAAAGGAGACTTTTTTTTTTTTTTTTTTTTTTTTGTAGTGTTGGTAATTTGAGTATTGGTCTAGCTAACAGCTGTAATAATTTGGAAAAAATTAAGGTCAATCGAGCCATGGCTGAAGACAAGAAAGAAACCTGAGGATGGAAGAGAGTACAGACAATCACCTGAAGATAGAAAGAAGCTTGATGGGCTTTATGAGTGTATACTCTGTGCTTGTTGCAGTGCTTCATGCCCTTCTTACTGGTGGAATCCTGAGGAGTTCCTTGGACCTGCACCTTTGATCCATGCTTATCGATGGATTTCAGACAGGTTTTGTGACATTAATTGATTATGCTCAGTTGGGATGTAAGAAAACTAATTAAAATAGATATGTTTGTGTATTTACATGGCACAGCCGGGATGAATATGGAGATGAAAGGCTGCAAGCTTTGGCTGAGGATATGAAGAAATTATACAGATGCAGGACCATCAAGAACTGCACAGCTACTTGCCCCAAAAGCCTCAATCCTGCTGATGCAATTCACAAAATGAAAACCAAACATTTGGTTTCTCAGCTTGTGGAGGAGTCGGAAATAAACCCTTAATGCATAATCTTTAATAAAATTTTGCAGTTCCTTCTCATTTTCTTTAATAAAATGTCTTCTTGTATTATATATATAATATTATATACACAATAAAAGAATTGTAAAATAATGCATTCAGATTTTTTTTTTTCTGAATTATTATTTAAACTTAACCTGTCATTACGGATCAAGTTTTTAATAATTTTGAATTTACAACGGCTTAATTGTAATTTTAAATTATTTTGCAAAAGCCCAGGGATTAATGGGACAAAGCAAAAAGCACATTAGGACATGGCAATGGATTGAGACCCAATTTAGAAATGGGCTTTGAATTGTCAATAATGTGGACAGTATTTATGGGCTCCTTTAAAGATTCCTCTTCCTCGTCCCATTAGAAAATTGAAAAAAGCTTGGGCAACAAGAGAACCGCTGCTTGAGCGTCAAGGCAAAAATTTCCCCCAGTCCTGGAGTTTTGTCTGGCTTAAATGGCGTTGGTTTATGCTTCGGAGACCCATTTCTCACTAACCCCGTGAAAGCTTTCTCCGGAAATCATGCCTGTTTCTCGGCTTCTTGTTCTCTCCAAGCATCTTCAAAGGCAGCAACCCAATTTGCTTCAGAGGTTCTACTGCTCAAACCACACTTTATTTCCCACTTCTTGGTTCCTCATCTTTGATTGTTCTGGTTAATGACTGCCATAAGGACTCTGCTTTCAGTTTCTAATCTTAATAAATTTGTTCAAGATTTTAGTGCATTTTTTAAAATGTTAATTACTTGTGATGTGGGGATTTTCTTTTGTCATTTTTTAATTTTCGTTGCTGTTCGTTATTCATTTTCTATTTGTTTCTGAGGCAATTTTCAATAAGGTGTATAAATGGTGTAGGTTTGGTCCGTGTAAGAGGATTCAGTCTCGTAGTTATACGAAATCAACAGGACATAGACGTGCAAAGCGAGAGGGCTGTTCTGTGCCTGTAGAAACACAGGCTTCTCCTTCTTGGCGTACCCTTATCTTTGTATGCTTCCATAGCTCCCTTATTTTCACTGATTTTTATGTCACTTTTTCTGCATTCATTGTGCCATTCCTGGAGTGCCAGTGAACTTTGAACAATTCTCTTCGGTTTTGTTAAAAAGATGACTATGTATTGGAAATTTATAGATTGCTGAGCTTTCTAAAAATGATTTTGCAGCCAGTTGCTGTATTTGCTGGACTGGCAGGTTTGATGTATTGTAATGATCAGAGGAGAGCAATTCAGAAAGGTACTTCTTTATGTTCTAGTATTGCATCACTGCATAGAATGGCTTAGGAATTGTTATCCATTAAATTAACTGATAAAATTGTATTAATTTTTTAATATGTAAAGTGATTTTCTTCCTTGTTTTTTTCCGTTGTTTGAGAATGAATATTTTGGTTAACTTTCATATGTATTGGATGGCAAAGTTTTGAGAAATAATTCATGTTCAGTTTAATATTTAAACAGATATCTTCCTTGTTTTATTCCATGGATTATTTAGTGTTTTCCCTTTGTTCATAAGTTGCTTGCGCTTGCTTCAGTGACTCTTGATTTTTCATTCTAATGATTATGCAACATGTGCTTTTGTTTCTTTGCAATTGCAATTTATATGAAATCCTGTTAATTCATTATTGCTCTCAAATGCCAGTGTGCCAGGTATGAATGACCTTTATAGGTTCAAGTTTTAAAGGGTCATGATGCAGAGAAAAAAGTATTTTCACATTTGTGCTTTTTTTAAGCATAGATAAGTCAATTCTTCCTCATAGATTGCAGGATTGATGATTACTTCCTTTTTTCACTCTTTAACAAATTTGGGGATGTGAACATTGAGCTAGGCATCATCTGTTAATTGTATCAATGACAACAACAACTAAGCTTTAATTCCAAACTAGTTGATTGGATCACTGATTTCTTTTATATGTATATATATGTGTGTGTATATATATTATTATATATAATTTGCATGGTTCTGTTTGTTGCTTGCTTAAGTATTGTTCCCAGAAAATGTTGCTTTAACCAATTACTCTCGTGTTCTTAACAGGATAGAAATAGAAGCACATAGTTCATAGTTGTATTTTTCACATGAAGTAGCAGGAGAGTGTCATGTGATGTATGTGCATCAAGTTTGACTGCTTGAACTTTCTCAAACATTAAGAAATCTTTCAAAGAAAACTTTGAGGAATCAAATGACATGGTTATAGTTCTTTAAGAGGGTGTTTGGCTTAGCTTATGAAAATTGACTTATAAGCACTTGATGCTTATAAGTTACTTGAAGCTTATAAGCCTTTAAGCTATTAATTTTTAGGTTAAAATACTTATAAGTAGCTAATAAGCAGTTGACATGTTTGGTAATAAGTAGCTTATAAACACATTTATTATTAAAATTACTAAGAATGGTATTAAATAAGATATATGGTGAAGTTATAAAATTAAGTAAGGGAAACATAATAACTTATTTGGTTAAATCAGTTTAAGTTTAGTAGTTATAAGCATCAAAATAAAAAGCTGGTCACTCCCCGCTTAATTTTTTTTAGCTTATAAGCGCATGAAATGTTATAAACAAATAGGTCAACTAAGCTTTAGAACTTATAAGCTAGTAAGCTAGTTTGACAAGCTTATAAGCTTAGATGAACACCCCCTTAATGTACCTTTAATAGTTATTTGACAGATTAATAAAAATAATCAATTAGCTTACAAAATGAATAATGTTCATTAGTAATTAGCCCATCAATCATAGTTATTGAAGGTGTGATTGCAAGTATGCCCTTTAGTTGGTTTTATATTCCTAGTTAGATTGGCTTAGTATTTAATTGTTTTGGAATTTCTAATCCTAGTGTTAGATGGACTAGTTATTGTATTACAAATACTTTTGTCATCTTGATATCTTTAGTGGAGTTTATGATGATCATTAATGACAATTGAGAATATAATAAGAGTTTGAGAATTTTTTCAGTCCCTTTCCCTTTGAGTTCTTGATTCTCCATCAATTTGGTAACGGAGCATATTTGATCTGTCTGATTTTGAGCAATTGTCTGGAGAAACCCTTTTTTCCCCTTCCCTTGCATCCTGGTTTCTCTTGGTATCCATTTTTGCTGTCAATGGATGCCACTTCAAATCAGTGCTTGCCTCTAGTAGATTCATGTGCTGAAATTTGTAGTTGAAGGCTTTAAGCAACTAATGATTGCATTCACAAATATACAGGGGATAATTTCTAGCCTTCAGATTCTGTTGTATCTGCAGCCTCCCTAATATTATTATCAAGCTGCAGCATGTTATAGGGGAAAAAGAATTCGATGTTAAGATAGAGCTGGAGTAACCCAGTCTGAAACTGGGAATTTTGAACTTTTTTTTTTTAACGATTCTTCCACACAATTACAGCTACTTTAGCCCTCTTCTCGCATATTAAAACTTGTCTTAGAGAAACTTACGATTTTGTCTCAAGGTCTAAAACTTACATGTCTCAAGGCCTAGTTTTAAAACACCATGAACAGGAAATTTGGTGGTTCTTACTCTCATTGTCTTATGAGAAGTATTTTTTGGTTCTATTCTGATAAATGATTATCATCTCGAAAAGTGTGCATCAGAGTTCATGCCATCCAAAAGCTGCATTGATTCCTATCTTTTAGACACCTCTTAGTGGATTATCACTTTGGACTGTATGGAAAAATTTATGAAATGAGTAACATAAAATGGTAAACATGGTTGTGTTGTAAGAATAAGCAAACCAAATAATTTCCACCCAATATCTACAGATACTGATAAGATAATTGCATGGCGACAGTGATTATTGAGTTCTTTCTTTGAAGATAAAAAGTTTTGCAAATCTGAGTTTCTATAGTCAGTTGAAATAAGTGATTTGATTATTTTTCCTTTTCCCTTGCGATAAATGTGTAAGAAATTTTTAGACAACAAAGGAATGTTGCAAAAGCAAAGATAACAGAAGCCAAGGCAGAAGATACCTCTAGATGAAAATAATACCTAATATAAATATATATTTCTAACTCATTCTTAGAATATTATTTAAATATTTGTTGACGCATGGTTTATGAGTTTAACCATCAAAGTAAAGATTTTAGTGTCGGTTCTGAAATCTATGCAGCAATTTGTGGTGTGCATGAATATGATCTAGGACTTATTATTATAGTTACTCTCCCTTATTCTTTTCTTTGTTGTAAATAATAATTTGTCTATAAAAAGGATTATGGAATCAGGCGAAGGCATCAAATGTGATTGTGCAAATGTGAACGGTCCAATTATTGGTGGTCCATTCACCCTGGTTGATACAGAGAAACAGGTCGTTACGGAGCAAGACTTTAAAGGGAAATGGGTTTTGATGTACTTTGGCTATACGTCCTCACCAGATATTGGACCTGAGCAAGTTCAAGTGATGGCCAAGGCCATAGATACATTAGGTTTGATTCTTTCGCTTGCTGTGAACTCTAAGCAGTATTTTCAGCTCTCTCAAACTCAACTTTTTATGGTCTGCATATCTAACATGTGTTATTTGGATTAAGAGTCAAAAGAGAATTGTAAGGTGTTAGCTGTATTCGTGACAATTGATCCTCAGCGCGATAGTCCCTCGCATCTCCGGGCATACCTTAAAGGTCAGAGGGTCCTTACAGCTTACGTGTTTGAAATATTTAGCTAATTTTGTTTTTAAATTAGCTTGCTTTCTGATCTTCTCTTGCTGCAATTTTCATTGAAGGTTCCTTACAGCTTACGTGTTTGAAATATTTAGCTAATTTTGTTTTTAAATTAGCTTGCTTTCTGATCTTCTCTTGCTGCAATTTTCATTGAAGGTCTGCAGAATTTGATTCAAGAATCATAGGCTTAACGGGTCCTGTTGGTGCTATAAGGCAGATGGCGCAAGAATACCGGGTTTATTTCAGAAAGGTTGAAGAGGAAGGAGATGATTATCTGGTCGAGTCTTCCCATAACATGTATGCCTCAAGCTCCATTACTTTTCTATCTACTTTTTTGTTTATAGCAAATTGGAATTACTTTACATTCTAATGCAGATACTTGATCAATCCAAACCTGGAGGTTTCAAGATGCTTTGGTGTTGAGTACAGTGCTGAAGAGTTATCAGAAGCAATACTAGAGGAATTAAAAAGAGCCTCATCATAATAGCTGAACAATTTTGATAATCTTTAGATTGGTGGTGGCTCTTCCATCTAAATTGTGCAAGGCGAAGTTTCTTGTAGGGGTATAAACCAATTGAGTCGAGTAGAGTTTTGAAGGGTTTAGATTTGACGATTTTGAGTCTAACCTTGTTAAGTTGAAATGTAGCTAATGAGTATTGATCGATCAACTTTTAGAATATCAGCCATCTCAATAGTAAACAAGTCTAAAAAATAGATTAAAATCAATTTATACGGTAATATGAGAAATACAAAATAAAGTCATTGTTGTATAGCACATAATACATGCAAAGGTAGTAAAATTATAAAATAGAACCATTTAAGATTTTGATATATGTCAAATCTCCATTTTTTTTTCTTTTTAACATAAAATGTTATCAAATAGCAGAGCTTTTAAGTTCTTAAAATGCAGTCAAAGTAAAAACCGTGTAAATGAATATTTAAGATTGTTAATTAATTATTTCAAAAAACTTGTTAATTAATGAAGGAACTAGCGTGTTTAACCACAAGATTTACATCCATATGTAGTAAAGAATTTTTTAGTAAATAATATAAAACTTACGATACACTTGAATTTATCATAAGTGTGAATTTCACTTTCATAACTTTTGCAAACTTGATGTGCTTTTATCATGCAAAAATCGCAAATGGCAACCTATAGCCGTGGATAAGTTGGTCATTAAGATAGAAGGTAAGTTTCATTTTCTCTCTTTAGCGCTTTAGAAAGATATTTTTCTCTCCACCCTTTTTTTTGAATACCACCAAAAAGAAACATTTTCCTGCTTTATGTAATGCAATAATTGATCTTTATGATTATGTAGATTTAACAATTCCACTTTGCTATATCCGATAGGATCTTTTGGATTAAGATTCAAACATAAATTCCGAGATAGTGAGTCAAGACACTTCGGGAGTAGATTTAAGGAGTTCTTAAAGCCGAATAACTTTCTTTTTGTTTTTGTCAAAAGTAAAAATTTCATTAGATAAAAAGAGCAGGTACAAAAAGCTAAAAGCAATACAAGAGCCTTAAAGACCTAAGTATAAGCTACTATTTCAAGACCCAAACTTAAAAGAATAATCATAACCTATACATGGAAAACTCTACTCAAGTAACCCTAAAGCTTGATTCGACTTGCAATAGCTACCCTAAATCATAACCTTTTTTTTTTACATCTCTTCCTTTTGATTTCTTTGATTTTTTTGTGCAACGAGACTAAACCAAAACAAAAGTAAAAAACATACCTAAAATCCAGCCCAGCTGTAGGAGAAGAAACTCACAGTTGGGTTAGGGGAGAGGAGGCTTCTCTTGCTCGATGGGGCGAAGAAGGCTAACTGAGTGACAAAAAACAAGGGTATGAAACCCTAGAACTCAAGGAACTAGAAGAGTAGAGAAAATTTCTCTCTCCACATGAAAGACATTTGGAATAACTTCTTATTAGAAGGGGAACAGATCAATATTTCATAAAGCCTATTGTTCCTCATTATAGATTTGAGCTTATAGCTCTTGTAATGACAAGCTAGGTGTGTAAGCAAGAAATCACCATTGAATGGTAATTTCAAACTTCTAGACAAGTTCTCTTGCATTTAGAAAAGGAGATGATCCCTCCATTTATTTTGATTTTTCTAATGCTTGAAGATCAATTGTAATATCCGGCTGACCCCGGCATCGGAATTCCTACTTTCCGGCGGAATCTCGGATGTCGGAACTCTCTAGAAGGGTAAAATATATTTTTCTAAAATGTTTTCATGTATTTTAAGGTTTTAAGTAAGAAAGAAATTGAGTTTTTAAAAGAAAAGTACCAAAGAAGGAAAGCCATGTTCGGCCGTTGAACCTCATGTTCGGCCGCCGAACATGGTGAAATTTAGAGAGCACCTTTGGCCCCCGAAGGTGGTCTGGCCAGCCACCTATAAAAGGCCCCATGTCCGAAAATGGGCGAGTTTTCTTCTCTATTTTCGGGCAAAGGTGAGTCTATACCCTTCCATGGTTAGTTTTGATGTTTTCTTTTAAATCTTTCAAGCTTTTAACAAGCTTTCGTCTTGTTTTGAAGTTTTTAAGCTTAAAACCGAAGTTGTGAAGGTTGGAGACCTCTGGAACTCGTTTTCCCCAAATCTCTAAGTTGGGTCACGCCTTCTCTCGATCTTCAAGAGGTAAGCGTAGATCCTACTTTTCTTTTATGTTTTATGAAAGTTTTGAGGGGTTTTAAGGAGTATTGATGTATGTTTAGGTTAGTTATATATTGATAGGGTTATGGTAGTTTAACGATAAATGCATGTTAAATGTGTTGCTATGTGAATGTTTGTTGGGGTATAGGCTAGTTTTAAGCCCCTATATGCTTAAGAATGTGTTTATGTATGTTTTTGCATGAGTTGGGTTGAGTTGAGAGGTTTGGGGTGGCTGGATGCATATTTTTGGCTTGAGTTCTGCCTTCTGGAGGACCCAGGTTCGGCTGCCGAAGCCATGTTCGGCCGCCAAACCTGCCTGTGGAGGTGGTTTGGCCGCCTAAACTCGCCCCCGAAAGTTTGAACTTTCGGCTCTGGAGGGGAGTTTCGGCCGCCGAACCTGCCGCCGAAGGTGGGTGACTTTTGGCTTTGGACAGACTTTCAGCCGCCGAACCCTGCCCCCGAAAGTGCCTGACTTTCCGCTCTGGAGGGACTTTCGGCCGCCGAACCTGCCGCCGAAAGTGCCCTGTCCAGCCTTCCTTTGCATGTTTTCTATGAATGCTTTATGGTGTTTTAGGAGATTTTTGGAGAGATGTTTAGAGTCATGTTAGTGTATGTTTGGTCCCTCATTTGAGTCAACCTGTGTAGGTTCGGACCCGAGGAACTGAGGACCCTAGCAGTGAGATAGCTGCTTCAGAGTTTTTTCAGAGTCAGTTTGAGGTGAGTAGAATGGATCTTTATATTTCAAAGTAAATGAATTTTGAGTATGTTCATGTTGACTAGAGAAGGGATGGAAGTTTAGGTGTAAGCATATCTGAAGAGGGTATGAGAATTTGAAATCTTTAAAAGTTTAAAGTTTTAAAGCTTGATTGAGACTCAAATTGTGATTCGGTTAACTTTAGAGCTATTATTAACAATAGGTTTTATATTAATATTAAACCAGTTAGAGTTTAAGTCTAGAAGAAAAATTAAGTGTAATGTGTTAAGGAGAATGAGTAATATGATTGAAATTGAATATTAAACGTAAATGGAGAAAATGTGAAATTACTGTAAATTTGTTGTGAAGGTCTCACATGGGTTTTTTAAATTATTTGTAATGTACATTGTGATTTATTGATTTAGTTGCGCTTTTGAAAATTTGGAGAAATGTCTAGTTTATACCAGAATTCTATTGGATTTCTTTTAGAATTTTTAAAAATATATTATGCATTTTATATCCCATCATCGGATCCTAAGAGTTAATTTTTATATTTTAATGCACTATACCTTTCTATAATTTTAGGAGATTCCTACTCCTATTATATACACTAGAGTTGCTCCGGTTATCTAGCTTTCACATTGTCTAGTATAGGTGACTGTATAAATTTATAACATTATATTATATCTATATAAATATGATATTTTATTATAAAAAAATAAAAATAGATAATAATAATCTTATACTCTTTAAATAAATAAATGAAAGAAAAATTTATATCACAACTGAATAAATAGTCGACTACATTATATATATACACCGAATAGATAACACTTCGATATTAGATGATTTATTTTCAATTCAGTTTATATTTATATTATCTTCGAGATAATATTTTAATACACATATAATCTTTAAAGTATATGTTGGGTAGTCGCAATTCAGAATAGTTTTGCATATATGTGTAATTACTATATTTTTATTTGTCCAAAATTACTCTTAAAATATCAATATTTTTATTTATTTGCACTTTAAATATCAATATTATCTATAAAAAGCATGTTATAAATGTACATGAATTCTTTTATGAATTTTATGCTATTTAAATATAATGACTTTAATATTATGATTTCAGTAAAATTTTTATTTCAGTTTAATAATATTATTTATTTTGTAGTTTTTTTTTTTTTTTTTTTACTTTTATCGGCTGTATAGTTTAGTGGAAGTCAGTACAATTAGATTTTAGTTCTCTTAAACTTTACTCTTTTTTTTTTTTTTTTTTCTATTTTTATGATATAAAATACAACTTAACATCTCTTATGCTTCATCTCACCTCTTCGACTTCATCTCACGGATTTTGGAGCTAAGTAAAGCTCTCACGGTATCAAATATTTGAATAGCCATAAGAATACCAAATTAGGGTCTATAGATTTTCTTTTATAGTGAAAACCCGATACATGTGAAGGATTGTTAGGACATCAGAATTATAGGCAAGACCCTCCACCACCTTTGACAACTTTGGATGATATAGTATATATACTTCCTAAATTATCCTTATTATGTTTTGTTAAATATAATTTTTTTATTGTTTAAAAATTTTAATTTAATTATTTAATTATATTAATATTCTATTTCAATTCAAATTGATAAGAAAATTATAGTTGATTAAATTTTATTATAAAAAAATTATCTTAACATTTAAATTATTTGTATTGAAATTTTATGGTTAAATTAATTTAAAAAAAATTACAATTTGTTGTTATTTAAAATTTTTTAATTTAATTATTTAATTATATTATTAGTCTATTTAAACTTAAATTGGTTGAAGAAATCCTTAATTAAATTTTATTATAGAAGATATTTTTTTAATATTTAAATTATATTTATTGAAATTTTATCATAATTTAAATTAATTTTTGAAAAAATAATGAATTAAAAAAAATTTATATATAAAATATTAATATCTGAGAATCAAAATTTTATGATATATTATATTTAAAAATAAAATAAAAAAGTATTTAATTAAATATTAATTTAATTAAATTATAATTATTAATAAATTCATATATTTTTTATTTTACGAAAAAAGAGCAAATAATAAAATTGATTAAAATACTCATAATTATATTTATTATAAATTATTTTTATTTTGATTGATTAAAAAATAATAAATAATTTATTATTAATTAAAATTTTTAATTTAATTAATTTTTTATTTAAATATAATTATAAAATATAATAATATTTACCGATTATAACTTTTGTAATCTATGTAATTTTTGTCTCTAGATTAGATTAGATCAATCATATGTTAAGATCGTATCAACTCTATTATTATTTTTTTATATATTAATTTTTATCTACAAACACTTCTATATATAAATATTTTTTAAAAAATATTATCTAATTATTTTTTTATTTTTTAATAAAAATTTAACGGATATTAAAATTATATTGCTATGAAATTTGAGTGTTTTTTTACTCGAAAGTGGACTATACGGATGAATTTGTAATCCGTTTTTTAGAAATAATACTTTTAAAAATAATGAATTTGAGAAAATAGTAAAAAGGTTATGTACCGCTATAAAACTGAAAACAATGCGTCTGTTCTAGAATTTTTTTCTATCTTTATTTATTTTTATTTTTATTTTGTAAGATTATTATAATCATAAATAATATGAATTATTTAATAATATTAATAAAAATTTATTTTTTTATATTTATAATTAATTTCTTTGAAATTATTAAAAATAAATAATTTAATAACGAATAAAAATATGTACAAAACACATAAATAAATAAATAAATAAATAAATATATATATATATATATATATATATATATATATATATATATATATATATATATATATATATATATATATATATATTTTGTAAGAATTTTGTTTCTCCCCTTTTTATACTTTGTTCCAAATGCTGAATTCATCGCTTTATAATGAATTTTATATATTAATGCTATTGGAATAGACCCTTACTTCATTTTATAATTATGAGTTTTTATTTCTAAGACTATACTATCTAACATATTTAAATCATTTAAAGAGATTGTCATATCAGGGTATACTTCAAAAGATATTGGTTCTTCACTTAGACTGGTTTCTATGGATCCTAATAAAGAATCCTGAAAATTTAAAAATCTTGCATCTCTTACTACTGCTAGTATATTAGTGTTTAGTCCTTCTCTAGTTAAAGGTTTTATTCCTACTTGTATTAATCCTATATGAATACACTTATATTTTTTACTCCTATGATGATTTAATGTTCTTCCTGATAAAAGAGTTATTTTTTCAAAAGGTTTATTTAATTGAAAATCCCTTTCTTCTGTTTTAATCACATAATCTGTTTTAAAAACATTAAATTTTGGAATTTTATAAATATGTTCTTTATCTACCTTAGGAATTTTCTATTCATCTATAATTTTTTACAAAATCTTCCAAAATTAACTCATTTTTATTTATTACTCTTTTAATTTCTGAAGACTCTGAATTATCTGATTTTACTGTACTAGCCGATTTACACAGAAAAGGATCTATTTTTAAAAATCTTAAATTATGTTGCGGCCACTACCTGTTATACCCTATGACGCCTAAACTTTGGTTAAAACGGGTTCAGTTGGCATACCCAAAACATACTTTTTCAAGATCTTGAATGATAGATTCCTTCCCATGCATAAATTTTCCTTGGCTCTGATACCAACAAAATATATGGACCATTTACAAACAGATTTAACTAAAACAAATATAGTAATTTCTAAAACAATTCAATGGAAAGATATAACTTTGCCAGATGAATGGATACTAGAAGGCATTGTACCCCCTCCAGAACAAGACAAGGTAAAACCAAATACAAACTTAAGTAAAATTGAGCAATTTGAAGATGGTAAAGTATCATTAAAATTTAATAGGAGTGCAAGTACTAGGTATACAGGATCTTCATCTTCAGAAATAACAGAAGATATAGGTAGAGTCTCAAACCTACCCTCGGTAATTTATGCTACCTATAAAGGAGAGGAATCTAAACCAGTCTTACAAACTATAGTAAGACCTAGATTTTCTACATCAGACATCCCAGATAGATAGCTTAGAATGAAAGGTGTAGATTATAGTTCCTCGGTCCCCCAAGCAGTGTATAATCCGGTGGAAAACTATTTAAATCAGCAGGCTGAAATAGCACCTGTATCACCAGAATCCCCATCGGCATCTGCTATTACAGAAAATATAAATAATATAAATAGAGAATTAAATGTTCTTAGTAAAGAAAAGATTGAAAAGAAATTTTTAAAGGAAATAACAAAGACAAAGAATTTAAGTAAGCTAAATAAAATTATTAAAGAGCATAAGTTTGAGAATCTAAAAGAAGAATATCTTAATTATAATAACCAGGATAAAGGAGAAATAGGATTTTTTGAGTGGTTTAAGTTATATAAAAGAAAATGTATTAACCCAGTAACAATAAGGGATAAGAGGTCAGAATGGATCGTAAATGATAAAGTAATCCAGAGTGAGTTTCCACCTAAAACGATTAGTAAAATAAAATATGGAGAAAATGAAATAATTTGTGCACCATATAAAATAGCTAAAGAAAATGATACAGATAAAAAGGTTATAGAGCAGAATAATTTTAGTAATGCAAGTTTAATATGTATTGGTACTCAGTTAAAAAAGATAGAAAAAATGATAAAAGAAAAAGAGGTAGAAATAGAAGAGAAAAAAGAAATAAAACCACATATATTTAAACCATATCAAATATCTAGTTCGAGTAAAAAAGAATTAAAAACTAATAAAAATGAATTTTTGCAAAGTCTAAAAGACCAGTTAAGTAAAATAGAAACTTCAGAATCTAGTAAAAACATAATTCCAGAAACTCCTTAATCTATAAACATAAATGCATTAGAAGAAGAGTCTGAATTTGAAACTGAGCAAAGTCAGCCAGATTCAGAGGACATAAAGCAATTTGAAATAAATCCTATATCCCATAGAGAAATAGTGAGTAGAGCACCAGATTTAAGACTAATAGAAAAACCAAATATTACTTCTCAATTTAAATATAATGCTTCAACAGTATATGAATGAAATATAGATGGATTATCTGAATATAATATTTTAAGTTTATTACAACAAATGACTATGGCAGCCAATGCATATAAAACCCAGTCCTTTGCTTCAGATAGAGCAATAGCTGAGATAATTATAGCAGGTTTTACAGGACAATTAAAAGGTTGGTGGGATTATCACCTAACTGATCAGGAGCAGTTAGATATATTAAATTCAGTTCAGGTAAATAGTGAAGGAGAACCTATATATAATGAACTAAGAGAAACTATTCAAGATGCAGTATCAACCTTAATTTTAACAATCTCTTTACATTTTATAGGAGACCCATCCCTTTTAAAAGATAAAAATGCTGAACTATTGAGTAATTTAAAATGTAAAAAACTAAGTGATTTTTAGTATTATAAAACTACATTTTTGACTAGGTTAATGTTAAGAGAGGATTCAAATCAAGATTTTTGGAAATAAAAATTCTTAGTAGGACTTCCTTATTTCCTAGGAGAAAAGGTTAGAAATAATATAAAGCAACAATTTGGTAGCCCAATACCATATAAAAGGTTAACATATGGTCAGTTAGCTAGTATAATACAAAAGGAAGGTTTACAGATTTGTCAAGAACTAAAACTACAAAGAACTCTAAAATATGAAATGAATAAAACAAAGCAAGAATTAGGATCTTTCTGTAAGCAGTTTGATTATGGAATAGCTCAGGATAAAAATTGTAATGGTCAATGTTCTAAATTTAAACCAAGAAAATATAAGAAAGACAAATATTATAAGAAGAAATATATAGCAAGACCTAGTAAAGAGGAATATTATAGGAAGAAAAGTTATAAACCTCATAACAAATATAGGAAGAAGGTTCCGATAAATAAAACTCAGAATAAAAAATCATTTAAAGAATTAATATGTTATAATTGTGGTAAAAAGGGACATACTTCTAAATTCTGTAGGTTTAATAAAAAACTAAATGAATTAAATTTAGAAGAAGAAATAATAAATAAAATCCAAGAATTATATATAGAGTCAGAATTTTCAGAATCAGAGATAACAGAAAGTGATGACCAAATTGATGAATTAGAAACTAGTTCATCAGGAAAATCAATAAGTGTTTTAACTAAAGAACAAAACTCCTTATTAGAGTTAATAAATAATATTGGAGATAATAGCACTAAAGAAAAATTTCTTAAAAAATTAATAAAAAGTTTTGATGAAGAAGAAGAAATTAAAAGTTGATGTAGGACTATTTAGACTCCGTCAGGAGTTTTAACCAATATCGTTTGGTTAAAACAAAATAAGAGAAAAGATAGGCTGAAAGACTAAAAGTCTCATTGAAATTCCTCAAAGATTGAAAAGTGAAAAGTGAGTTTCTAATAGCCAAGGGAGGCTATTTATAATAGAAATAAAATAATCCTAATCCTAATAGGAGTCTAAAATCCTAATAGCCAAGGGAGGCTATTTACAATAGAAATAAAATCCTAATATGCAAAAATAATCCTAATCCTAATAGGAGTCTAAAATCCTAATAGCCAAGGGAGGCTATTTACAATAGAAATAAAACTCTAATATGCAAAATTATAAAAATACCCAAAATATCCAAAATAATAATTAAAATATAAAAGTTAGCCCCGGTCCAAGTCTGCCATAAAATCCAAGGCTAGTTGTTCCGTGTCATTCCCTTCCACTTGTAAAGAACTCGTCCTCGAGTTGTCATCAGCAGGGTAGTACTGAAATAGATCTGCCACATTAAACGTCTTGAAAATTTTCATTTCATGTGGGAGGTCAAGAACATAGGCATTGTCATTGATCTTCTGAATAATCCTGAATGGACCAATCTTCTTGGCGTCAAGCTTTTTCTGTCCTCCACCACGCTCCTTGCGTAAATACACCATAACTTGGTCACCGACATTGAAGGACTTGAAACGCCTATATTTATCAGCTGTAGCTTTATATTTGTCATTGGCTTCCGTAAGGCATTGTTGTACTTGCTTGAAAACATCCACGTGCTGCTTTGCCAGGTTGCTTGCTGCAAGACTGTTGTGATAACCTGTGGGAAGTGCGATAAGATCAACTGTATGCGCTGGGACTTTCCTGTACACAACAGCAAATGGTGACATCTTTGTGGAGCTGTGAATCGCACTGTTGTACGCAAATTCTGCTTGGGCAAGAGCAAGATCCCAAGCAGTTTTCTTGCTACTGCAGATGCAGCGTAGAAGACTGCCAAGCGTGCGGTTTACCACTTCAGTTTGTCCATCAGTTTGGGGGTGAGCAGCACTGCTGTATCGAAGTTCAGTTCCGAAGCGTTTCCATAAAGTCACCCAGAAGTGAGCTAGAAACTTCACATCTCTGTCAGAAGTAATGGTTTTGGGGACACCATGTAAGCGAACAATCTCCTGGAAAAACAGTTTTGCTACATGGGAAGCATCATTAGTTTTCTTGCAGGGAATGAAATGCGCCATTTTAGAGAACCTGTCAACAACAACAAAAATGGAATCAGATCCACGTTGAGTACGTGGAAGACCAAGAACAAAATCCATAGACAAGTCCTCCCAAGGATGGGCTGGAATAGGCAGTGGAGTGTATAAGCCTGTATTCTGTGAATGTCCCCTCTGAGTTTGACACACTGGGCACCTCTGAACCATTCGACCTGTATCCTTTTTTAATTGAGGCCAGTAAAAACGCTCCTCCAACCCAGCAATAGTCTTGTCACGCCCCAAATGACCACTCAAAGCTCCTCCATGGATCTCGCGAATCAACTTCTTCCGCAAGGAAGATCGAGGGATGCATAACCTGTTCTCCTTAAAAAGAAAGTCATCATGTATCAAGAACCCATCAGTAGGCTGGTGAGTCTAGACTCTGGCCCATATATCAGCAAAATCATCATCTGTAGCATACAAATCCTTCAGGAATTCAAAACCTACAACCTCCTGATTAACTGTAATCAACAGAGCAGCCCTCCTACTCAAAGCATCTGCCACCTTATTACTATGGCCAGCCTTATGTTTGATGACATAATGAAAGGCTCCAAAGTAAGCTGCCCATCGGGCATGCATCTTATTCACATGTTTTTGAGTTTTAAAATGGATCAGAGACTGATGATCTGTGTGAATAATAAATTCTCGTCCCATCAAATACTGCTCCCAAGTTTTAAAAGCCCGGAATACTGCATATAGTTCCTGCTCATAAGTAGACCACTTCTTTCTAGTTTCATTCAGTTTCTCACTAAAGAAGGCAATAGGCCTTTTAGACTGTAACAATACTCCTCCAATCCCAACTCCACAAGCATCACATTCAATCTCAAACAGTTTATCAAAATCAGGTAGAGCAAGAATAGGGGCAGAAGTAAGCTTATCTTTAATCTCTTCAAAGCTCTTGTTGGCAGCTTCAGTCCATGTAAATTTCTACACTCTCTCTTTCTTCAAGCAATCTGTGATAGGGGCAACGATGCTGCTGAAATTTCTGATAAACCGTCGGTAGAAAGTGGCAAGGCCATGAAAGCTGCGAACTTCAGAAATAGTTTTGGGGATGGGCCAATTCCGTATTGCTTCTACCTTCGTCTAATCAACATGTATCCCTTCTGCACTAACAATGAATCCCAGGAACAGAACGCGCTCCGTCATATAGATGCACTTCTTAAGATTAATAATCAACTCACTTTCTTGTAGGGCCGTCATGACTTGACGGAGATGCTGAAGATGTTCTTCCTCACTGCGACTAAATATCAAAATGTCATCAAAATAAACAACCACAAATTTGCGTAAGAAAGGATGCAAAACCTGGTTCATGAGTCGCATAAAAGTGCTAGGTGCATTTGTTAAACCAAAGGGCATAACCAGCCACTCATACAAGCCTTCCTTAGTCTTGAAGGCAGTCTTCCATTCATCTCCCTCCTTGATCCGAACTTGGTGATAGCCACTTTTGAGGTCGAGTTTAGAAAATACTTTAGCCCCAGATAGCTGATCTAGCATGTCATCCAATCGTGGGATAGGAAATCGATATTGAACTGTAATTTTGTTGATGTCCCTGCTATCCACGCACATTCGCCAAGTCCCATCTTTCTTTGGAACTAATAGGGCAGGTACTCCGCAAGGGCTAATGCTCTCCCGAATATGCTCCTTCTTCAGTAATTCTTCCACCTGTTCTTGGAGGATTTCACTCTCCTTTGGACTCATCTTGTAATGAGGCAGATTCGGTAATTTTGATCCAGGAATGAGATCAATCTGATGTTGGATATCCCGCAGGGGTGGAAGCTTTGATGATTCCTCCACTATCTTAGGAAACTCCTTCAACAACTCTTTGACGGGCGGTGGTAAAGATGGTGCATCCTCCATTGTACTTTTTTCTTTCACCAATAAAGTCTGTGTGTCCCCAGATTTCTCAACTACGCCTGATAGCTTCTGCACTCCTGTAGAAATAGCAACAACATTCTTCTCTTTCACTTTAGAATGTTTCGCAGAACTGGAAGGCAAGATAATAATCTTTTTTTGATTCCACGTGAACATGTATGAGTTCTCCTTCCCTTTATACAAAGCATCAACATCGAACTGCCAAGGGCGGCCTAGCAAAATTCCACAACAATCCATATCCACAACATCACAATTAACAAGTTCAGTATAAGATTTACCGATCGAGATAGGCACGCTGCAGATTCTGTTGACCTCAATTGTCGGACCTTCCTTAATCCATCCGACTTTGTATGGCGAAGGATGCGGCTGTGTAGGCAACTGCAATTTCTCCACCAATTGCTTAGCTATCAGATTCTCACAACTGCAGCTATCTATAATTAGCCTGCAAATTGCCTCTCCTATTCGACACTTTGCTTGAAAAATCTTCCTCCTTTGCGTTTCATCCTCCTATTTTGTTGAACATAAGATTTTTGCTGTAATTAAAAGATTAGTGGTAATGTAATGTGTATAGATATGTACTGTTGTATACTGGATAGACTTGTGCTTTTCCTAGTATCCTTGCTATAGTGTGATGTATGATTAATCCCTTGGACATGAATCCTGTTTTACGTTTCTTGATGAGAAATGTGTGAGTTAGGCTTAATGTATGGCTTTGATGTGATACCAGTGGATTGTGTTACAGAGGAAAAGGGTTTCAATCCCTTGATCCACAGCAGATAGTAGTCCCTGGTATAGGCCCTGAGGGCCATTTCAGATTGCTATGTCTGAGTAGCATTAGTTAAGCCTACAAAGTTTTACAGGATTGTTGAGTATCTTTGTATCATGTATGGGATTTATCAGGTACACAGAGAGTATTGTCGGCTTGCTACGGGTCCCGGCGGCCTTAAGCCGATCTGGATCCTAGTGCCAGTGATGGTTCGGACCGTTACTGAGGAGTACCGGTTTTCGGGTCGTTACAGATTGGTATCAGAGCATAGGGCCTCTAGAGTACGATGTGCTGAGTCCGTATACTCAGGGATCAGAGATATCTCACATCGGAACGAGGTTAAGATGTTAGCGTTTTAGATCTTTTGAGTACAGTGTGTTGAGCGAAGATGCTCAAGGATTAGAGTCCCACATCGGAAAGAGGTGTAGTCTTGTATAGGAGGGAAAGCACAATAGGTAAACGCATGTCCACTAGGATAGGATGTGGAGTCCTGTTTTGCATGATGATGTGAAATGCCATGATGAGCTACATGTGCTATGAATATGTTTGATATGTGCTGAGGATTCATGTGTTCTCACATGGATCATTTGATGATATTTTTGTGTGCTGTTGTGTTTTTCAGAGGCAGGATGAGAGGAACTCGTCGATCTGCGAGATTGATTAGGTTTGATGTCAGCCCAGTAGGCTCAACGGTACACAGGAAAGGGTATCAGAGGGTTCTCGCTCTTGTGAGCGAGTTTAGGAGTCAGATCAGGAAATCAGCCTCAACGCCCATTGCTAGTGAGGTCTAGATGGTTGTCCCAGACGAGCTGTCAGGTTTTCCATCTGTCAGGGAGTCAGAGTTTGGAATAGGAGTGGTGTCTGGACGCGGAACCATTTCTTTCCTTCTTTCCTTCTACCCTACAGCATGGCACCTGCAAAGAGAGCATAGTCAGTATAGTATAGAGAAGCTGGGTAGAGAAAGGTTATCCGACCTAGTACCTCACCCTGGAATGTTCCAGTGTCAGTGTGAGAAACGAAGGATGAAACCTAGAGCTTGTGAGCAGATACACAAAATCACTACCAAGGACAGGTGTTTCCACGCAGGATTAATAGTTTGTGAAGACAGCGAGTAAGAGCTGCTGATCCTCCACGATAGATCTAAGCGTTAGAGAGAGTCCAAAAAAAAAAAAAAAAAAAAAAAAAAAAAAAAAAAAAAAAAAAAAAAAAAAAAAAAAACACACACAAAAGCCAGTATAGTACAGAAGAAAAAAAGGCAGGCAAAGATCAGAGTACGCAGCAAAAGCGTAGAATCGTTCGAAGCATGCCCAGTAGCTACTCAATGTAGTAGTAGCTAGAGAACATGGCATGAAGGCCAAGATCAGGGCATGTCTATTCCCTTGTGTTGTGTCACAAATAGAGTGAGTGAGCGAAGCATATCCTGAGAGTCATTGCTCCTCTGACCGGAGTGCGTACAAGGAAACTAAGGGTAAAGATCTAGCGTAGGGAGAAAGCTAAGAAGAGCCAAAGAGAAAAAAAATAAAGGTAGCAGTCCGTATAGGGTATGGACACAGATTAAGTAGATAAGAATCCACAGAGTCAGCAAATATAGCTAACCCGGGAGTTTTACTCCAGGGGTATCTGTGTTTCATCATAGAGACCGATGGTAGGCTTTCTTCTTGTTTCCCTGTATGTTTATTGTTGTTGTTTTAACATTCGAGGACGAATGTTTTTAAAGGAGGGAAGAATGTAATACCCGGCTAGATTCAGACATCGGAATTCCTACCGTCCGGGGGAGTTCGAGGATGTCAGAGGTCTCTGGAAGGGTAAGAGAAAGTTTTCTAAAATATGTGCAAGTGTTTTAAAGGTTTAGCGTAGAAAAGGATTGAGTTTTGAAGAGATATGGCCAAGGAGGCATTTTGACATGTTCGGCCCCCTAAGGTTAAGTTCGGCCGCCTAAAGTTCCCTAGTTTCGGCCCCCGAAGGTTAAGTTCGGCCCCCGAAGGTTGCATGGTTTTGCATGCGATTCGGCAGCCGAACCTGAGGCGGTTGCTCATCTATAAGGGCACCGAGTGGCAGAAAAAGGAGGAGGTTTCTTCTCTCCTTCTGACCTAGGTGAGGTCTTGATCTCCTTAAAGTATTTTCATGGTTTTTCTTCAAATCTTTCACGGTTTGAATGAGTTTTACCCTTGGTTTGAAGAGTTGTGAGCTTGAAACAAGGTTTTGGAGTTTGAAGCTTTTGAAGCTTGGTTTCTCCATATCTTTGAGTTTGGATCATCTCAGCCTTTGTTCTTCAAGAGGTAAGTGTTGATCCATGGTTCTTATGATGTTTTTATGAGTTTTGTAAAGGAAAAAGGGAGCTAGGCATGAGTTTGCATAAGATGTGCATCATAGGGTTTATGAATCCTTTATGTTTGATGTGTGTCTTGTGAGCTTGTTTGTTGGCGTTTAAAGTTATATGAAGCTCCCTTAGGCTTGTTGAAGTGTTTATGCAGCATGTGTTGAGGTCTGAACAGGTGATGGAGGGACTGGCAGGCGTCCTTGTGCACGAAACTGAGTTCTGGCTAAACTCAGGTTCGGCCCTCGAAAGTCCAAGTTAGGCCGCCGAACATGCCTGACTTTCGTCTCTGGAGGAGACATTCGGCCGCCGAAGGTGCTGCCGAAGGTGCCCTGTCCAGCCTTCCTTTGCTTGTTTTGCATACATGTTTTGTGATGTTTTAGAGGGTTTTTGGAGAGATGTTCATAGTTATGTTAGAGTATGTTTGGTACCTCATTTACGTCCATCTGTGTAGGATTGGACCGAGGAACCGAGGAGGCTCCAGAGTTAGAGTTGGCCCAGAGTTAGCCAGCATTGGCTAGAGGTGAGTGGAACTAACTGTACTACTTTACATTCAGAAATGACACGAATCTCGCATGATCCATGCATCATAAAATGCCATGTTATGTATTAGGTTGTATTGCATTAGATTCCACGAATATGCTGCATTGCATAAGATGATATTTGTATGGATGAATGTTGGATGATCCTTAGCCCTTGATAGAGCACAGAGCACAGATACAGAGTTAGGGCATGAGATAGCCATACCAGGTCGCCCCTGGATAGTCCAGGTCGCTCCTGGTACTATGAGTGAGACAGCTGGGCTGTCAGATCAGAGCTCAGAGAAGTCCAGGCGAGGCCTAATCGCCCCTGGCACAGTTGGACATGTTATGATATGAGTTACTTAAGAGAAGTCCAGGCGAGGCCTAATCGCCCCTGGCAAGTTGGACAGATTACTATATGTATACAGTAAAGGGCTATTGGTGACAAGTTCATCCTTGAGATGATATGTTTGTGATGTGATGCATTTCATGAGAGCATGTAATTAATGAACTGTTTTTATTGTTCCTCCTCACTGGGCTCTAGAGCTCATCCCACTCCCTTAATCCCAGTTTTGCAGGGTCTGAGATAGCTATGGGAAGTTCAAGTCAGCAAGAGTACAGAGGAAAGTTATGCATGAATGTATGTTGTAATAGCATAGTGGACATGCTGTAATTAAAAGATTAGTGGTAATGTAATGTGTATAGATATGTACTGTTGTATACTGGATAGACTTGTGCTTTTCCTAGTATCCTTGCTATAGTGTGATGTATGATTAATCCCTTGGACATGAATCCTGTTTTACGTTTCTTGATGAGAAATGTGTGAGTTAGGCTTAATGTATGGCTTTGATGTGATACCAGTGGATTGTGTTACAGAGGAAAAGGGTTTCAATCCCTTGATCCACAGCAGATAGTAGTCCCTGGTATAGGCCCTGAGGGCCATTTCAGATTGCTATGTCTGAGTAGCATTAGTTAAGCCTACAAAGTTTTACAGGATTGTTGAGTATCTTTGTATCATGTATGGGATTTATCAGGTACACAGAGAGTATTGTCGGCTTGCTACGGGTCCCGGCGGCCTTAAGCCGATCTGGATCCTAGTGCCAGTGATGGTTCGGACCGTTACTGAGGAGTACCGGTTTTCGGGTCGTTACAATTTTCTTCACCACATAGGTGACTTTAGGATTGGCGGCCACAGGAATGGCGGCCACAGGATTGGCGGCCACATGGGGATGTGCGGCGGCGGCGAGTTGGTGGATTCCCTGTTGCAGGGTCAGCTGTCCGATCATCTCCCTCAATTCTGCCAAGGATGCCTCAATCGCAGCAAGTCGCGCCTCTTGGTTATCTGCCATGGTCGAACTTCGCTCTGATACCAATCTGATGTAGGACTATTTAGACTCCGTCAAGAGTTTTAACCAATATCGTTTGGTTAAGACGAAATAAGAGAAAAGATAGGCTGAAAGACTAAAAGTCTTATTGAAATTCCTCAAAGATTGAAAAGTGAAAAGTGAGTTTCTAATAGCCAAGGGAGGCTATTTATAATAGAAATAAAATAATCATAATCCTAATAGGAGTCTAAAATCCTAATAGCCAAGAGAGGCTATTTACAATAGAAATAAAATCCTAATATGCAAAAATAATCCTAATCCTAATAGGAGTCTAAAATCCTAATAGCCAAGGGAGGCTATTTACAATAGAAATAAAACTCTAATATGCAAAATTATAAAAATACCCAAAATATCCAAAATAATAATTAAAATATAAAAGTTAGCCCCGATCCAAGTCTGCCATAAAATCCAAGGCTAGTTGTTCCATGTCAAAAGTACTGTTCCTAAAATAGAAAAACAAACTTATGATCTAACTAAAATATTAAGTAAAAATAAAAAATCTAAAGAAACAGTATCAATAGGAGAATTGCAAAAGGAAATCAGGGTAATAAAAAATGAAGTAAAAGATTTAAAGTACCAACTTCAAAAGGATTCAAAAAGAATAAAATTTTTGAAAAAACAATTAATTTCTGAATCATCGTCGCCTAGCGAAGAGGATGAAATGAGGAAGAAGATAATAAAATAAATCATTTGGACAATGAAGAAATAGATAATAATTTTATACTACTATTACAAGAAATAACTTCTAGAAAATACTTAGTAAGATTAACAATTAAATTATCAGAAGATTTTAAAATAAATACAATAGCATTATTTGACACAGGAGCAGATTTAAACTGTATAAAATCAAGTTTAGTACCTAAGAGATTTTGGCAAGAGACTAAAGAAAAACTAAAAACAGCAAATAAAACTAATTTAAATATTCTAGGAAAAACAGAAGCATTAATAGTAAATCAGGATTTGGAAATAAAAACTGTATTTTTATTATCCCAACAAATAAATTATATGGTAATATTAGGAATCCCCTTTATAAACCTAATAACACCTTATTTAGTAAAAGAGGACTGTATAGAAATTAAAACCAAGAATAAAAAGATTAGCATGGATTTTACAAAAAAACCTAAAACAAAAAATCTAAATTTAATAAAAGCACATTCCATTAGGACAATTGAAATAAATTCGATAATAAAATCAAGAACAGAAGATCTAAAAGATTTAAAAAATAATGTACATTTAACTAGGATTAAAAATCATTTAGAAAGTGAAATTATAAAAACTAGAATCGAAAAATTAAAAAATTCTATGGAGAAAGAATTATGTGCAGATCATCCTAATGCCTTTTGGATCAGAAAACAGCACATGATAGATTTGCCATATGAAGAAGGATTTAAGGAACAATCAATCTCAACTAAAGCTAGACCAATTCAGATGGCACCTGAATTATTAGAGCATTGTAAGAAAGAAATTAAAGAATTAGAAGATAAAAAATTGATTAGTAAATCCAGAAGTCCTTGGTCATGTGCAACTTTTTATGTTAATAAAAGTGCAGAAATAGAAAGAGGTACACCAAGGTTAGTTATAAATTATAAGCCTTTAAGTACAGCATTAAAATGGATTAGGTATCCAATACCCAATAAAAAAAGATCTTTTAAATAGATTATATAATGCAAATATATTTAGTAAGTTTGATATGAAGTCGGGATATTGGTAAGTTCAGATCGACCCTAAAGATCGATATAAAACGGCATTTACAGTTCCCTTTGGACAATATGAATAGAACGTAATGCCCTTTGGATTAAAAAATGCACCTTCAGAATTTCAAAGAATAATGAATGATATTTTTAACCCTTATTCAAAATTTTGCATTGTTTATATAGATGATATGTTAATTTTTAGTCAAAGTATTGAAGAATATTTTAAACATCTAAAAACATTCTGTATAATAATAAGGAAAAATGGGTTAGCCTTAAGTAAAACTAAAATGAGTTTATTTCAGATTAAAATCAGATTTTTAGGACATTATATAGAACAAAGTATTATTCAACCGATTGAAAGGACAATGGTATTTGGAGATAAATTTCCTGATGAAAGAACTAATAAAACCCAATTACAAAGGTTTCTAGGTTGTCTAAATTATGTTATAGATTTTTATCCAAATCTAAATAGGATGATAAAACCATTACATGATAGGCTTAAGAAAAATACTGGACCATGGATTGAAGAACATACCAGTATTATAAAACATATAAAATCACTAGTAAAAGAAATTCCATACTTATATCTTCCTAATCCAGAAGCCTTTAAAATTGTAAAAATTGATGCTTCAGATGTAGGATATGGAGGAATTCTAAAACAAAGAATAGAGGTAAATAAAAGATAATCTAATTTACCTCGGGACACTGGAATTCTGCCCAACTGAATTATTCTACAATTAAGAAAGAAATTTTAAGTATCGTGATTTGCATAAATAAATTCCAGTCTGATTTGTTAAATCAAAGGTTTCTAGTCAGAATTGATTGTAAATCCGCAAAAGATGTTTTAAAGAAAAATGTTAAAAACCTTGCCTCTAAGCAGATTTTTGCCAGATGGCAAGCTATTTTGAGTATTTTTTATTTTGATATTGAGTACATTAAAGGTAGTCAAAATAATATTCTCGATTTTCTAACTCGAGAATTCTTACAGAAAAAATGGGAAGGAAGAAGAATAAACAGAAGGAAATAAAGTCCAGCTCCAGTTTCCCCACTAAAGCTCTTTCCGAACATTCGGAAAAAATTATGGAAACCATTGTAAAACCTTTTGAACCCAGTAAAACCACAAATACCCAAGATAAAAACCCATAAGATTTAAAGAGGTGGATAGAAGAACTACGTAAATCGCCAGAGGTAATTAAAGCATTACAGAATGTAGCATCCTCATCAAGCTCAGGTATGAATTCAAACCCTAAAGCGATCGTACCCGTTCATGGTACGACTAGTCTGTCTCAAACGGTAGACAGTAAAGACAAATCAAATCCGTTGATGGCTGTGGGTTTGCCAAAAATCTAATCTTTTCATGGGTATAGTTTTCATAAATGGATTATAAAACCACTTTTTCATTTTGAAATTGTAATTGAAAATGGTTATAATGATATAAACCCATGGGCAGTCATTAAAAAATATTATCCTGAGAATTGGTATTTTCTTCCCAAAGATTTTTCAAAATCTCAGGAATACTATTCAAGTATCTTAGAAGAAACAGATTCTGTTAAAATAAAACATAATTTTGATAAGAATGATAAAACATTGGTAGCCTATTCTTTGCAAATAAAAAGGGTTATCCATCCAAGGGACTGGCCAACCCCGAATTTATATACAAAAATAGCATTTAAAACCTTAAAAAAGCATTCTACTTCTTATAATTATTTTGATTATATGAATGCTTGGGAAAATGTTTTCTGTATTCAAAATCCAGCCCATACTCATTCCTGGTTGATATATTTTGACCAGTCAAAAATTAAAACTACTACCCAATTTCTAAATTGGTTTTTAAAATGGTGGCAGTATAGAGGTATTTCGGAAGAGATTATTTCACCCGAAGTATTTCAAATATATCAGTATTTTAAAACCAATTATAAACCTCCTCAAAATGAAAAGTATATTCCTCCCTTGATGTATTTCTGCATAAACTTTTTTATTCCCTGGGTATACCAATGGTTCTTTGATTTTCAGTATTCATCAGGAACTAGTATACCTATTATTGTCAGAAAACATAAAATCAAATGGTGGAGTTCATTCAGAAATACCACCACAGAGATGGTTGTAAAGCAATGGATACTTCAAAAAGCACAATTTCCTACTGTGTCTTATGCTGGAAAATTAACTCTACAAGGAGAGCCATCATTTGGAGCCAGCCAGATTCAGAGGACATAAAGCATTTTGAAATAAATTCTCTATCCCATAGAGAAATAGTGAGTAGAGCACCAGATTTAAGACTAATAGAAAAACCAAATATTACTTCTCATTCCCAAGGCAGGGAGAGACCAAGCGACGGCCATTCACTTGGGGGCATTTGAAGTATATTAAATCCCTTCACCCCCACGGATCGAACCCGCGACCTGGCTCTGGATACCATTGAGCCGTAAGGCCTAAGGCGCTTACCACCAGACCAAAAGTTTAAGCTGTTAGTAGAGGTGCTACTTTAATCTTAGGACACTCCATTCATTCCCAAGGCAGGGAGAGACCAAGCGATGGCTATTCGCCTGGGGGCATTTGAAGTATATTAAATCCTGGTATTTGTTTTAGTTAAATCTGTTTGTAAGAATATTGTTTCTCCCCTTTTTGGTTATAATTTATACTTTGTTCCAAATGCTGAATTCATCACTTTATAATGAATTTTATATATTAATGCTATTGGAATAGACCCTTGCTTCATTTTATAATTATGAGTTTTTATTTCTAAGACTATACTATCTAAAATATTTAAATCATTTAAAAAGATTGTCATACCAGGATTCACTTCAAAAGATATTGGTCCTTCACTTAGACTGGTTTCTATGGATCCTAGGAGAAAAGGTTAGAAATAATATAAAGCAACAATTTAATAGCCCAATACCATATAAAAGGTTAACATATGGTCAGTTAGTTAGTATAATACAAAAGGAAGGTTTACAGGTTTGTCAAGACCTAAAACTACAAAGAACTCTAGAAACATAAATACATTAGAAGAAGAGTCAGAATCTAAAACTGAGCAAAGTCAACCAGATTCAGAGGACATAAAACAATTTGAAATAAATCCTATATCCCATAGAGAAATAGTGAGTAGAGCACTAGATTTAAGACTAATAGAAAAATCAAATATTACTTCTCAATTTATATATCTATATATATATATATATATATATTCAATAAATTATATATATTTAATTAACATATTTTCAAAAAATTTTTGTAGATCTGTCCAGTCACATCTATCTCTAAGCTAGAGATCGAGTAAGACACCTTCCTTATTCACCTTAATGCTTTTATCACACGACCTGCAAGCTATCAACCGAGATTCACATCCGCTCCTCAATTCAATAAAAAAATTTAAAATAAATTCAAAACACAAAATCAACTAAACTCTTATTCACAAAGAATAATTTACACAAAACTTGCAATTAAATCTCATATTGATGCACGGCGCAATTCTCCATTAATAAAACATAAACAAACAAAAAGAATTCAAACAGCAAAAGCTTAACAATAAATAAAAATAAAAGGGAGAATATAAAAATAAATTTTTCACTCTTATGATTTAGTATGGTGATAAGTACATTGAGAGATTTTAAATTTTACTCTCTCAATTTCTATTTTAAAAAAAAAAAAAATTTTTATATATTTATAAGTGAATAATTATTGGTCTCACATATTTAATAGTTTTTGTGGCATTTTCTTAGTTTGCTACAGTTAATTTTGGTGGCAATGGCACAAAGAGAATTAAGCATGCATCTATATTCTACCAGGGTAAAGATTGAATCTTTAAGCATGCAATTACAAGAACAGAAACTAGTCGATGGAAGGATGGATCAAGACAAGTTTGTTAGAATTACTACAAAGAAGGGATTCTGATTTCTTTGGAGAATCAAAGTGAAAATGGGGGATTCTGATTTCCTGAAGAAAGTGGATGATAAAATAATAATAATAACAATAGGAGACAGCTGTCCACAAACGTGGGATGCTCAAAGCACAAGCCAACGTGCTCTCCTTGCTGCTATGAACTGATATTGATGTCGTGTATTGATATTGGCTGTAATGAATTTTCCCCATTCTCATGTAAACGACAGCTAAACCTCTTTTCTTTTCTAAAAATCTAAAGACCCACGTTTTACAGAAGACCGAGTCTCTTGTTTCCCTTTTTCCACCGCACAATATACCAAAAATTAATTAAAAAAAAAAAAAGGAAGAAGGATCAAACCTAATTGTCAATTAATCTGTGTTATTATTTTTTTCCTCTTGAAGGAAATTTCTTTCTGGTTTACGTTGTGCCGTCTAAAATCATTTCTCTAACCCAAAGTGGAGAGAAAAACAAACCAGATCATTACAAGAGACTTTCTGTCTGGGCTGCCACTCCAGGAGGCTCTGTAAATCATCTCCTGGGGCTAGGCACGTTTCAAACTCTACTTCTCTTCTCCCACCTTTAATCCTATATTCTTCTTCTTCTTCTTCTTCTTATTTTCTGGTTTGTTTTCATCCAGGCTTTAATTTCCCTGTGTTCTATGTCACCCCCACAGCAGTTTTCAGAATTTTAATGCCTTCTTTGGCATGGCAATGTATCATTCTTCCTTGTCGTAGTAATCAGCATTCTCCATTAAGAGAAATATGGGAGACGTCTCGCCTAAAAAGAGACCTGGTTGTGGCCTATTAAATGTAGTGTTTGGAGGGCGAAGTTTTTGGTCAAGAAGACATATTTCTTCTGGCAAACTTCACATGGCTAACGGTAAAACTTCTGCCAGTACTAAGCAGAAGAGGCGGAGGAGCGGCTCTAATGAGGTTGCACTACTTTTAGATAACGCAGTGCCCATATCAGATGGCCCTCCAAACCCCATCACAAAAGATCTTGATCACCCCAAGATCTCTCCTGTACAACACCACCACCATCAGCAGCAGTCTCCGCAGCACCAACAAAACTATGGTCGAAAACCTGCAGAGGAAGCAAGAAAAGTATCGCCAGTTCAAGTTCATGTTAGTAACCAAAACTATGGTTATCCTGATCAAGGCAGGAAGCTACATAAGGAAGCAGTTGGCGTCTCCGGTGAGCTTGAATGCATGATTAATGATCGCCAGAAGACTAAAGGAAACAGCACGCTTGTCCGGGCTTCATCTAGCAATGTCATGCTTTTCGGCAATTTAGGTAACCTGAGGCAATCAGGTGTTGGCGGAGGTGGTGGTGGTGGTGGAGGAAATACCAATTCATATAATGTTCTTGATTACCTTCCTAAGACTGCAAGAGAAGCGAAGGAAACGTCTAAATACCCCAATAGCGTAATGGGAAATGTAGTAAAGAAACCACATGAAGTTGAAGATCAGAAACCAAGTTCAGACCAGCCTGGAGGTTCCTTAAGCAGGTCTCTTTCTACTAGAATGGACCCTGAACAATTGAAAATTATGGGCAATGAAGATTACAAGAATGGGAATTTTGCAGAGGCATTGGCTTGGTATGATGCAGCAATCTCCATCGCTCCCAATAAAGCTTCTTATCGAAGCAATAAAAGCGCTGCGTTAACAGCTCTAGGTAGGCTTATTGAGGCTGTTTTCGAGTGCAGAGAAGCCATCCGAATTGAACCTCATTATCATAGAGCTCACCATCGTTTAGCAAATTTATATCTCAGGTAACAATGATAAGTTAGTCATATTAATTAGTGTTCTAAGACAATCAATTCATGGCTTGTCCTGCTAATTTCCTTAAACATTTCTTGTCTCTATAAATGTTGCATAGATTAGGAGATGGGGAAAAAGCTATGTATCACTATAAAAATTCAGGGACAGAAGCTGATCATCAAGACATTGCTAAAGCTGAAGCTCTACAGGTCCATCTCAACAAGTGCACGGAGGCTCGAAGACTGCGAGACTGGAACACCTTGATCAAGGAGACACAGTCTGCCATTTCTTCTGGTGCAGATTCAGCACCGCAAGTAAGCCACCTAATATATTTAATATGTCTTGTAGAATTCTCCATATATTATTATCATCATGATACTAAAATGGGTCTCTTTTGTTATCCACTGAAAAGATATATGCATTACAGGCAGAGGCCTTGATAAAGCTACGTAGGCACCAAGAAGCAGACGAAGCATTGACGAAGGGTCCAAATTTTCAAGATGACGAGTGTACCAAATATTTTGGCCCTATTGGTAATGCAAATTTGTTGGTGGTACGAACGCAGGTCGACATGGCTGTCGGCAGGTTAGTGTTGCAATTTTTCATTAATGTTGTAAACTATAATTGCACTATGTAGGAAGCACATTGTAACGAGTAAGGAAGTAATAAAAATACAAGTTGAAAAGAGGAATCATTCTACTATTGTGTTGGGAAACAACTCAAAAGGCTAAATTCTTGTTGGAAAAAGTAGAACCAAAATGATACTAAATGCCAAGGGTGTGTAAATTGTGAACCCCTACCCACCAGTCATCAACTTGCCTAAATATTCCCAAATAGCTGTCTTGGCTTGATTTCTTTTTAGGGTTATGTACAAAAACATCTTTTACTATTGTTATTATTAATGAATTAATCTATGTACTTTAAAAAAAATAATTAAATCATTTATAAGTTTTGATTCAGTAAAATACTTTAGTCATTTCATTCATTTTTCAAGTATATTGCAAGATAATTCATTAGTTAAATTTCAAATACACTATTATTTTATTCTTAAATTTTTTATTATCATTATTAACTATTTATCTGTGAATTTTAAAAAAATATATTTCCTTTATAAAAATATTTTAGTCTTTTCCTTTGATATTGATAGATGAATAATAATTTTGATCAGAATTATAACCTTAAAAATATATTAATGAGTTTTGAAAATATAAATATCAACTTGTTAATAATAATTAAATCAGTTTTTGCAATTATGACCAATCTCTTTATGTAAATAGCTTTTAACAATAATTAAATCAGTTTTTACAATTATGACCAATCTCTTTATGTAAATAGCTTAATAATTTTTAAAAGATAAATTAATCAACTTAATAACATATATGTTGAAATTTTTTTTAACAAAAATTTTATAATAAACTATTGTATATGTTAACAATTGTATTCTGGTGGATCCCATATACGTCTCACTATAATCAATAATTAACGTGTAATCCTTGAAACATACATGTATAGAATAATTTTTTCCGCAAATGGGATTTCAAGTTTTAAGCCGGTTTGATTCAAAAAAAAAAAAAAAAAGTTTTAAGCCGGTCCATTTAATAAATGTTAATATTAAATGTTGATAATAATGGTTGAATGGATGTATTGGCAGATTTGATGATGCATTGTTGGAGGCTCAACGAGCAACAAAGCTTGACTCAAACAATAAAGAAGCAAACATGGTAATGAGGAAGGCAAAAGCTGTGGCAGCTGCTCGATCAACTGGAAATCAGCTTTTCAAGGCAGCGAAATTCTATGAAGCATCTAATGCATATGGAGAAGGACTTGAACATGATCCTTACAACTCGGTTTTATTGTGCAACCGAGCTGCCTGCCGGTCCAAGCTTGGTCAATATGAAAAAGCTGTGGAGGACTGCAGTATTGCTCTCAATCTGCGCCCTAATTACACCAAAGCTAGACTAAGAAGAGCAGATTGCTACGCCAAGGTCACTATACTACACTATCAATGCTTAAAAAATTTGAACATCATAGTCTTTTTGGAGTCTGCACTCACCCATCCCTCTGTTTGTGCTATAATTTTTTTTGGGTTTATTTCAAATATTCTATAATGAGGAATTTCTACTTAATCCAATGTTTCTTTTGGTGACACAGTTAGAAAAATGGGAAGCTTCAATAGAAGACTACGAGATCTTGCATAAAGAAGCACCAGACGATGAAGAGGTGAGAGAGGGATTGTCAGAGGCCAAAGCGCAGCTCGAGAAGCATTGGAGTCGGGACATGGAAGACAAGATGAAGAATGACGCAGATTGAAATTATTAATTAAGGGGCCCGAGCAATAAGGGTAGAAAAAGAAAGAAACCTTTGCAGCAACCTGTAGCAGCTTTGAGGACTGTAGAATCAAGAACCGTGGGACTTGTTATGGCTGCCATTGTTGGGTAACATATGAAAAGGAGAAAACATCATCGGATTTGACGAGGAAAATCGTATATTTAGATAGAAATACTGGTCCTGTATCTAGAGTGTGATGTACATTAAACATTCTTAGCACTTTTTTTGTTTCCCTTTCTGGTTGTTTGAAATTTCATTTGGGAAAATTTATTTGATGCTTGATAAAAAGACTATTTAGATTTCGTAAAAATTTTAAGGAAAAATTATTTTTTAGTCCCTGAGATTTAACGTAATTAATACTTCTGTTCCTCTATTTTGAGGACTCAACACTTAAGTCCCTCACTTTTTCCTCTGTCCGAATTCGTAGTCCTTCCATAAAAAATAGCCGTTTGGTCAAAGAGTCAAAGAGTCAAAGGTGATAGGTGAAATTTTTTACCAAAAATGCCCTTAATAAATTTGAGTCCCTCACTTTCTCCTCCGTCCGAATTCGTAGTCCTTCCGTCAAAAATAGCCGTTTGGTCAAAGAGTCAAATGTGATAGGTGAAATTTTTTACCAAAAATGCCCTTAATAAAATTGAGGTGAAATCCCTCCATTCTTCTTCTCCCTCGTATCTTCTCTGTTTCTTCCCTCCATCCTTTTTCTCTCAAATATTTTCTCTGTTTCTTCTCTCCATCCTTCTTCTCCCTTATATCTTCTCTATTTCTTTTATCCTCTCCGCGCATCTCTCTTTCTTCTCTTTCCTCTCAATCCTCCCCTCTCTTTTCTTTTCTCTTCATTTCTCCGACTTCCTTTACATACTCTACATTTTCAAGGCTCCTCCATCCTTCTCCATCGAGCCGGGAGGCGCCTGGTCGGATTATGGAATCCACCTCGCCTTTGGATCTTAATCTCAACCCCTCTGCTGCTGTGAGGTTTCCCTGCAACAATCATCATGTCCTCTACCTTCTTCCTCTCATCATTAGTCCCTCACTTTCATCATCATCGCTTCTTCTTTTACCATTCACTAACTGCACCACCCAATTCAAACATAACAGCATCAAGGACAAGAAAAAAAAGAAAGAAAAACAAAGATGAAAGTTAAGAGCAGAAGAACATGGCTTCACTCAAGAAGAAAAAACCTTACTCTTATTTGCCACTTCTTCTATTAGCCTCCACTACTCCAGCATGATGAGAAAAAAGGGTCTTCTTCTTTGAAAGAATTTGAGCAGTTTCTTCTTCTTATTCTTCTCTCTCTCTGTCTCTTGGAGAATCCAAGCATCACGAGGGAGAGGAAGGATGGACATTAAAAGGGTTTTAATAATTTCATTAAGAGCATTTTTAGTAAAAAATTTCACCTCACCTTTGACTCTTTGACCAAATGGCTATTTTTGACAGAAGGATTACGAATTCGGACAGAGGAGAAAGTGATGGACTTAAGTGTTGGATCCTCAAAATAGAGGGACAGAAGTATTAATTACGTTAAACCTCAGGGACTAAAAAGTAATTTTTTTAAATTTTAATCAATATCGTTTGATTAAAACAATATAAAAGAAAAGATAAATCATGAGATGAAAAATCTTATTAAAATTTTTTAAATATTAAAAATTTTTAAATATTGAAAAGTGAATTTGTAATAGGTAAAAAAAGATATTTATAATAAAAAAAATTTTAATATATAAAATTATAAAAATATCTAAAAAATAATTAAATTGTAAAATTAATCTTTAAATAATAAAGTCTGCGATTTTTATCATACTTTTAAAAGTCGTGCGTTTTGAAATTTCCATATTAAATTTTATGATAAAGTGTGTGACTCTCGTCACACTTTTTAAAGTTGTGCGTGTTGAAATTTTCTTTTTAAAAAATTATTGTAAATTTCTATCGAATATCGCAGTAAAAATTAAAACCGGTATAAATTTGCCAAAATTAATTGCTACATTTCAATGCTACTTTTTAAAAATACGCAAAGAGCACAACTTCTAAGGATGATGAGGATATTGTTTATATATATACACGTATAATTCGTTTTTCTACACTGATACTTTTTTGGAAAAATGACTTTATTGGCTACCTTTACGAAGATCAACAAAATTCAATTTAAACGGAAAAGTTCAATCAAATTAATTTAATCAGAAATTCAGCTCACCCTGAGATGTAAATTTCTTATTTTAAAAATATTAAAAAGCTCTATTTTTTATTTCTATTGATAATCATATTTAGTTATACTAATTTTAATTTTTCTAATAAATATTTACTTATAATAATTCTATATTATTTTGATATTGTGATATTGTTTTGCTTTGTCTATTACATTTAGCAATAGCAAAGACCTTACCCAGCTTCTAATACCATGCTGGCGACTTTAGAGTTCAGAGGCTGAAGGATGTTGGCGGTGGCAAGTTGCTGCTACTAAAATGGATAGGAGAGAGTGAAGCAAGACTGAAACTTTTCTAGCCAAAATCTAGTGATCTCAACATTTGAACAAACAGTATAACGCTAAGGGTAAGTAATATTTAGTTTAAATTAAAAAAATTAATTGAATTGAATTAATTTAAAATTTTAATTTTATTTTTTATTTTTTTATTTAGTTTAATTTTTATTTTAAAAATTTTCAATTATTTTAATTTAGTTTGATTTTGATAAAAAAAATTAATAAGATCGAACCGAACCAATTAGTGAATATTAATGTATTATTTTTTATAATACAGAAAGATTAGACCATAATTAAAATTGAAATATATCAATTAAATTTTAAAATATTAAAAATAAGGTGCAAAAAATAAAAAGGCCAACAGACTAAATTAAATTGAATTGAATCAAATCAGATCGATTCAATTAAAATTTTTCTGTTTAAAATTAATTTAGTTTGATTTTTATAAATACTTAAATTTCAATTTTTATTTTATTCTGTTGAATTCAATTTTGAATCAACCTAACCGAACGCCTCATCCTAAATGCCACTAATTATTTACTAGATTGTCGCTTTCTTCAAAAACACCAAACCAGCCAAGGTGAGAGAACTCGTAACTTCTAATAGTGGCGGATATGGACGAGTGAACTCTAAGATAATGACCTTCTTCTCTAAAGCTTCATTTCGCTGTCAATGTGCTTTGTCTTATCAGAAAAATTCTATAGCATGTGAAATAATTATACTATAGTCATTAATTAGGAGCATTTCTCTAAACTTATAAACTGATCAAACTAACTAATAAACTTTAGAATTTAGTTGACCTGCTTGTTTATAACATGTTTTTTAGTTTATAAGTACAGTTTATAAACTTAAAAAATTAATATAGATTATATATGGGTTTCACCAGTAATTAATATTAAATATTTAATTATTGTATAGATGCATTAAAATATCATGGAAGATTAATTTCGTTAAAAGTAATTATTTATTAACTATTAATTATGGTAGAATATACATAAAATACATATAATTAATAATTATAATATACTCATGATACATACAATTGACTATATTATAAAATTTCCCCAACTCTATGGCTAGATCGATCGGGAGTCATTCCAAAATATATTTAAGCTTGTAATAATTCTAGACACTCAAAAAGTGTGTTAGCTAATAAAATTTGGCAAATGTAAATCCAAACTCCTTAACCTAGAAGCTAGAATAGCCGAAAACTAATAAATTGTGATATTCAGCTGCTTCCACATCTCACATCGACAAAGTATGAAAAATCAAAATTGTATATAATAGTTAGTATAAAACTATTAAATAATTTGGGTTAATCATTTTGGATCAAGTGGAAAGTAGGTTCAAAAGGTATTTGGATTGTTTTGTACCGGACAGTTTCACAAATATATTAAATAATTGAAGCACAATACTTGGGCCTAAGAATGTTTTGAGAATTAAATAATAATTATTAGAGAATAGAGAATTTAGGTACCTTAGTGGGGAATTAGATATTGAAACTAGATTAAGATGTGTTGGCTCATAAGTTTTGAAAAAAGTTTGATTTTGATGATATCAAAATTTAATGAGTTTTATATATCTAAATACCTTGAGTGTTAAAAGTAGAGTATATGAAAAGTACTAAAGAATAAAAGGAGTTTTTTACGGTAGAAAGGAGAAAGCCTCTTAAGGCAACTCAAGTTGAATCAAAAGAAGAAAAGTAAAGTTAAGTATTTTTAGACTAAAGTTGAATCAAAAGAAGAAAAGTAAAGTTAAGTATTTTTAGGATTCATGATAAAAGAATAAGTGAATTGATATGCCAATGATAAAAAATTTTACTCTCATTCTATTAAAATAATTTCTGAAAAAAAGACTTTAATTCTAAAATTTGGAAAAGCAAGAATTTGAAATTTATTGCTTTTAGTTGTTCTAAATTTTTTAAATGCTAAAAATTAGACATATAATTTTGGATGCAATTTAAATTTAGGTAGCTAATTTCTGCATATATTTATTTATAGCTAACTACTTTTAGTCTACACACGTCTTTCAATATTATAACGGCTAGTATTTTTTAAAACTTGTTACTGTTAAACTACCTTTACAACTGAGAAGAAAAATTTTTAGACATATATTTAAGAGGTCAAATTTCTTCATAAATATGCAATGAAAGTACTGATTTTCTAAGAGTATCAAGACACTTGTCTTTAAAGCTTTTCATTTAATTTATGATTTTCATTGGTAAATCATCTCTCTCTCATCTTAATAGCGTTATGTTCTAATTACTTATTTTCTAAGAGTATCAAGACATTTGTCTTCAAAGCTTTTCATTTAATTTATGATTTTCATTGGCAAATCATCTCTCTCTCATCTTAATAGCGTTATGTTCTAATTGTTGAGAGTTGTTGAGAGCATTTTCTTTTTAAACTAGAATCTATATAAGGTTGATTAAGTATGCATCCACTTAAAGCTTAGGTAGAAGTTTGAGTGCTGAATCAAACTTGTAAAGGTTTTCAAGCACCTGGAAAACTTATTGTTATATATAAGGTTGTTCACTTTCTTAGTAAAAGAGGTTTAGTGGAATGAAGACTCAAGAAAGGTCTTTGAGAGAATGGACGTAGGCCTTATTTGCCGAACCACAGTAAATCCTCTGTGTTTGATTTTTTTTATCCCAAAACTCTTTATAATTAGCTTTCAATATTTATTCGATATATTTTTTTTTAATGTTGAAATAATGTTGATAAGAATGTGCTAAAATTAGTTTGTTAATTTCAGTTTTTCTTTGCATTATCTGTATCTGTTCAGTATCTGTTTGCGTTTGATAAACTTGTTCCTTAATCTTTCAACAAAATATTTTAGTTGTCTATTTTAAACTAGCATTCACTCACACACACTTAGAATTAGCAGCCACAATTTTTCATTAAAAGCTTAGAGCAAGAGTTAAAAATTTGGTAAAATGACCTATTTACCCCCTTCGGTCACTTATCTTGGGACAACAAATTGGTATCAGAGATATACTCTCTTGCTTAAAGTTCAAATGCCTTAGAGATCCAAAATGATTGGTCCTTCTATTTCTGCTAGCATGCATACACTTTTAGCCGAAAACTATTCAATCACATGATCACCTCTTTTCAATGATACAAATTACTCTTTTTGAAAAGTTAGAATGAAAAAATTTATACAATCTATTGATATAAAAGCTTGGCAAAAAATTATTAAAGGTCCTGAAATTCCTTTGGTTGCAAGAGGAACTAGAGAGAAGATTGAGGAAGAATACAATGACGCGGATTGGAAAAAGATCTTTACAAATGCTAAACCTTTAAATATACTTCATTGTGCACTAGATGTAACTTAATACAATCATGTTTCAGGTTGTGAGTCTGCCAAAGAAGTATGGGACAAGCTTGAAGTAACTTATGAAGGCACAAACCAAGTAAAGGAATCAAAAGTAAACTTGCTAGTTTGTGACTTTGAGTTGTTTGAGATGAAACCAAATGAAACCATTGTTGAAATGAGCACTAGATTTATTGATTTGGTCAATATTTTAAAAACGTTTGGAAAATGTTTTGAGGAACCTGAGTTGATGAAAAAGATATTAAGATCTCTGCCAAAGTTTTGGGAAGCAAAAAACCACAGTTATCTTTTATACAAATTTACGAAGTACACCTATGATAAGCTGATTGGATCATTGATTGCCCATGAAATTATGTTAAAAAAGGATAGCACATAAAAAGAAAAAAGCAAGAAAGGTATAGCTTTAAAATCAGAAAAACTGATTGACGGCAAAAAGAAATCTATTGCTTTAAAGATAAATACAAGTGACTCTTCCAGCCAATCCAGTGATGAAGAGGAGATGAATATGTTAGCAAGAAAGTTCAGAAGAGATTTCAGGAAATGTAAAAACAAGTACAAAAAGTTTGTTAAAAAGTATGGGCTAAAGGATGATTCTCAATCATATCCTCACAAAGGCCCAAAAGAAGTAATCTGCTATGAGCGTAACAAATCCAATCATATCAGACCCAACTGTCCAAAAAGCAAAAAAAAAAAAAAAGAAAACAAAGGAAAGAAAGTTATGGTTGCAGTATAGGACGCAACTGACGAGAGCTCAAGTAATGATTAAAAAAAAAACAATGAAGCTAATTTTTGTTGTATAGCTCTTGAAGAAAAAGTTGTTGAACCATTAAAAGTGGAAGACATTGAGATAATAGAATATGAATCACCTAATATAAAAGAGTTAGAACTTGCTTTTACCAAAGTTTATGATGAGTATATACATATAAAAGAGAATGTATCATTAAAGCTTAAAAATATATTTTTGAGATCTAAAAATATTTTTTTTCTATGATTTTGAAAGAAAATGAATTTTATAAAGCTCAGATGATTTTATTTAATGATTTGAAAATGAAGCTAGAAATTTCAAAATATAATTGTGAAAAGTTTTTGGAGAAAAACAAAATTCTTAAGACAAGAATATAATCTTGAAAATGCCCTATGGAAAACAGTATCTTTATCTACTGCTTGAATTACAAAGAATGTCTAGAGAAAAATCAGAAATTGGATACAATGGGTTTTCAAATCATAATAAATATAGAAATTATTTTGTAAAAGTTTCATCATCTTCTTTTCCTAGCATCACATATTTTTATTATAATAAAAAAGGTCATATAGTTCATTCATATCCTATAAGAAGAGGAAATGCAAAGTGAAGCCAAGTACCAAAAGGTACAACCCCTATCATTGCTAACTTAGAGATAATCCAAAAAAATTTGAATACCTAAATTAGATATCTGATTTCAAATCTGTCTGAAACATAAAGAGGAAATAAACAAATGGCATGTTTACAGTGGATACTCACATCACATGACTGAAGACAAAACATTATTTAATAAGCTGATGTTGAAATCAGAATGATTTGTGAGATTTAGAGATAAAGGTAGAGTACAAATTATTGGAAATGGAATAATTGGACTCAAACCATGCATTGAAAATGTTGTACTTATTCAAGATTTGAAATATAACTTGTTGAGTTTAAATCAATTGTGTGATAAAGGATTTAGGGTAACATTTATGATTACACATTGTGAAAATTCTTGATATTAATGATAATACTTGTTTATAGCGTTTAGAATAGATAATTTTTATCTGTTTGATTTTGGATGTTTTAAAAATAGTAAAAAAAAATATTTTGCTAATTTTGATGACAATAGCTGGTTATGGGATAAAAAATTAGGTCATGCAAACGTGTATTTAATTTCAAAACTTTCAAAAAAATCTAGTTAGAGGCTTATTGAAACAAAATTTTGAAAAAGATTATTCACGTAAAACTTGTTTTATGGGAAAACAAATAAGAGTTTTGATTAAACCAAAGAATAAAATTTCAACATCAAGACCTTTAGAATTGTTGCATCTTGATTTATTTAGTCCAATAATTTTAACAAGTCTTAGTGTAAAATCTTATATTTTTGTAATTGTTGATGATTATTCAAATTTTTCTTGAGTTTTCTTCTTAGTATATAAAGATGAAATATTTAATATTTTTAAAACTTTTGCAAACGTGTTCAAAATAAAAAAAGTTATTATATTACGTATTTGAGAAGTGATCATGAAAAATTAATTTGAAAATCACATGTTTAATAGCTTTTGTTTAAATCATGGCATATTTTACTATTTTTTAGCTCCAATAACCCCACAGCAAAATGGAGTTATTGAGAAAAAAAAATAGAATATTACAAGAAATTACTAGAACTATGTTAAATGAAAATTATCTTCTAAAATATTTTTGGGCCGAAACTATAAATATATCTTATTACATTGTCAATAGAGTAACCATAAAAGTATTCTTGAAGAAAACACCTTATGAGTTATGGAAAGGCAAAAAGCCAATTATATCATACTTTCATATCTTTGATTCAAATGTTATATTTTGAATAACAAGAAGCATCTTGGTAAGTTTGATGAAACTTTTCCTTATAACTTAACAAGCTCCAAGAGCTTGGTAAAAATATTCAAGTATTTGTTGGAAAATAGTTTTAAAAGAGGAAAAGTAGACACTACTTTGTTTACTAAAATCAAAAGAGTGATATTTTAATTGTCAAGATTTATATTGATGATATAATCTTCAATACTACTAATGATTATTTGTGCAATATTTTTTATAAATTAATGCAGAGTGAATTCAAGATGAGCTTAATGAGAGAACACACCTTCTTTCTTGGATTGCAAATCAAACAAATGGAGGATGCAATATTCATAAATCAATAAAAGTAAATTAGAGACACACTAAAGAAGTTTAAGTTAAATGAGCTGAAAAGAATTGGAATTCCAATGAATTCAAGTATCAAATTAGATAAGGACGGAAAAGGTTAGGATGTAGATCAAAAATTATATGGAGGTATGATTGGCTCTCTTCTCTACCTTACTACATCAAGACCTGATATTTATTTTAGTGTGTACTTGTGTGCTAGATTTCAGTTTAGTTGACGGATGTCAAATCCGTCAATTTAAAATTTACTTTCCTTTTCTTGATGGATAAGAACTTGTAGATAAGGTAAGTGAGTATCGATCCCACAGAAACCTTAATTATGTTTAATTTAAATGACCAATTTGAAATAGAAGAGTAGTTTAATACAAAAAGTGAGAAGAAGAGAGTTTTTTTATGAAAGTGATTTTGCCTTAGGCAAGCCGAAAAAATAAACTTAAAGGAAAAATAATAAATAATGTAATTGAAATTGAAGAAACAAATAATTAAAAAAAACTTTCAGCTGAAGGTAATCAAATTGAGGTATTTTGCAGTTGATCATTGGTTATAAAAAACATATTTCATATTATTATCTATTGTTTGATTATAGTGGTCAAACACGCGAATCCCACCAATTCTTCCTTATGAATAAATTAATCCACTTTGCGCTTAAATTAATTTCTGGTTAACTAACAACCCCAACACGCATGTAGATTTAATTAGTCAACTGCATTAAGAGAGAAGATGATAGGTCCCAATCAAAAGCCAAGAAATTTGATAAAGAAATAGGAAGTTTGTATTTTTCATTCTCGTCCTGCTACTGCAAATTACATGTTCTTAAGAAGGAAAATAACAACTTTGCCTATTCTCATGGCCACAAATCGGCAGTAATGAGATTTATTTGCCTTGACTCTAACTGCAATTGACTAAGCAAATTACACACTAAAAAATAATAAATAAATAAGTGCAGCAAAAATAAATGACAGCAGCAACATTATTAGTTCAAGAACTTCCTATTCTTCACAATGACTCTTGTTGACCGACGTACTGGCGTATCAATACCTCCCCCATCAGATGGAACCTTGTCCTCAAGGTTCAGATGCGGAAACCGTAGTTGCAGTTCTGCAGAATGTTCCCAGGTGGCATCCTCAAGTGGCAAATTTTTCCAGCGAACAAGAACTTCTTCCAAGAAGCGATTGCCAGTTTTAGTCCAACGAGCATCCAATATTTCTTTAGGTTCCAAAACAGCATATCCATCATTTGTAAGCTGTGGCAAGTCATTAGAAATAGGAACAACATCGCCAACATGTTGTTTTAGAAGGGAAACATGAAAAACTGGATGGATTTTCGAAGTAGCAGGCAATTGCAATTTATAAGCCAAATTTCCAATTTTTTCAATGACAGGAAATGGTCCATAAAAGCGATTGGCTAATTTCTGAAATGCTCGCTTGGAGACAGACTGCTGACGATAAGGTTGTAGCTTAAGATAAACTAAATCACCAGGAGAGAATGAAACATCTCTGCGCTTCTTATCTGCAGATTGCTTCATGTGATGTGCAGCTCGGGAAAGATGGATTTTTAAGTCTTGTAAAATTGCATCCCTCACTGCTAATGTCTGATCAACCTCTTGAACTAAGGAGTGGCCCAACTCATAACATGGAATCATTGGAGGGTCTCTGCCATACAAAGCTAAAAAGGGAGTCATGCCAATAGAGATGTGGAAAGATGTATTGTACCAATACTCTGCCCAAGTCAAAAAAGTGCTCCATTTGCGTGGTTGTTGACTTGCAAAACAACGCAGATACTGCTCCAAACAGCGGTTAGTGACCTCAGATTGTCCGTCAGATTGAGGGTGATATGAAGAGCTCATATTCAATTTAGTTCCAGACAGCTTGAAGAACTCCCGCCAAAAATGGCTAATGAAAATAGGATCGCGGTCACTAATAATCGATCTCGGCATGCCATGATATTTCACAACCCCATCCACAAATTTTTCAGCTATCACTTTTGCAGAGTAAGGATGTGATAATGCCAAGAAGTGGGCATATTTGCTCAGGCGATCAATGACAACCAGAATTGAATCTTTTCCACAAGAGGAAGGAAGACCATCTATAAAGTCCATTGCAATATCATCCCAGACTTGATGTGGCATTAGCAATGGTTGAAGAAGACCAGCTGGGGAGGAGTTTACTGCTTTATTCTTCTGACAGACAGTGCAAGCTGCAATATAATTTTCAATATGTGTTCGTATAGAGGGCCAATAGAATTGCTGGGCTATTCTCTTAAAAGTGCGTAAAACACCAGAATGACCACCAATAGGAGAGTCATGAAATTCCTGCAAGAGCTAAATAGGCAAGTCAGAAGTTGGAGGAATTACCACGCGATTTTTGTAAAACAATAATCCAGATTTCCAAGAGTATGGCTGCCCCGGTTTTGCAATTGCCTTTTTATCAAGATCAATCATATACGGATCAGTAGAAGCAAGGAATTTAATGCGATCCCAAAGAGAGGCATGAGGCATGAAAAGTGCATTGAGACTGGGACTTCCCTGTACACGTGATAAAGCATCTGCCACTTTATTTTCTTTGCCCGGCTTGTATATAATTTCATAATCATACCCCAAAAGCTTTGAAACCCAATTCTGCTATTCTGGTGTGATAACCCATTGCTCCACCATATATTTCAGGCTTCGCTGATCTGTGTGAATAAAAAATTTACGACCGAGAAGATAAGGACGCCAAGTACGAACCGCTTGTAATACAGCCAACATCTCCTTAGCATAAGTGGACCAGGTTTGCTTAGAGATCCCCAAGGCACGGCTTATGAATGCTATTGGGCGATCCTGCTAAGATAAGACTGCTCCAATTCCTGTATTAGAGGCATCGGTTGTGATGACAAACGGTTCATCAAAATTGGGCATGGCTAGTGTTGGAGTAGTAGTCAAAGCTTGCTTCAAGGTCAGAAAGGAGGTATCAGCTTCGTCAGTCCATAAAAAGTTTCCTTTCTTCAATAAATTTGTCAATGGTTGAGCTAGAACTCCATAGTCACGCACAAATTTTCTGTAATAACCTGTAAGGCCAAAAAAACCATGCAACTCAGTTATAGTAGATGGTTTAGGCCAATCAAGAATTGCCTTGACCTTGGATTGATCCACATGTACACCCTCACGAGAAACAATATGCCCCAAGTATTCAATTTGTTGTTGGCCAAAAGCACACTTGCTGAGTTTAATAAAGAAACGGTGCTTTCGAATTAACTCAAAAGCCAGCTGCACATGCTCCATATGTGATTCCCAAGACGGGCTATATATAAGAACATCGTCAAAGAAAACAAGCACAAATTTCCTTAAGTAGGGTCGGAAAACTGTGTTCATTAGAGCCTGAAATGTTGATGGAGCATTACATAGGCCAAAAGGCATTACCAGATACTCATAGTGACCGTTATGAGTCCGGAAAGCCGTCTTATACACATCTGATGGATGAACTCGAACTTGGTGGAATCCTGCAATGAAATCAAGTTTAGTAAAATAAGCGGATCCATAGAGTTCATCAAGCATATCTTCCACCGTAGGAATTGAAAATCGATCCCGAATTGTAACTTCATTAAGGGCATGGTAGTCTGTATAGAATCTCCAGGAGCCGTCCTTTTTCTTCACTAGCAAAACAGGAGAAGAAAAGGGACTTGTACTAGCCCGAATTAGACCCAATCTCAGCATATCCTGAACTTGCTTCTCAATTTTCTCTTTTTGAAAGTGAGCATACCTATAAGGTCTTACATTAATAGGATCGGTACCTTCTTTTAGATTGATGTGGTGAGAAATTGCTCTCTCTGGTGGCAACTAAACTGGTTTCTGAAGGATATCAGAATATTGAGTTAACAACTTTTGCATGTCTGGATGTAATCCTTCAAGCAAAACAGAGGAAGAGGATTCCATACAGATAGCAAAAACTGAACCTTGTTGCCGCAGTTCCTTGGTCATGGCTTTCAAGGAGAGAGGTTCAATCGGCTTACTCCGAATTCCCTGTAAGTGTCTCTGCTGGCCGTCCCATTTGAAATCCATCGTCAGATCCTTCCAGTTACAAGCAACAGTTCCCAGCCGCTGCAACCATTGTACTCCCAAAACAACATCTAGACCCATTATTGGCAGAGAAAAGAAAGTAGCCAGAAAGGGTATACCTTGAAGCGAGAAGGGAATATTGTTGAATTTACTACTGCAAAGTAATGGAGTACCATCGGCCACTTTGACATTGAAAGGCTTGGTCGGCTTTCCTGGAAGTTTGAGTATCTCAACAATTTTTGCATTGACAAAATTGTGAGTTGAGCCGCTGTCAATCAGAGCAATTAATTCGAAGGAATTGATTTGGATAGCAACTCTCATAGTACCCACCGAAGACCATCCTGTAAGGGCATGCAAAGAAATCTCAGGCTCTGCGGTATCATCGTCTTCGTCATCAAAATTACATCCATCGTCGAGTAGAAGCAGTTGAGGTTTAGAACACCTGTGACCTGGCACAAACTTTTCATCGTAGTTAAAGCATAAACCATCAGCTCTCCTTTTCTGCATCTCTTCCCAAGTGAGCCTCTTTACTGGTGTCGTCGGTTTGCCCTTAAATGGAGAATAAGAGCTCAACTGGGAAGATGGGTGAGTTGCCTTTCGTTGTCGCAGCAACTGCTCATCCCTCATTCGAGCGTAATCAATTGCTTCCTTGAGTGTCTTAGGCTTGAACATTCTGATACCATCTGAAATCTCTGTTTTGAGGCCGCCCATAAATGTTCCCACTAGGGCTTTTTGCGTCCATCCTTTCACCTTATTACCCAAGCGTTCAAATTCCCGCTGGTATTCTCTCAAGGGACTAATTTGTCGTATTTTGGAGAGGGACTCGTCAAAATCCTCGCATTCAGTGGGTCCAAAGCGGGACCATAATTCGTCGACAAAGGCCTCCCAGGTAATTTCCTTGTTCTCTTCTTTATACGTACGTTGCATCCACCTCCACCATTGATTAGCTTCTCCTTGGAGATGATAAGAGGCTAAATACACCTTTTTAGTAGGGATCATTTTTTGATAGTCGAAAAACTGTTCCACTTTAGCCATCCATTCTGTTGGATCATCACCTGAAAATTTAGGGAATTCGATTTTAGCGAGTTTGGAAGCGAAGATAGGCTTTCCTCCCTCTATCGATTCCTTCGTGTTAGAACGACTCTGGCTATTGTCACCAACACTGCTGGTTCCTTCTTTAGTAGGAAGAGTCATCTCAGAGAACTTCGAGATGGCTTTTTCAATCTACTGCAGTTTTTCGTTAAGTCCTTGATCCATGTTGCTAATGGAATCTTGAAGTTGCCCGACAGCAACTTCCAAGTTTTCAATTCGTTCCTTATTGGTTGCCATAGAGATCGAAAATAAATAGAAAAAAAAAGATAGATAACGCGGCTTTGATACCAATGATAGGTCCCAATCAAAAGCCAAGAGATTTGATAAAGAAATAGGAAGTTTGTATTTTTCATTCCCGTCCTGCTACTGCAAATTACATATTCTTAAGAAGGAAAATAACAACTTTGCCTATTCTCATGGCCACAAATCGGCAGTAATGAGATTTATTTGCTTTGACTCTAACTGAAATTGACTAAGCAAATTACACACTAAAAAATAATAAATAAATAAGTGCAGCAAAAATAAATGACAGCAGCAACATTATTAGTCCAAGAACTTCCTATTCTTCACAATGACTTTTGTTGACCGACGTACTGGCGTATCAGAAGAATCCAAACTTGATCAATAAAAACACGCGTTTTATTTAAATCAAATCTACTAATTTATTAATATAAACTAATATATTAATTGCTACTTGTTATTAACCCAATTAAACAATTACAGATTTAATTAGATTAATTACCAATATGTTATCTTCTCAAGAGATTCAATAGGGCCCCTTGAATTCTCAAGAAAACAACAATGGAGGTGGTGTTCCTCGAATTCAGAAATTAATAGAAAATAGAAATAAGATGAAGAGAGTTGTAGTGCATAACCTCACAACTTGAACAAACCTCAATTTAATTTAACTTTCAACTGAAAATAAATGTTTAACTACTCATGGCCATAATAAAATTATAACAACTGAGCAAAAGAAAAAAAAAAATAGAGAAGAGAGTGAGAGTGAAAGGTAGAATATGATTCTCTAGGTTGAATGCTAGAAGCCTTTATATAGGCACAAAAAGATAAATTTTAAAATAAAATCTATTATCCATATCTTATCTCTATCATAATCTTATCTCTATACTCATCTTATCTCTATCCTAATATGATCTTTATTCTCTGATTGAGTTTGATTCAATTTGATTCCACTTGAAGCTGATCTTATCCTTGTTTAGGTGGCAAAATCTATCTTATCTCTCCATCGCCTCGGATTACAGGTTTGATCAAGGTTGTAGCCTCCCAGTATAAAAAATCCTTTAATTCAACCTTTTTTCTTCATTTTCTCAACTTCTGCTCACAAACCTGTCCAAAATTAAATTCAAATTAAAATTAAATATTTATATCAAAATTACAGTAAAATCAAGGAATTAAATAAGGAAAAAATTGTGAGTTTTTGCAACTTATCAGATTCCCCCACACTTGCACCTTTGCTTGTCCTCAAGCACAAAAATTGAAATGAAACAATAAAATATAGCCCTATCATCAACCAACCTGAAATTTAATTTGTGCAAAGCAAAGAACTAAATTGTCATGTGATAGGATGATAGCAGAAATAACTTAATTCACCAAAGTTCACTTCAACAAGTTTCATATTTAAAACGTGTTTCTCAAGATATAAAATTGGTCCTCAATTCAATTTCAAGCACAAAAATATTAAAATATCATATAATATTAGACTGCCCTTTTGAAAGAATAGAATCTTAAAACTCTTGACTAGACCAATAAAATTTAAAGATTTGGGAGTTTATTATTTATTATTTACACTTCCTATTATATCTTGCCTGAAACTGATAAAGTGAACGTGAAATAAATGGTTACTGAGCCACTTGCCCCAGGTTATTCAGCTTAGGTGGCTACTAACTCCACTCATAATTACCCAATAAAAAGGTATGGGCGAGTTTCTTAAACAGCCCAAAAGGGGTGATACTCTCCCAAACACCGATTTCTCCATACGGAATCACCTTAAAGGGTCACCAAGTACCGCACTACTTGGGCCATCGGGTTGGTAACCAATTGATCAAGCAATTAGAGGAATGTGTCATAGGAGTGCATTTATTTCTGATTTTTATTTTTATTTTTATTTTTAATATTTTTTTCTCTTTTTTCTTTTCTTTGATGACACCCCTTAACTTTCACATAAATATATAGTCTAGAAAATGTCATTTAATTCATTCTCAACAAAAGGCAGCAACTCCTTTAAAAGATCATGCATTTTTTACCCAACTATTTAAATAAGGACCATACTTCATGAGTTTTCAAAACAAGCCTTAAAAATAAATAAAACTAACAAAATAAACAATGATGATTTTATTATATTTAACCTAGCATGCAAATGACATAAAAACTTAAATTCTATGATAGATGACATATCAATTTTTCGGGGCTGTATAAAAAATATTTGTTATTTTTTATTTTTTATTTTTTTATTTCATTTTTTTATTTTATTTTTTTGAACAAAATATGTCAATACTAGAAATCATAAAAATTAAAAATGAGAAACAATTTAAAGTGCAAGTGCTGAGAAACTGCTGAGAATCGTAAAAACAGACCAAGCGTTTATAGGCTTGGGCAAGCCTCTAACTCAAACACCAAAAACTCAAAGAAAAATGGCATAAAAATGGCATAAAAATTCCTAAAAATTTCAGAATGTTCATCAATCATCAATCACAAAAAAAAAACACTTCAATTTCCATACCACATCTCCCCCCACACTTACTCCTCACATTGTCCTCAATGTAGAAAAAAAAAAATCAATCAGCGAGGAAGTCCACAAAATAAAATAAAATTAAGTTAAAGAAAACTTCCTGAGGAGTAAGTCACATAGAACTCAAGCTGATGGTGGTTGGGTTGCATTTTTCGATCCTGGATTTGCTTCAAGATCTCAGGTTTCACCTCCTCATCATCATAACTCATCTCATCTGCAAAAATTGGCGTGTGGCTGCAATCGATGAGGAGGTTGATGGCAGCGAAGGTGGCGGTGTCGGCGCCGAGGAGGTTGCAACCGGCGAGGAGGAACGCATGGAAGGGGCTGCGACTGGCGAGGATGAACGCGCGAAAGGGGCTGCAACCGACGATGATGAACGCGTGACCTGCGATGGTGGAGCGTCCACTGGTTCGGTTTGCGCTTGAGGCTTGGTCGCCGCGTCCAATGGGATCTTCGTCGTGGTCTGGCGACGGCGCGACGAGCGGCGGCTCCCGATTAAAGCACCGGCGGCGTGGCTCTCGACGGTGGAGGAAACGACATAGAAAAAGGCGGCGCGGGCCATCTGCAGGAAAGAAAAGAAAAGAAGAAAAAGAAAAAGATAGAAGATGAAGATGACAGGAGAGAGAAAGAATTAGTTTTTTTCTTTTATTTTTTTATTTTTTTATTTTTTTATTTTTATTTTTGAAGTATAAAATAAGATGAAGTAGAACAAAACTTACCTTCTTTTGGGAGCAATTTTAAAAATAATAACTTACCTCCAAAAAGGTTCCCTAAAGTCCCAAATTGTCTAGAAAATCCAATCTGCTCTAAAAATAACAAATAAATTAATTTAAAACTAAAAATTAAAAGGAAAACTTACTTGTGACTCTACAGGCTTGGGTAAGCCTGTAACCTTGGGTTGCCTCCCAAGCAGCGCCCTTGTTTATTATCCTAGGCTGGACAGTGGCATGTTATATTTCATCCACTTCCCTCTTCATATTCATTCAACACCCAAATTAACTTCATTGCTTTTAAAGGATTCAACTTGGAGGAGATTATGATTGAAAGTGTGTTATTACTTCCTAAGAATACATATTTCAAATGCGCAGGAAGTGTTTGCAACTCAATTTTCAATGCCTTATGGCTTGAAGCGCCCAATGAGCAGAATATTTTTTCAATTTCTTCATTGAGTTTAGATGTACTATTGTCAAGGCAGTCCAATATCAAGTTCTCAGTTGGAACTACCTCCAACTTGTTTTTCTTGCTTAGTTCAAAGGCTTCTTGAGCGAGAGGGTAAACTATATCTACGCTGCAAAGAGAAAATTTATCATCAGAATACTTCATTGCATCATAGACATTAAACTTTACCTCTTCTCCATCAAACTTCATTGAAAGCATGCCTTCATGCACGTCAATCTTCATTCTAGCTGTGCTAAGGAAGAGTCTTCCTAGCAATAAATCTGTAGAGTTGGATGAACTGTCATCTTCCATATCCAAGACAATGAAGTCTGCTGGGAAGATTAATTTTTCCACTTGGACCAAAACATCTTCCAACACACCCTTAGGATAAACTATTGATCTATCGGTGAGTTAGAGTGTGACTCCTGTTTGTTTCAAAGGACCCAAAGACAAATAAACTGACAAAGGCATAACATTTATAGAAGCTCCTAAATCACACATTGCCTTCTTGATTTCAAGGTTTCCAACTTTACATGATATAGCAAACATGCCTTTGTCTTTACATTTTTGTACAATTTTTCTTTGGAGTACAGCTGACACATTCTCCCCTACTTTAATCTTTTTGTAATACCCGGCTAGACTCCGGTATCGGAATTCCTACCGTCCGGTGGAATCTCGGATGTCGGAAACCTCTAGAAGGGTAAAACCATGTTTTATGAAATGTTTTTAATGTATTTTATGCTTTTAAGTGAAAAGGAATTGAGTTTTTAATGAAAAAGACCAAAGGAGGCTTTGCCAGGTTCGGCCGCCGAAAGTCAAGTTCGGCCGCCGAACATGGTGGGGTTTTGGGAGCGCTTTAGGCCTCCGAAAGCCTTGTTTGAAAGACTCAAGGTTCGGCCGCCGAACCTCATGTTCGGCCGCCGAACATGCATGAGATGTGGGGGCACGTTAGGCCGCCGAAAGGTGGCAGAACCAGCCCTATAAAGGACCCCGTGACCGAAACAGGCGAGGTTTTCTCTCCCATTTCGGCCGACGGTAAGCTTTAGCCCTCCTATGGTCATTTTAAGTGTTTTTCCTCAAATCCTTTAGATCTTAACAAGTTACATCTTGTTTTTGAAGAGTTTTAAAGTTTAAGCAAATTTTGGAGCTTTGAGGTTCAAGAACTCGAATCTCCCCATCTTCGAGCTAGGATCGTTTCTCTCTCGATCTTCAAGAGGTAAGAGCCGATCTCTAGTTCTATATGTGTTTTAAGTGAGTTTTATGCAAGTTTTTGGGGTAGAAATGCATGAGTAGGCTTGATGGGTTTTTATGAAAAATCCATAGTTTTAATGTGTGTTTATGTGCAATGTGGCTTGTTTGTGTGTTGTAGTTGGGGTTTAAGCTTGTTGGAGACCCCTAGGAGCTTGTATGCTTGAGTATGCTTGTTGTAGAATAGGTTTATGCATGATTGGTTGTGTAGGGGGGTTGTTTTGGGCATGAAGAACCAAGTTTCTGCCCTTTGGCAGAAACCAGGTTCGGCAGCCGAAGGTACTTTCGGCCGCCGAACCAGCTTGGGAGGCAGCTTTAGGCTGCCGAAGCTTGCCCCCGAAAGTTGGAGTTTCGGCTCTGTCCGAGACTTTCGGCCGCCGAAGGTGCCGCCGAACATGCATGAGTTTCGTCTCTGTCTGGGAGTTTCGGCCGCCGAAGGTGCCGCCGAACCTGCCTGACTTTCGGCTTTGGAGGGACTTTCGGCCGCCGAAGGTGCCGCCGAAAGTGCCCTTCCCAGCCTTTTCTTGCATGTTTTCTATGATGTTTTGAGGTGTTTCTAGGAGGTTTTTGGGGGTATGTTTAGAGTTATGTTCTTGTTGTTTGGTGCCTCATTTGAGTCCACCTGTGTAGGTTCGGACCCGAGGACCCGAGACCCCCGGTTGTGAGATAGTCTTTCAGAGTCCGTCGTTAAAGCTTCGGTCACCAGGTGAGTGGGATTTTCCCTAAGTTTTTAAGTAATGAATAAATGAACAAATGAATGAATCTGATAGCATACTCATGCATCATTAATGCCATGCGATGTTTCAGGATGTTTGCATTAGAAATTCACGAATATGTTGCATTGCATAATTTGATGTTGATGTGGATGGTTATTGGGTGATCCATAGTCCTCTAATGTTATGTTATGATGATATGTTATGGAAGACCAGTGAGGCCCATTCTACGCCCCTGGCACTATGTAAGAGAAAGACCAGCGAGGCCCATTCTACGCCCCTGGCACTTTGGAATGTTATGTTATGTATGTTATGTAAGAGAAAGACCAGCGAGGCCCATTCTACGCCCCTGGCACTTGGAGATGTGAGGACTAATTGTGACAATACCATCCTTTATGTGATTAAATGTGATGTGTTGCATTTCATGAAAGCATGTAAAGTAAAAGTTATGTCATTTAATGTTATTAATAAAATGAATAATAATATACCTAAAAAGTGTGGAATTAAAGCAAATGATAATAATAATAAAATGAAGAATAAAATACCTAAAAAGGGAGGAATTAATATCATGTTTTTACTTTTTACTCACTGGGCTTTTTAGCTCACCCCTCTCCCCTAACCCCAGTCTTGCAGGTACCGTGTAGATAGAGAAGTCAGAAGAGTAAGAGAAGTTCATGTAATAGCATAGCTGTGGACATGGTTTATTCATAATGTAAAAGTATGTTATGTTATGTAATGTAAGTTTTATAGTGTGCTTGACTAGAGTCTGTTGTAATCCCTTAAATACATGAGATAAATGTTTTATGATGTTTATGTAACCTAAGCCTGCTATATGTTATGTACCCCATTGGAGTATTTGTTGAGGACTCCAATGAGGGGTTTATGTTATGTTTATGCATGCACAGGCTAGGCTGGGTAAAGAATGTTTGAATGAAAGAAAAGTTTTAATTTTTATGTATGTTTTGGATCATGTATGGGATTAAACAGGCTTACAGGATGTATGTTTGGCTTGCTACGGGTTCTGGCGGCCTTAAGCCGACCCGAATCCTAGTGCCGGTAGCGGACCGGTTTCCGGGTCGTTACAGAATGGTATCAGAGCCCTAGGTTCATATGGTCGGACCTAGAGTGTCGGGCTCATAGATGTGATAGAAATGTCAAGCACAATAGGAAATCATGTCCACTAGGATAGGATGTAGAGTCCTGTCTAGAATGAAAGTATGTATGCCATTAGATATGCTATGAATATGATGTGTATATGATGTGGGTTCATGTGTTTCCACATGAACCATTTGATGCTAATGTTTTGTTATCTGTGCTGTTTTTCAGTAAACAGAATGCGAGGAACTCGTCGATCAGCTAGATTGACTAGAGTACCATCGGAGGATGAGGGCACGAGCGCCCGTCCTCCAGCATTGCCAAGGGCAATGTCAAGCAGGTCCAACAGGGACAGAACAGTGAGGGACCCTAGAAGGTCTTTGGATCTGGGTAGAAGCAGATCAGTAAGGGGTACAGTTCAAGAAAGGATGTCAGTTGATGAAGAAGTAGAGATGGATGTGGATCAGAGGAGGGATGGTAACCTTGGTGTAAACATGCCAGAAGAGGGCATGGGTGAGTCACAGGGAGGCACTCAGGCCTCGGGGTTTGTTCCACCACCCCAGTACCCACCTTTTTCACCATACCCCGGGTATTCAATGGGAAGTACATCGGATTACCCCAGTTTTAATCCTTACCCTTCTCACATGCCATACCCACCTTTCTACCCACAGTATCCACAGTACCCTATGTACCCACCTCCATCCTTCCATCCAGGCACAGCAAACCCTATCCCAGGGGATGCCACACCTCCACCACCAGCAGAAACCGCAGTTACAGAAACCCAAAGACCGCAACCTACCTCATCTGGAGGGAGCAAGGCCAAGATGACCGACTATATGAAGTTGGGTGCTCCCCAGTTTGATACAGGTGATGATCCGTTTGTATACCTGGAGAAGGTCAAAACAATTACAGATGAGATAGGTGCTGATGACAGCAGAGCCATTCAGATGGCTGGTTTCACCCTGAAATGCAAAAAGGCCCGTGAGTGGTTCAAGGGCTATGTGAAACCGAGGGTGGACAGTCTTTCATGGGAGGAGTTTGCGAACGAGTTCGCAGGATGGGCTTTCCCTGACAGTTCCAGGGAGCTGAAGATGATTGAGTTTGAACAGCTGAAGCAGACAGATGAGATGGGTGTCGATGAGTACACCGATAGATTCTTAGAGTTGTTACCGTTTGCTGGGCAACATCTGGACACAGATCCGAAGAAGTCAAGGAGGTATATCATGAGGCTCCATTCCAGGTATTCCTCCTTGGTTCAGTCAGCTGATAGAGAAAGTTTCCATGCCATTGTAGACATGGCCAGGAGAATGGAGGCTAGTGCAATCATCGAGGGGACTGTTAAACAGTCAGTGACACAGCCTTCAGGTTCTAAGACCCCAGGTGGGGGAAGGATAGACCCTTCATCCTTGAGTTCAGCTAGTAAGAAGTGGAGCAGTACCACTAAGAAACCAAAGAAGAGTAAGTTCTGGAGCAAAATCAAGTCAGGTCTGGGATTAGGAAGTGGCTCAAGCTCTGGTGCTGATAATGCAGTGTGTGCAAGGTGTGGTAAACTACACAGAGGGGTATGCCGGTTTGGGACGACGGCCTGCTACAGGTGTGGGCAAGAGGGACACATGTCCATGGAGTGTCCTAGAGCAGTTCCTATGGCACGGCCCCAGCAGACTACTTCAGGTAGTGTGGCACAGCCAGCAGCTTCAGCCGCGACACAGGCTAGTGGCAGAGGCCGAGGGAGAGGGTCAGCCTCTTCTTCATCAGCTTACAGAGGGGAAGGTCCGTCAGCTCCAGCACGGATCTTCACAATGACACAGCAGGAGGCAAACGCATCCAACACCGTGGTGTCAGGTAATATCATCATTGGTTGTTCAGATGCTTATGCCTTAATGGACCCGGGTGCATCCCATTCTTTTGTTTCTCCGAGAGCGGTCGAGAGGTTGGGTTTGATGGTCTCTGGGTTAGAGTGTCCCCTATGGGTCAGTGGACCCAAGTGTGACCCGTCAGTGGCAGAGTCAGTCTGCCAGTACAGTCCAGTTTTCATAGAGGGAAGATGCCTATCCGCCGACCTTGTGGTTCTAGACTTGACAGATTTTGACGTCATTCTAGGGATGGATTGGCTATCTACCCATGGTGCTACCTTGGATTGCAGAGACAAGGTAGTTAAGTTCAGATGTCAGAATGGGTCAGAGGTCGTCTTTAGAGGAGACAGGGGGAGTACACCTAGAGGTTTGATATCAGCCCTACAGGCTCGTAGGCTGCTCAGGAGGGGTTGTCAGGGTTATCTAGCTCACGTGAGAGAGCTAGACAGAGATGTCAGAGAGCCCGCCTCAGTGCCTGTGGTTAGAGAGTTCTTAGATGTCTTCCCAGACGAACTACCAGGTTTACCGCCTCCGAGGGAGATAGAGTTCGAGATAGAATTGATGCCAGGAACCAGACCGATCTCTATCCCTCCCTACAGGATGGCGCCAGCAGAGCTGAAGGAGCTTAAGGAACAGTTGCAAGAGCTGGTAGACAAGGGTTTCATCCGACCGAGTACCTCACCTTGGGGTGCTCCAGTGTTGTTCGTGAAAAAGAAGGATGGATCCCTTAGACTTTGTATCGACTACAGACAGTTGAACAAGGTCACTACCAAGAACAAGTACCCGTTGCCTAGGATCGATGATCTATTCGACCAGCTATCAGGAGCAGGTTGTTTCTCCAAAATAGATCTGAGATCTGGGTATCATCAGCTGAGGATCAGAGATGAAGACGTGCCAAAGACAGCTTTCAGAACCAGATATGGGCACTATGAGTTCCTAGTGATGCCGTTCGGGTTAACAAACGCCCCTGCAGCATTCATGGATCTCATGAACAGAGTATTTAGCCAATACCTGGATCACTTCGTTATTGTCTTCATAGATGATATCTTAGTGTATTCCAGGAATGCAGAAGAGCATGTCCATCATATGCGGTTGGTCTTGCAGACTTTGAGGGAACATGGCTTGTATGCCAAGTTCTCTAAATGTGAGTTCTGGCTGAGGAGCATTTCGTTCTTGGGGCATGTAGTGTCAGAGAATGGTATTGAGGTGGACCCCAAGAAGACAGAAACTGTGGCTAACTGGCCTAGACCCACTTCAGTAACAGAGATTAGAAGTTTCTTGGGTTTGGCAGGTTACTACAGGAGGTTCGTCCAGGATTTTTCAAAGATAGCAGCTCCTCTGACCAGGTTAACCAGGAAGAATCAGAAATTTCTGTGGACCGACCAGTGCGAAGAGAGTTTTGAAGAGCTTAAGAAGAGGTTGACTTCAGCACCAGTTTTAGCTCTGCCATCTAGTGATGAGGACTTTACAGTCTTTTGTGATGCGTCCCGTGTGGGACTAGGTTGTGTACTGATGCAGAACGAGAAGGTGATTGCTTATGCTTCTAGGCAGCTGAAGAAGCATGAGTTGAATTACCCCACACACGACCTGGAGATGGCAGCAGTAATCTTTGCACTCAAGATGTGGAGGCACTACCTCTATGGGGTAAAATGTGAGATCTTTACAGATCATAAGAGCCTGCAGCACATCCTGAGTCAAAGAGATTTGAATTTGAGACAGAGAAGATGGGTAGAACTGCTCAGTGACTACGATTGCAAAATCCAGTACCATCCGGGTAAGGCTAATGTGGTAGCTGATGCCTTAAGCCGGAAATCACTCGGCAGTCTATCCCACATCACAGCAGAACGAAGACCAGTAGTAAAGGAGTTCTACAAGCTCATCGAAGAAGGGCTACAGTTAGAGTTGTCGGGTACAGGTGCCTTGTTGGCTCAGATGAAAGTGACACCCGTGTTCCTTGAGCAAGTCGCTCAGAAACAGCATGAGGACCCCGAGTTAGTGAAGATTGCCAGGACTGTTCAGTCAGGCAATGATAGTGAGTTCAGATTCGACAGTAAGGGGATCCTCCGCTATGGGAGTCGATTATGTGTACCAGACGACATAGGGCTAAAAGGAGACATTATGAGAGAGGCTCATAATGCAAGATACAGCATTCACCCCGGAGCCACCAAGATGTACCAAGATCTGAAGAAAGTTTATTGGTGGCCAGCAATGAAGAAAGAAGTGGCACAGTTCGTGTCAGCCTGCGAAGTGTGTCAGAGGGTGAAGCTGGAACATCAGAAGCCAGCTGGAATGCTTAACCCGCTACCGATTCCAGAATGGAAATGGGAAAATATAGCTATGGACTTTGTAGTAGGGTTACCGGCGGCGTCCAACAGAGTGGACTCCATATGGGTGATTGTGGACAGACTCACCAAATCTGCTCACTTCATTCCTGTCAGGAGTGGCTACTCTGTGGACAAGTTAGCGCAAGTATATGTGGATGAGATTGTCAGGCTGCATGGGGTTCCAGTGTCTATAGTGTCTGATAGAGGGCCCCAGTTCACTTCCAGATTTTGGCGGAGTCTGCAGAATGCCATGGGTACTAGGTTGGATTTCAGTACTGCCTTCCACCCCCAGACTGATGGACAGTCAGAAAGGACCATCCAGACTATCGAGGATATGCTCAGAATGTGTGTGCTGGACTTTGGCGGTTCTTGGAGGCAGCATCTACCTTTGGTGGAGTTTGCCTACAATAACAGCCATCATGCTAGCATCGGGATGGCTCCATATGAAGCTTTGTACGGAAGGAAGTGCAGATCACCTGTTTGCTGGGAGGAAGTTGGAGAGAAGGCCTTGGCAGGGCCTGAGCTAGTAGAGATTACCAGCAGGGTGGTACCCATAATCAGAGAAAGAATCAAGACTGCTGCAAGCAGACAGAAGAGTTATACAGACTTCCGCAGAAGGCAGTTAGAGTTTCAGGAGGGGGATCTGGTATTGCTTAAGGTGTCTCCAATGAAGGGAGTGGTTCGCTTCGGGAAGAAAGGTAAACTAGCCCCACGATACATCGGACCCTTTGAAATCTTGCAAAAGATTGGGAATGTGTCGTATAAGCTAGATTTGCCTGCTTCAATGGCAAGAATCCATCCGGTTTTCCATGTTTCGATGTTGAGGAAGTTTGTGTCAGATCCGAGCAAGGTTCTTAGTGAGCCTGATGTGGAGGTCCAAGAGGATCTCACCTATGTTGAACAGCCAGTACGGATCATAGACACGCAGATCAGAAAGTTAAGAAACAAGGAAATCCCGATGGTGAAAGTCCTGTGGAACCACCACAACTTGGAAGAGTGCACTTGGGAGACACGGGAATCTATGCTCCAGCAGTACCCTCAGCTCTTTTAAGGTTAGATCCCTATGTGTTGATGTGCTTTGTATGTATGTTATATGTTTGCCATGTTATGTGTTGTTTGGTGAACATTCGGGGACGAATGTTCTTAAGGGGGGGAGAATGTAATACCCGGCTAGACTCCGGTATCGGAATTCCTACCGTCCGGTGGAATCTCGGATGTCGGAAACCTCTAGAAGGGTAAAACCATGTTTTATGAAATGTTTTTAATGTATTTTATGCTTTTAAGTGAAAAGGAATTGAGTTTTTAATGAAAAAGACTAAAGGAGGCTTTGCCAGGTTCGGCCGCCGAAAGTCAAGTTCGGCCGCCGAACATGGTGGGGTTTTGGGAGCGCTTTAGGCCTCCGAAAGCCTTGTTTGAAAGACTCAAGGTTCGGCCGCCGAACCTCATGTTCGGCCGCCGAACATGCATGAGATGTGGGGGCACGTTAGGCCGCCGAAAGGTGGCAGAACCAGCCCTATAAAGGACCCCGTGACCGAAACAGGCGAGGTTTTCTCTCCCATTTCGGCCGACGGTAAGCTTTAGCCCTCCTATGGTCATTTTAAGTGTTTTTCCTCAAATCCTTTAGATCTTAACAAGTTACATCTTGTTTTTGAAGAGTTTTAAAGTTTAAGCAAATTTTGGAGCTTTGAGGTTCAAGAACTCGAATCTCCCCATCTTCGAGCTAGGATCGTTTCTCTCTCGATCTTCAAGAGGTAAGAGCCGATCTCTAGTTCTATATGTGTTTTAAGTGAGTTTTATGCAAGTTTTTGGGGTAGAAATGCATGAGTAGGCTTGATGGGTTTTTATGAAAAATCCATAGTTTTAATGTGTGTTTATGTGCAATGTGGCTTGTTTGTGTGTTGTAGTTGGGGTTTAAGCTTGTTGGAGACCCCTAGGAGCTTGTATGCTTGAGTATGCTTGTTGTAGAATAGGTTTATGCATGATTGGTTGTGTAGGGGGGTTGTTTTGGGCATGAAGAACCAAGTTTCTGCCCTTTGGCAGAAACCAGGTTCGGCAGCCGAAGGTACTTTCGGCCGCCGAACCAGCTTGGGAGGCAGCTTTAGGCTGCCGAAGCTTGCCCCCGAAAGTTGGAGTTTCGGCTCTGTCCGAGACTTTCGGCCGCCGAAGGTGCCGCCGAACATGCATGAGTTTCGTCTCTGTCTGGGAGTTTCGGCCGCCGAAGGTGCCGCCGAACCTGCCTGACTTTCGGCTTTGGAGGGACTTTCGGCCGCCGAAGGTGCCGCCGAAAGTGCCCTTCCCAGCCTTTTCTTGCATGTTTTCTATGATGTTTTGAGGTGTTTCTAGGAGGTTTTTGGGGGTATGTTTAGAGTTATGTTCTTGTTGTTTGGTGCCTCATTTGAGTCCACCTGTGTAGGTTCGGACCCGAGGACCCGAGACCCCCGGTTGTGAGATAGTCTTTCAGAGTCCGTCGTTAAAGCTTCGGTCACCAGGTGAGTGGGATTTTCCCTAAGTTTTTAAGTAATGAATAAATGAACAAATGAATGAATCTGATAGCATACTCATGCATCATTAATGCCATGCGATGTTTCAGGATGTTTGCATTAGAAATTCACGAATATGTTGCATTGCATAATTTGATGTTGATGTGGATGGTTATTGGGTGATCCATAGTCCTCTAATGTTATGTTATGATGATATGTTATGGAAGACCAGTGAGGCCCATTCTACGCCCCTGGCACTATGTAAGAGAAAGACCAGCGAGGCCCATTCTACGCCCCTGGCACTTTGGAATGTTATGTTATGTATGTTATGTAAGAGAAAGACCAGCGAGGCCCATTCTACGCCCCTGGCACTTGGAGATGTGAGGACTAATGGTGACAATACCATCCTTTATGTGATTAAATGTGATGTGTTGCATTTCATGAAAGCATGTAAAGTAAAAGTTATGTCATTTAATGTTATTAATAAAATGAATAATAATATACCTAAAAAGTGTGGAATTAAAGCAAATGATAATAATAATAAAATGAAGAATAAAATACCTAAAAAGGGAGGAATTAATATCATGTTTTTACTTTTTACTCACTGGGCTTTTTAGCTCACCCCTCTCCCCTAACCCCAGTCTTGCAGGTACCGTGTAGATAGAGAAGTCAGAAGAGTAAGAGAAGTTCATGTAATAGCATAGCTGTGGACATGGTTTATTCATAATGTAAAAGTATGTTATGTTATGTAATGTAAGTTTTATAGTGTGCTTGACTAGAGTCTGTTGTAATCCCTTAAATACATGAGATAAATGTTTTATGATGTTTATGTAACCTAAGCCTGCTATATGTTATGTACCCCATTGGAGTATTTGTTGAGGACTCCAATGAGGGGTTTATGTTATGTTTATGCATGCACAGGCTAGGCTGGGTAAAGAATGTTTGAATGAAAGAAAAGTTTTAATTTTTATGTATGTTTTGGATCATGTATGGGATTAAACAGGCTTACAGGATGTATGTTTGGCTTGCTACGGGTTCTGGCGGCCTTAAGCCGACCCGAATCCTAGCGCCGGTAGCGGACCGGTTTCCGGGTCGTTACACTTTTCGTGCCCATACAATTTTCTTTTATTAGTGCAAAGGTCTTTTAAAAATTTTGCATACCTGGGTATTTGCTTTATGGTTTCAAGAAGGGGTATGTTTACCTGGACTTTGCAAAAAATCTCCAAAATCTCTTTCTCTTCCTTTTCTCTTTTTGATTGAGCAAATCTTTCGGGAAAAAGTGGGCGTATTACCTGTATTGTGGATTGTTCTACCTCTGATTTTTTAGGCCGATTCTCTGTTGGAATTTCTAGTTCTACTTCTGCCTTCAGGTCTGTCGTACTGCCTTGGACAAGCCTCTTCGGGCTGGCAGATTCTAACTCCTTCCCACTTTGTAGTGTAATTGCACTTACATTTTGTTTTGGATTTCGTAAGGGTTAGGAGGGTAGTTTTCCTTGAGATTCTAGTTTGCTCACTGACATAGCAAGTTGGCTCATTTGATTCTCCAAATTCTGGATGCTTTACTTTGTTTCCTATTGAAAAGCAAGAGTGCTATTAGCAAGGGATTAAACAATATCTTCTAGAGACATACCTGATTTTGTAGCTTGATAGTTTACTCTAGGCTGGAAGTTCTGTTGTCTATTCCCATAGGTAAGGTTTGGATGATCTCTCTACCCCGGATTGTAGGTACTTGAAAACGGGTCATACTTCCTTTGTTGTTCATTGAACCCTCCAAAATCATTTACCTGTTGCTCTCCTTCCTGAAGGATAGGACACATATCTGTGGGATGGTTGGCTTGTTTGCAAATGCCACAAGTTCGTACATTATTCCCTGCAGCCAATTGTTGAATTGCAGCTATTAATTGTGAAATTTTAGAATCTAAAGATGCAATACTTACTTCATTGGCATTCCATGGAATGTCCTCTTCTTGGCCATATTGTCTAGAATTGGCGGCCATTTTAGAGATTAAGGTTTTACCTTCTTCAAGTTCCATTTCTGAAATGGCACCTCCACTAGCAGCATCAATCATCCTTCGTTCTAATGGCAAAAGTCCTTCGTAGAAGTGAAGGTTAAGCTATTTTGGAGTGATTCCATGTTTTGAACAACTTGCAATTAATTTCTTATACCTTTCCCAATATTCATGTAAAGTTTCATTTTTTCTTTATTTAATTCCACTTATTTCCTTTCTTATTGATGATGCTTTGGTCGCTGGAAAAAATCTTTCTAATAATAAGTCTCTAATTTGCACCCAAGTGGTGATTGAACCTCGGGGCAAATAGTAGAGCCAATCCTTAGCAGATTCAATTAAAGTGAAAGGGAAAGCTACCAACCTTATTTGTTCGTCAGTTATACCTTGTGGTCTCATACTTGAACAAACCACATAAAACTCCTTTAGATGACGATGGGGGTCTTCATTCTCCAAACCATGGAATTTTGGTAACATATAAATCATACCTGTTCGTAATTCCAAGGGTGCATTCAGTACTGGGTATGTGATATAAAGGGGTTGCTCTTCAGAGGCAGCAGCTGTGGCCATATTGTCTCTTTGGTTTATGTCAATTGGTGGCTCAGTTGGTGTTGAAGATGAGGTCTCTTCGGTACGCAAAGGAGATCGGGCAAATGGTTGAGAGGCTCCCGAATTGGCCTGTTTTTGCAACTTGGTTGCTTTCCTCAACCTTTTTGCAGTCTTTTCAATTTCTGAATCAAACTGAATCCTGCTATTCTCAGATCTGGTCATAAAAACAAAAACAAATTGTTAGAGGTCCCCGACAACGGCGTCAAAATTTGACGGGTGTCGAATCCGTCAATTTAAAATTTACTTCCCTTTTCTTGATGGATAAGAACTTGTAGATAGGATAAGTGAGTATCGATCCCACAGAGATCTTAATCCTGTTTAATTTAAATGGCCAATTTGAAATAGAAGAGTAGTTTAATACAAAAAGTGAGAAGAAGAGAGTTTTTTGATGAAAGTGATTTTGCCTTGGGCAAGCCAAAAAAATAAACTTAAAAGAAAAATAATAAATAATACAATTGAAATTGAAGAAACAAATAATTCAAAAAAACTTTCAGCTAAAGGTAATCAAATTGAGGTATTTTGCAGTTGATCATTGGTTAGAAAAAAATATTTCATATTATTATCTATTGTTTGGTTATAGTGGTCAAACACGCAAATCACACCAATTCTTTCTTATGAATAAATTAATCCGCTTCGCGCTTAAATTAATTTCTAGTTAACTAACAACCCCAACATGTATTGATGAGTTGCAAAACTCACAATTTTTTCCTCATTTAATTCCTTAATTTTACTGTAATTTTGATATAAATATTTAATTTTAATTTGATTTTGATTTTGGACAGGTTTGTGAGCAGAAGTTGAAAAAAGGAAGAAAAAAAGGCTGAATTAAAGGATTTTTTATACTGGGAGGCTACAACCTTGACCAAACCTATAACCCGAGGCGATGGAGAGATAAGATAGATTTTGCCACCTAAGCAAGGATAAGATCAGCTTCAAGTGGAGTTAAATTGAATCAAACTCAATCAGATGAGGATAAATATCGTATTAGGATAGAGATAAGATTATGATAGAGATAAGATAGGGATAATAGGTTTTATTTTAAATTTTATCTTTTTGTGCCTATATAAAGGCTCCCAGCATTCAACCTGGAGGATCAGATTCTACCTCTCACTCTCATTTCCTCTCTTGCTGCCCCTCACCTTCTTCTCCATCTTCTTTTCTTATTCTTCTTTTACTTAGTTGTTATAATTTTATTATGGCCATGAGTGGCTAAACATTTATTTTCAGTTGAAGGTTAAATTAAATTGAGGTTTGTTTAAGTTGTGAGGTTATGCACTTTAATTCTCTTCATCTTATTTCTATTTTCTATTAATTTCTGCATTCGAGAAACACCACCTCCATTATTGTTTTCTTGAGAATTCAAGAGGCCCATTGAATTTCTTGGGAAGACAACATATTGCTAATTAATCTAATTAAATCCGTAATTGTTTAATTGGGTTAATAACAAGTAGCAATTAATATATTAGTTTATATTAAGAAATTAGTAGATTTGATTTAAATAAAATGCGTGTTTTTATTGAATAAGTTTGGATTCTTCTCTCTTAATGCAGTTGACTAATTAAATCTACATGCGTGTTAGGATTGTTAGTTAACTAGGAATTAATTTAAGCGCGAAGCGGATTAATTTATTCATAAGGAAGAATTGGTGGGATTCGCGTGTTTGACCACTATAACCAAACAATAGATAATAATATGAAATATTTTGTTTCTAACCAATGATCAATTGTAAAATATCTCAATTTGATTACCTTCAGCTGAAAGTTTTAATTAATTATTTGTTTCTCAATTTTCAACTACATTATTTTTTTTCTTTTAACTTTATTTTTATTGGCTTGCCCAAGGCAAAACCCCTCTCATCAAAAAATTCTTATCTTCTCACTGTTGAATTAAACTATTCTTCTATTTCAAATTGGTCATCTAAATTAAACAAGATTAAGGTCTCTGTGGGATCGATACTCACTTACCCTGTCTACAAGTTCTTGTCAATTGAGAAAAAGGAAGTAAATTTTAAATTGACGGATTCGACACCCGTCACGCATGTAGATTTAATTAGTCAACTGCGTTAAGAGAGAAGACTCCAAACTTGATCAATAAAAACACGCGTTTTATTTAAATTAAATCTACTAATTTATTAATATAAACTAATATATTAATTGCTACATGTTATTAACCCAATTAAACAATTACGAATTTAATTAGATTAATTAGCAATATGTTGTCTTCTCAAGAGATTCAATGGGCCCCTTGAATTCTCAAGAAAACAACAATGGAGGTGGTGTTCCTCGAATTCAGAAATTAATAGAAAATAGAAATAAGATGAAGAGAGTTGTAGTGCATAACCTCACAACTTGAACAAATCTCAAATTAATTTAACCTTCAACTGAAAATAAATGTTTAGCCACTCATGGCCATAATAAAATTATAACAACTGAGCAAAAGAAAAAAAAAATAGAGAAGAGAGTGAGAGTGAAAGGTAGAATATGATTCTCCAAGTTGAATGCTAGGAGCCTTTATATAGACACAAAAAGATAAATTTTAAAATAAAATCTATTATCCCTATCTTATCTCTATCCTAATCTTATCTCTATCCTCATCTTATTTCTATCATAATATGATCTTTATTCTCTGATTGAGTTTGATTCAATTTGACTCCACTTGAAGCTGATCTTATCCTTATTTAGGTGGCAAAATCTATCTTATCTCCCCATCGCCTCGGATTACAGGTTTGGTCAAGGTTGTAGCCTCCCAGTATAAAAAATCCTTTAATTCAGCCTTTTTTCTTCCTTTTCTCAACTTCTGCTCACAAACCTGTCCAAAATTAAATTCAAATTAAAATTAAATATTTATATTAAAATTACAGTAAAATCAAGGAATTAAATAAGAAAAAAATTGTGAGTTTTTGCAACTCATCATTAGTCCTAAGAAATCTCACCTAATTGTTGTTAAAAAGAATTTTATGATATCTAATTAATATATTATCCGTTTGCCTTTGGTATCCCAAATTTGAAAATTTTAATCTAATTGGATATTGTGATTCTGGAACTTCTCAGTTCCTTGGTCATGCATTAATCTCTTAGTTTAGTCAGAAACAAACTTCAAGAGCCCTATCCACAACTGAGACTGAGTATATAGCTATTGGAAATTGTGTTGCTCAAATCTTTTAGATGAAGCAATAGCTTAATGACTATAGTATAAAGATTGATCATAACCTATTAAATGTGATAACACTAGTGTTATCAACCTAACTAGGAATCCCGCCCAGCATTCAAGAATAAAACATATAAAAATTAGGCATCATTTCATAAGAGACCATGTGCAAAATGGAGATATAAAATTAGAGTATATTCCTATGGAAAAATAATTTGCTCATATCTTTGCAAAACCTTTAAGCGAGGATACATTTTGTAGAATTAGAAGAGAAGTAGGAATGATTGATCTTGAATGATTATTATGTGTGAATGTGTGAAAATCTTATTATTCTTCTTATTTAAATGATCATGATCACACTACTCTGTTTTGTTTTATCATTCAATCTGATTTTAGATATTTGTTTTTAACTCATCAATTTTTAGCAAACATGCGTTTTAAAATCATATTGAAAAATTTCGTCTGTTTTTAAGTTTTGAAATAATGCGAAAAAGAGTTTCTTTAATGAGTTTTGATCAAAATGATAAGGTTTAATCTTTAATAAAACTGTATGTTTAATGGTTTAATGAAACAGTGCATATTGTACTTAAATGAGAAGGATTTTCAAAAAGACTATTTAACCCTTGATCTTTTTAATTTAAACCTTCTGAGACAAAGGTACCTCTGTCTTTTCCTATTTCATGTTTTTAAGCGGTAAACAAAAATTTTCTCAAACTTTTCATTCAAATTAGATCTCTAAATTCATGATTATTTGACACCTATTTTTAAGTCTAATTATTGTAAGATCTAAAATTCTTTTTTTCTTAATATCGTAGGTTACATTAACATGATCAGTAAAATTTTTAGAGCTCTCTTCTCAAAATATTTTTTGACCAAGGGAGAATGGCAGTAACATATGTTTCTCTCTCTATTTTTCCCTCTTTAAAATCTCAAAATTTTTTAGACTTGGTTTTACCCCCTGTTTTTAACTGTCTGTTCTCTCTTCTCAAATTTTTTATTTCTCTTCAATCCTTTTATCTCTACAAAAATGGTGATGATTAAACGCGTAACAAATAGAAAAATGAAAGAAAAAGTCATTAAATAAGAGTCATGGTTTCAAATTGCGGTCACAAGTAACAGAAATAAGCCTGTAATAGTCATAACGTAACGGTAAAGGCTTGTCACAGCTCAAATTTTTTTGAAAAATTTGTAAAGTTCATGAAATTAAAATATATATGAAAGATATAATGAAAATTAAGTTATACAACTTAATAATAAGTACAAATATATCAAATAAATATAAAATACATAAATTTTAAACATTATATATAGTAACTTACCTCGATTACCACTAGAATAAGTATCTAGTGGGTTTTTGAGTAGATCCACCACCTTCATCTTGTGATTGATAACTTTGATCTTGATGATATTGATAGTATTGTGATGGATCAAAACTTAAGAATGAACCCATACCAAATTGATCACTAGGATTAAACGGGATTTGGGTGTGGGAGAATGATTGCTCTAAAGATAAATCAGAATATGATGGAGGAGACTAATATAGATATGGATATGGATTTGAGTATCCCATTAAGAATGTCTTCCATATCCATAAATCAGCAATAGAGGTTGCTTCCATTTAAGATTTATTTGTATCATAAGTCCCATATCCATAATTATCTGCATCCATAGAACACTCTCAATGTGCAACACATTTTCCCTTATCACCACTACCACGAGAATCACGAGAGTTGTGATATGTATGTTGCAAAGATGGAGCTGGAGCTAGAGTTGAAAATGGAGATAGACTATGCTTCTGATATAAAGAGGGATCATCATGTGATATGTAATGAACTAGTAGCTCCGCGACCTTCATCTCTTCTACCTTGACCATTAACACAATCATCATTATCACTGGAACTAGACAATATAAAAGAATCTTCAAGTTCAGCATTACCACCGCCTCCAATATTTTGCTCATGAGTTGGAGGATTAGCTTGTTGTGATTGTGATGGAGCAGCCTCATCATCTTCTAACCAAGGATTTTTTTTTCACCAAGCACAATATTTTTCTTTTCCTCTAACTAAGGATTTAGTGCAATATTTTTCTCGAAAATATAATCCAAATTAATTAGATTATAACTATTTTCTGCTCAAATTCCTCAACTTCAGCCGCATATTGTAGTAAACAAAGATAAGTGCATGCAATTTTTGGTGCTATAATTTGTTCCTCGTCTTTGTATGTATAAGTAAAAAAGTGCTCCAATTTCTTTCATAATTAGATATAGAAGTGGTTTGACTCAATACTCTTACTGTAATTCTTTGTAAATCAGAAGTACTTTTACCATAATGTATCTACTATTCAGCTGTATTAAAACATATAATAGTTTTAATAATATAGTTTTTTTCCTCAAATATTTGATTTTTATATTTTTAGAATACTAAAAATACAACATAATGTGTAAATTTTATATTTTTACCTGGATTAGTGAACTTAATGGCTTTTTGTGCTAAGGTGTACCCAAAACTCTCCATTTTATGTTTATAGAGTTGTGTCTACAACAGTCTAAAAAAATTATTTGCTTTATTATATATGCAAATGCTAAGATTATTTATTAAAATTACTCAAGTTAGGTATATATTATATACTTATTTGGTTCAATGCATAGCCTTGATTTATCAATTCACTCTCTAGCCTTTTAATAACATTTTTAAGGCCCACCATGATTTTATTATCATTTTTAATATCATGTGGACCATTCTGATATTAAGAATTCAAAAATAACCTACAAATTATAAAATTATTATTAAAATTTATAAGATATAGAAATTATTAAAGTATTAAATATTAAAGTTTATGTACTTCTTACCAAGCACATGCAAATCATGATATAATTAAAAATTTTAACGAGTATCAATAATTTTTCAGGAATCTATATAACTTCTGGAATTTTGCTTGTTCTATTGCTTTATATATAAATCTCATCGTTGGTTTTTCATCACCATCCACTAATCTCAACACTTTGAGTAATGGCTCTTGAATTTTCATAATTTGTTCGGCCTTCTCCTAAAAATTTCTTTCCTCTCTATCCAAAAATAATTTTCTTAGATTCATAAGCTGGTCTACTGGTAGCTTGGCCATATTTATTTGTTACCCATTACTCATATTCAAATATATTTCTTAACTTCATTCTACATATGAGAAAACTCTCCAATGCAATAAAATTAGTTGTAAATTTGGTAATTCCGAGGCAAATTATATCTCAACCATAAATGAATTTCTTCATATAATTTGTCACCTAATTATGATTGCAAATAAATTAGGTGATAACTTTTGTTTACTCAATGATGGCCTTTATACTCTTCTTCTTTCCAAAATCTTCTAAAATTAAATCAATACTATATGTACGACATGCTATCCAATACAAATTTGGGAACCTCTCCATCAATTTCTTGCCACTAGATTTAATAGCAACTTCATTATCGGTCACCACTTGAACAATTTTGCTTGGACCAATTTTTTCAACCACATTCTTCATGACGTTGAAGTAATATTTTTCATCTTTTCGTTCAATATTGCTTGTATCTATGGATTTACTGTTCTATGAGGAGAGTAGACTAGAAAATTAATTATACTCATTCTGATTGGTCCACTCCATCCACCACACAGAGATCCTAAATGAAGCAATATATTTCTTCATTTATTTGTATTTATTTTTTAAATACACTTTAGAGATCTTATGTGCTAAAAGTGGTGATACATTAGGTCCCACTTCAGCGGCTGTTCTGAGTAATGGTTTTGTCCATAGTGACTCAACCACATTAAAAGGTAATCTATTGTGGATAACAAAATTATTATAGCCTTTTAAGTAAGTTTTTTTTTTTCTGTGACTTAAGACTTGGTTTTAATTTTTGGTTGCTTCATACTTTTGCTATTTTCTAATTCAATTTTAGCTATTGTTAATCTAGAAGCAAGTATTGATGTTTGCTCAATAAATCTTGATGCTTCTCCACCTTTCTTACGAACGGTCGTTGAACGACTAATTTGTGGGCAAAGAGGAGCTTGATAGCTACTCCCACTACTTTCATAATGAGAAACTCTCTTTCTATAAGCATTTTTATCAAACTATCGCATACTTTTGCATCTCACAATTTCTAATTCAATATATTTTTCATCTTCATCTGATTCTGAACCCTCAACTTCTGTCATCTTCATGATTTAATCTTCCAACTCCTTTGTCTCTTTGCTTTATCCTTTTTTGTAGCTTCAAAACCTCTCAACATATTCTCCATGTCTTTTTTCACTTGTGCAGAAACTTTTTAACAACCAGCAGGGGTATATTTGCCAAATGTTGCTTCAAGCGAGTTATTCCTCTAGTTATTTTTCTACTATAAAAATTATAGGTCATTTCTCCTTTTTTGTCCTGTAGAAATGGCAAAATTTCATCCAACATCTTGATTTAGTTTATCATATCCCCTCTTGATATTTTCAAATTATCAAATGATATACTATAAAATAAAAAATATATTATCAAATTAATGTGCATATTAATTTAAATTTAAATTTATTTTTATGCAAAATTATTTAAATTATTTAAAAAAACTACCATTTTAATTTAAGAGAATAATTTTTAATATATTTAAAAGTATAAAACTTAATTTTATAATAAAGTAAAATTATAATTTGTAAAGTTCATAAAATTAAAATATATTTAAAGATATAATCAAAATTAAGTTATACAACTTAATAATAAATACAAATATATCAAATAACTATAAAATCTATAAATTTGAAACATTAATAACTATAAAATCTATAAATTTGAAACATTATGTATAATAACTTACCTCAATTAATACCATGAGAATAATCATCTAAACAGGTTCTTAAGTAAAAATTTAAGTATATAGACTGCTGTCAAAAAATTCCATTCAACATCTTGATTTGATTTATCAGATCCCCTCTCGGCATTTTTAAATTATAAAACGATATACTGTAAAATAAAAATATATTATTAAATTAATATGTAAGTTAATTTAAATTTATTTTTTGCAAAATCATTTAAATTATTTAAAGAAACTACCATTTTAATTTAAGAAAATAATTTTTAATATACTTAAAAGCATAAAACTTAATTTTATAATAAAATTGTAACTTATAAGGTGTAACTTGTAAAGTTCATGAAATTAAAAGATTTTTAAGGATATAATCAAAATTAAGTTATACAACTTAATAATAATTACAAATATATCAAAAAAATATAAAATTTATAAATTTTAAACATTATATATATAGTAATTTACCTCAATTAATACCACTAGAATAATCATATAGAGCAGGTCCTTGAGCAAAAATTTAAGTATATAGACTACTGTCAAAAAATTTAAGAGAAATATGACAAGTTTTGGCTTGAAATGGAGGCTGAAAATAAATATGGAAGAGGCGAAGAACTCTGTGTGCTAGAACCTAGAGAAATGGAGAGAGTGTTAGATGGACTGCTTGGCTTGTTGGTTGTGGCAAAGACACAAAGTAGTAAAAAGTAAAGACAAAAGACTATAGAGAAGAAGTAGAGAAATCAGATTTTCCCCTTCAATAATGCATTTCACGTGACAGAGGCTGGGGCTGGACTGCTGGGTAAATAAAACAGTTACTGCTCTGCAAAATTCTTGAATTTGTAATGGTCGTTGCATGGTCGATAACGGTCATTATCATTGCATAAAGGCTATAACAATAAAATTTTTTTCTATTGTTATTTATAGGCTTTAACGGCTATGGCCTGCTTACAAATCTGTAAATAACAGTTGTTACGTTGGGTAACAACTGTTATTTAAAACCATGAGAAGAGTACTGTAGTTCAAAATCAATTGATAGAACTAATAGATCAAATTATCAACTTAAAAAAATTAGTACGTTATTATTTATATTTCATTGGCTAATTGACCAAAAAGACCGAATGTTGATGTGTATTTATATTTTATCCAAATCTTTTAATTTTAATTTAATTAGCCCAACCTTTATATTTTAGTGTAATTTTAATCAATTTGTAAATTTCTAAATTTAATAGTTTATGTAGCAATTTGATAATCTACCTGGCATAACACGTGTCTTATTGTTATTATTATTTATATAAACTAAATGATCAATTGACTGAAAAATGCCTTACATTTATATTATTTTGCGTTTTAATCTGAACATTTAAATTTTGAATTAATTGACATATCATTTGTATTTGGATATAATTTTAATTCATTTTCAAATATCAAAATTTAACCGTTTGAATGCTAAATGATTTTATTATTTTTTAAATATAAACTAATTTTACATATAGAAATAATATTAACTCATACTTAAATATAGATAAATGATATATTTAATTCTAAAGGCAATAGTAATCTAACTGTTTAATATGGGTGACAGTTTCAACAATAAATAAATTTTATTTTACATTAATAATTATAAAAATATTATAATATATATATATATATAATTTTAATTATTTTATATTGCTATTTTATATATATATATAAATATTTATAATTATTATTGTAAAATAAAGAACTATATATTTAACGTTTATATTATTTATTTTTAATTTTAATTTTAAAAATTAATTAAAATTACACCTAAACATAGACGTTAGGTTAATTTATCCAAAATTTAAATATTTAAATTAAAATATAAAATAATATAAATGTTATATCTTTTTTAATTAATTAATTAATTAAAATAATAATAATACATATAACATCCCAATTAAAATATTAAATTATCATGTAAGCTATTAAATTTATAAATTTATAAATTGATTAAAATTATACTAAAATATAAAGTTGAATCAATTAAATTAAAATTAAAAAAATTAAATTAAAATAAAAATACGCACAATCAATTTAGCATTTTTAAGTGAATGGACCTATTTTAGTACAAGATGATAACTCTTTAGAAGTTCTCTATATGTGGGTGTATATATATAAAATTTATAATAAAATTTTTTATTATATTTTAAATAAATTATGTATTAAAAATGCAATAAATTTATAAAAAAATTAAATGAGATATTTTTAATTAGTGTACGCTAACTAAAAAACTACTGGGAAAAGACAAAAGATTTTAAACTAAACTAATTTAAAAAATAGATAAAAGTTAATTTAATAACCCTAACAATTTATTACTATTTAGAAAATCAAATAAATTTAAAAATAAAATTTAATTTGTAATTAAAAAATATTATATTGAACAAATAGGCAGTTAAATATATTCTCAGTAAAAAAAAAAATACAATTCAAATATTTTGATTATTAGTACGTGACATTGCAATAAAAACAAGATAAAAATGTTAATTTATTGTAAATAAAATGGTATTACTATAATTTGGAATAAATTTGAACTTTATAAATTTTATATTTATCTCATTAATTTTATACATATCTGTAAAAAGTTATTCAATTAATAAAAAAATTATGACTTTACGCTGTGTTATAAATAATACTATAAAATATTGTTTTAAACTAATAATAATTATTATTCTAGTTTTCCATTATTAAAAGAAAGTTATTTAATTAATTATTACAAATTCAAAATAATGTCATATCGAATATATTAATTTAATGTATATATATTTAACTATCGTGCTCCCGTCTTATAAAAATAAATCTATTCATTTTTATATACTTTTTACATTTATTAAGTTAATAAATTTTATATTCTCTTTTGTAGTATACATATTAAATGGAATTATATTAGAAAATTAATAAATAAATTAATATTTTTAAAAAAATTATTATTTAATCTTTACGATATAAAAAAATTTATTAATTAGTTTATCAATTTTAAAAAATACATTAAAATATTTCTGATATTTTAAAAATTTACTAATTAGTCTCATATTAATTTTAATTGTTAAATATTATAAAAAAAAATTAAAATACTTCTGAAATCGAAGGACTAATTAATAAATTTTTAAACATTTCAGAGATTAATTAATAAATTTTTTAAAATTATAAGTATTAAATAATAAAATATTTAATAAAAAATTAAAAAATTAACTTAAATTGTTAAAAATATTTTAATATATTTTCTAAAATTAAAAAATTAATTAGTAAATTTTTATATTACATAAACTTAATAATAATTTTTCCTTTTAAAAAATAATTTGACAATCTAAGACAATGAAAAGGGAAAAAATTTCTCTTTCTGTGATGATGAGAATATTTTTTATTTTTATTATAATTTATTTTCTAATATAAACATTACTTTAGTGATAGTTATTTTAAATGAATGTATTTTTTTTCATTTTTATTGTAAATTATTTTTTTTTAACAATGAAAATTATATTGTAATTCAGAAAAGTTCGGTATGCAGAAAGTACAACAGCATACTGAGAATTAAAATGCAAAGTCAAGTGAAACAAAAGGTCAACCCTGCTTACAGCAAATGTAATCGGCAAAAACAAATTAAATCCAACCCTTTTAGCCCATCTCCAAACAGAAACTATCGGAACATCAAACTGCCAAATAGGAGTATTTTAAGAGGCTCACCCAAAACCATACTGCAAGACTGGAATGATCCAAATACTGCAAGACTGGAATGATCCAAAAATAGGACTAACGACATTTTTCGAAAAGCCATCCACAAGTAAACTCCTATTCAAACCATCAAGCAAAGCGCCAGAAAATTTTAAAACCGAAAGGTGATAGAAAAAGAGCTCGTGGCAACTCCAATCGAAGATATTGAAATCGTCGGACATAACGGTAACTCTCTGAGATTTTAATCGTCGACATGCAAAGCCCTCAAATTCAACCAGTTTCATTACTCAATCAACATAAAACAACCTCACTCATGCAAACCACCGATTAGGGATAGTGGTAAGATAGCTAGTTCTAGAATTATAACAAATGATAAAAGGCAGAGAAAAGTAAAACAAAACAAAAATGAAAAGAAAAGGAGTCGAAAACTTAAGTCTCCAACAAAAAAAATATCCAAAGCTTATCAATTACAACCATTTACATGGTTAAATTTATACCAAATTTAACTCATTTTGAAAACTAATTTGAGAAGAGAAGTGTTTAAAATTCTTATAAGAGGCACACTACCCCTATCCCAAATCGATTCAACACACTTTTCTCACATCCAACATAAATTAGGTCTAACTCATCACAAAAGTTATTCAAAAGAAAAGAAAGACTAACGGTATTAAATTTGAATTAGTTCTAATTCATCATAAAAATTTAATTCAAAAGAAAAGAAATGCATAATTTGAATTAGATCTAACTCGTTACAAAAATTAATTCAAAAGAAAAGAAATACATAATTTGAATTAGTTCTTCTAAAAAATTAGTTCACGAGAGGAGAAGTGCATAAAAAATAAATTATCCCTATTTCAAATTAATTCAACATACATTTTTTTTTCATTCTCTTAAATTAATTATTTTATTTAGTATAAAAATTTATGAAATAGAACACAATTATTTTATAAATTTAAGTGGCTTCTTTTGAAGCAAAGTAAATAAAAAATCTAACTTTTGATTTAAACTACTTCCTACTTTCCATAGTGTTTATCTATTTATAATTACCATATAAATTAATTATTATAATTTTACTTATTTTCATTATTTTTTTACGTAATATCTTATAATTATTTATTTTTTTAAATGAATATTAATTATGTTTTTCATATGAGTATTTAATTCAAAACGTTGTTAATAATGATTTTATTAATTTTAATAAAATTTAATATTTTTATTTTTATATTAAAAATAAATATGATTAAAAAATTAATAAAAAAATATTTTTTAACTAAAAAACTATCATTTCTTCATTAAAAGAAAATTAAGTCATCCCTCCAATGGGAATTGAACACCTATCCGCTCCCTAACATCGTCACGTTGACGTTCAACACCAAACCGATTATTTTAAAAAGCCTCTGATAATATCTATTAATGACAATTAAAGAGAGTCGCGACAAAACGATATACTGGGCCAACATCAAAGAAGGGGTGAGCATTCGGTCGGTTCGGTTCAAAACCGAACCGAACCGAATAAATCGAAAATCGAAATTTGAGTGTTTATGAAAATCAAACCGAACCGATTTTAATCAAAAACCGAATCGAACCAAACCGATCTGATTCGATTTAATCAATTTCTATTTTTAATAATTTTTTTATTTTTTACACTTTATTTTTAACATTTTAAAATTTAATTAAAATATTTTAATTTTAATATGATTTAATTTCTATATATTATTGAAAAAACATATTATTATTACTAATCGATTCGATTTAATTTTTTTGGTTTTTTTTATCAAAACCGAACCGAACCGAAATAACCGAAATTTTTAAAATTAAAAATCAAACCGAACCGAAATATATAAAAAACCGAACTAAATTTTCAAATCGATTCGATTCGATCAGTTTTTTTGGTTTGAACCAAATACTGCTCAAACCTAATCAAGGTGGCCCCTAAATAATTATTATTATTATTAATCACAACTTAGCATACAGATGTAAGATCACGTCTCACCCACACAAACCCAAAAACAAAAAAAACAAAAAAAAGAAAATCTTAATCAGCTAAAATAATGGTACCACAAAAACGCCTCACATGGCTGCAGATTTGAGTTTGAGGGGATCGCGACCTTTAACGTCGCCGAGATCCAACGGACAATTGTTTCTGATGGCAGTCAACTCGTATGGTGACGCATCACGGGCCAGCCACTGCTCGACAGTGAACTGCTGCTGCGAGCAAGGCATGTGGACACCGGTGGTGGTGACCTCAACGTAGTTACAGTACCAGCCGTGATGTGGTCCACTTCCATCGGAGGTTAAGTTCAAAGCGCAGATCGGAGAGCTCAAGCAAGGTCCTCTCCCACTGAAAATGTCAAGATTACCCCTCTCGAAGTAGTTGTAGCCAGCGCCCATCAGGCCGCCCCAGGACTCTAGATTCATGATCTCCAGCCCGTAGCCGTTTTCGTCGAAGAACCTGACGCTGATTATGGAGTCCGTTCCGCCTTTGATTATCGACCCGGTCCTTATGTACACCGTATAAACACAATCATCGTCGGCCTGCAAATTTCGTGGAAAAGAAAAGGTTAGTGAAAATCGATGAAAGAAGCGGTTAAAGAGGAACTTACGTGAACAGCGACTGTAGAGATGGCGAGGACGACAAGGAGAAAAGAGAGAATACTAGTGAGAAATGCCATGTTTGGGTGTGGAAAATTGGAAATTCAAAGCTGTACTATTAGCAGAGATAGAAAAATTTATATAGTAGTTGAGAGTAGGAAGGGGACGTGGGCTTTTTTGTCTTTTCGTGATGGAATGTTCTCAAGAGATCTTCTTCACAGGCCCAACTTTGGGCCGACATCCTTGGGTAGGATAATTAAATTGTTTTTCAAATCAATTATAAGTGTTGTTTGGTTGACGTAAATTACTTTTGTAATTTTAAGGCTTTGTTTAAAATTTTTTATTTTTTTAGAAAGTATATTTTTAATTAAACATATTTTTACTTTTCCTGCAGAATAAAATAAAATTTTTACATAATTTTATAAAAATTTATTAATTTTTTTACAAAATAAATTGTTTCAAACAAATTGTATATTAAACAATTATTTTAATATATAAATTAACTTTTATAAAGTAAGTTTATTTTTAATTTATAAAATATTAATATTTTTGGTAATTAATTAATTATACTTAATTAAAAAATTGCAACTTATTCTGCTCCCAAATAAATTATTGATTCTAACAAAAGATAAAAGAAGGTTAAGAAAAGAGGACCAAAGTGTGTGTATATATACACAGAATACTACAGTACATTTGAATCAGATCATATGATAAAAATGCTATTTTCTTCAAGTAAGAAAAAAAAAGAGGAAATTCAGAAATTAGTTTTTTAAAATTAAATTTGGAAAGTAGTTAGAATTGATTAGTGCATTTTAGGTATAGAGTAAATGTTCTTCATGAGCTGCATGCTTAAATTATTTTAAAAATTAATAAAAACGACATAATTAAAAAAATATGAATTAAAAAATGATAAATTGATGGTGACGTGGATGGTCATGATCAGCACTCAGCAGAGATATTAATATTTTTATTTAATTTTAGATTTTGAAATTTTAATTAAGCATATGATTTGGTGGATGGAAGTCAATGAGACGGTGATCCAATGTTAACAAAATTACGAGAATGACCTGGAGTGGATAGGTGTGAGTCTCTCAACCTACAAAAGCGAATTACCTTTTCGCTAAAATGTGAAATTTGCTACTAAAAATATCAAATATTTTTTAAAAACTTATTTTTAAATTATCACTAAAATATAATAAATTTATATATTACTAAAAATTAGAACAATGAGTTAATTATATTCAATGTATTTGATTTTATTTAAAAATATTTAACTTTTTAATAATAATTTAAAAATATTTTTAGACTGAAATAAGTTTTAATATTTTCTACTCATATTATATGATTTAAAAATAAATTTGACATCATCTTTTAAAAAAAAAACTATTATTGAATTAGTATAATATAAAAAATTAATTAATTTTTCATTTCAAGAAATATATTAAAATAATTCATGTAATTTTTAAAAAAATTTTCTGTTAATTTTAATTATTAAAAAAAAACGAAAATTTTCAAATATTTGTAATTTTTAGTGTTAAAATTAGTCATAGAAGAATAATTTTAAAAAAAAAATTTCTCACCTTTTAGTGTTAAAAATGATAAATAATGGTAACAATATTTTAAGTTAATGATATAAACTTTTTTTTAGATTTTCAAGATTACATGAACATTTTAATATATTTTTAAAAATTAAAAGTTTAATTAATTATTTTCTTAAGTTTTTTTTATTTCTAAATTATACTTCCATCTCAAGTGGTCTTAATGTATGGTATTTAATAAATTTTTAAAATAAAATTTATTAATTTCAAAAATAATATATTTTTTTCTTTTTATAATTTTTATTTATTTTATTTTTTGACACATAAAGATAAAATTCTTATTAACTTTTTAATTATATTCATCTGAAAGATATTAAATTTTATTAAAAATTAAGTGATGTTTTGAAAATTTTTTTGAAAATAAGATAAAATTAAATAGAGTTATAACAGTCAATTTATATATTATTATTGATGTTGTAGAAATTATATTGATGATGTGGCCGGAGCAAAATTATACTATGATTGGCTAAACATGTAAAGAAGAGAAGGTGAGGTGGGCATTCACTCCGACGCTCAAGTCAGTAGACTAAAAAATAGAAATAATGCCTTGAATTGCTTAGAACTGGAGTGGTGTTCAAAAATAGCGTATATTTACTTCCGTAATTTTTCTCGTCTTATATTGTAATAGAATAGGGATAAATATAATATTTTTCGATTATCCAGCGGTGATATAGCCAGCTGCTTAATAAAGGATATCGCCAGCTAATAAATTAACAATTCCGCAATTACAGGTGTAATAAAAATATACTAGATTGTGCTTGCTAATGATAATTTTGTGTCGAAACTCGCCCTATCGAGGAAAGGGCAAGCCTTGATAATGCATCAGATGTTAAGGTATTCAGATCTTCTTTTTCTTGGGCTAAATCGCCTTTCCCATATATCAAATCTTTGCCACATGGACTCATCTCATAGTGACAGCTCACAGCTTAGTTTGGGAGATTGTTATGTAGCATCAGAAGTACCACGCTGTTCTTCAGTTCTTCAGATTCGAAAGTGTCGGTTTGTCTCTTTGGTTACGTGGCGCAACTTGAATGGCCTTTGTTATCTAGTCTACCCTTGGTCACAATGGTCCCTTTATTTTTTTTTATTCACATTTAAAGGTTTACAAGCTACCATTCAGTCAGTTATAATTTAACGAGACCTACGCATTAGTTCTTATTTTTTAAAAAACCTAAGCATTTAATCTTTGTAATTTTAAAAATCAATAAATCAATTTATGACAGAATGAAATATAATTATAATTCTTTTATTTTATTTACAATTTAATTCCTATAATTTCATATATTATAATTATTTTTGTCCTCATAATTTAAATACATATAATAAATTAGTTGCAATAATAATAATATATAATGAATTATCTTTTTAAATTACAGGAATCAACTATATAAATGTTTCACCTATTGTAATCAAATTACAATTTAACCTTATCCAAAATAGTAATTTTTGTTGATCAGAAAGAGAAGGCGGTGGCACCCGAAATGAGAGTTACTTGTTTATCTCACTTCATCCTTTTGTTAAGCCCATTTCTCTTTCAATTTTATCACTCAATTTTATTTTTTTTTTAAGTTTTTAAATTTAATTTAAATATCATTTAACTCTCTTTTATGTTATTATAATTTCTAGATTAATCAAATTAAATATTATTTTTTTTCGTTACATAATTAATTACACCTTTTCTAATAAAAATTTAATAGATTTTAGATATCTTCACTAATAATAATAAATTTATGCGGATAACATTCATATACAAAATTAATTTTTATTATTTATAATTATTAAATATAAACTTTTTAATTCTCTTAAATAGAATTAATTATTTTTTACTTATTTATTTATTTTTTTATGAAATTAAATAATAAATTAATATTCAAATATTAACTAAATTATGGTAATTCATAAATTTTTTAAATATTGATATTTAAAATAAAAAAATAAATAATGTAATAAAAAAATAAATTAATCCAATGCCTTAACTTTTCTTTTTGCCTTTTTCTTTTATTCACATGCTTTATTAAATTTTAGCACTTAATATGGTTAAAAAAATTTCCATATATTGAAACATGTTGAGGATATTGATAGTATAATTAGACAACAATTGAAATAACTAGAATGAACAAATCTCTCATTAATAATAATAATAATAATAATTCCTTATAATTAATAATATATTTAATAAATAATATTTTAGTTTTAAAATTAAAATTTTTGGCATTAAAACTATTAATATGCTATTTTTTGAAAGAGTGAAAAAAATTATTGAAAAAAAAGAAAGATATATATATATATTTTGAACCTAAAAGCTATAATTGTAGGTAGTAGGAAGTTTTTTTTATAAAAAAATTAAAGCTAAAAGGAGTTTTTAAAAAAAAATTTAATTAAAATGATTAAATTAAAAATACAATCAAAATTAAAGTATTGTGAGTGAAAATTACTCCCATCGGATGGATAGGATTTATTGTGGAAGGTGTGAAGATTGATTCTTCATTAATTGAAAAACTGAGAAATTATGTAATTAAAGGGTACATAGCTTATGCTACACTAACAACCAGCTACTTTGTTGACAAGTAACTACCACTCTAACTTACTAACAGAATGTACAAGTGTACAACCAACTCAACTTCCTAACTAATTTTGGCTCTCTTACCATGAGCACATATCCACTTAGTTAGAATCACTCAAGGCTTGCGAGTTTGCTGGAAAGGTAAGTCCATTTCCAAGGAAACCTTTACATATCTGAGGAGTTCATGAAGTAACTAAAGATGGACGATAGTTGGTTTGTCAACGATTGATCGAATTGTTAAATTGAAAAGAAAAGGCATGGTTTGATAGAAGTAAGATATAATCTCATTCCTATAAGTTTTCTGAATTGAAGGGCATCTAGAAAGAGGATCTCTTTGACTAATCGTTAGTTTAAACTTGTAATCTGTTAGAGTACGATGATTTGATATCCAAAAGAGAGTAATCCAAAAGAGAGTAGAGTTAAAGTATGCGTGTGTAAACTTGGTTTCTATTTTCTCTATGTATCCTTTTATTTATTTCTTTTTTTTTTTCTAGTTTTGTAACGTGTAACAGTCACCCTGCTATAATATCTTGTGCTGTTATCATGCAGCACCGTATGTACAGATGTACAGTCCTCTTTCTATTGTCAGACGGCTATTTAATTCCTTTTAACGTCTGCCATAGTATGATCCCAAATGTGTGGGATTTGCTATTTCATGAACTTAACTGATCGACCGAATCAAGTTTTTTGTTATTGGGCTCAAGTCCTATTTAGTCAGACCCGTTGATATGAGTTTTAGGCCGATCTCCTAAAAATAAATCAATACTTTGAGTTGTTATTGGAATCAGGCTTAATTTTTTTATCGTGAGCCTGACCGTGATTTTAAGTGTTCGAGACCCACAGGTTATCAGAGTCTTTGTAAGTATGCAGTCTAGAAAGCCTACATTTTGATAATAAATCAAGAACATACTGTAATACCTGGCTAGAATCCGGCATCGGAATTCCTGTCGTTCGGTGGAATCCGGGGTGTCGGAATGCTAAAGGAGGGTAGGATTTATGTTTTACTACGTGTTATGATGTGTGTTAATGTGGTAAAGTCAAATGGAATTAAGTGTTGAGCTGAAATGACCCAAGGCAGATGAGCCAAGTTCGGCCGCCGAAGGTACGTTCGGCCGCCGAAGTGCTCAAGGTTCGGCTTCTGAAGTGCAAGTTCGGCCCCCGAATGTGGCCTGATGTTGCATGCGCTTCGGCAGCCGAAGCTGAGTCGGCCAGCCAGTGTTTGGGCATCCTTAGTCAGCATTTTGGACAGGTGTTGGCTCCAAACCCTGTCCAGAAGATTGGCCACGTCTCCCATGTTTTATTTGCTCAGTTTGAGCAGCTCATGCACGAGTTAGCTCGTGTTCAAAAGAGTTTGAAAGTTTTGACAAAAAACCTAAGTGTTTGAGAGTTTGAGAGATTGAAGAGAGTTGGTTCGTTTTCCTTTGTTCAGAGTGTTTAGCTTCTTCTTACAGGAGGTAAGTGGTGCTCTTGAACCTGTGGATATGTTTTCTGAAGGTTTTTATAGGATGTATAAAGAGAGAGGCATGTTTGGTGGTTTTGATGAGTTATGTATGTATATATGTTTATGTGGTATGTTTGTTTTGTTGTTGGGGTTATTAGATAGTTTTGGACCCCTGTGAACATATACGTGCGTATATGTGTGTGGAATAGTTGAAGTATGCATGTTTGGAGATGTTGAAGGGAAGGAGGAGCTTGGTTTGCCGTCGGGCTGAGTTCTGGATGAACTCAGGTTCGGCAGCCGAAGATTCATTCGGCCGCCGAACCTCTTGCATGGCGGCTTTGGCTGCCACAGCTTGCCCCGCGAGTTTTGCATGTTCGGCTCTGTTTGGGGAATTCGGCCGCCGAAGGTGCCGCCGAAGGTTAGAGACTTTCGTCTCTGGAATGCCTTTTGGCCCCCGAAACTTGCCCCCGAAAGGGTTAGGCCGCCGAAGCTTGAGATTCGGCCGCCGAAGGTGCTTGAGTTTTGTCTCTGGATAGGACTTTCGGCCGCCGAACCTGCCGCCGAAAGTGTTCTGTCCAGCCTTCTTTTGCATGCTTTGCATGGATAGTTGAGTGAGTTTAAAGGGATTCTTGGGGAGTGTAATAGAATTAGTCAGAAGCTAGTTTGGTCCCTCATTTGCATTTATCTGTATCTGTACAGACCAGAGGAACCAGAGAGAGCAGCAGTGAGTACTGCTCCAGAGTTTTCAGAGCCTGCTCAGTCAGTCAGTCCAGTTAGCCAGAGGTGAGTGGAACTAAACTTAATCTTTTAATTGGAACATGAAATGCTTTTAGCATCAGTCATGCATCATGAGTATATCGTAGGTTATGTGCATTAGTATCCACGAATATGTTGCATTGCATAGTTATCTGTTGATGTGAGTAAATGCTGAATGATCCAATAGTCACAGACAGGAAGTCTAGGAGCCTTTGACTACGCCCTGGCAAGTATAGAGAAGTCCAGGAGCCTTTGACTACGCCCTGGCAGGTTTATAGTAAAGACCAGGAGCCTTTGACTATGCCCTGGCAATGGTAAGTACAGAGGTGTTATATACACATATACATATATGACAGGAAGACCAGGTGCTCGATTCTACGCCCTGGCACAGAGTACTGGGACTATGTGGTGACAGGTTTACTCTTGATGTGGTTTATCTGTGTTATGACGCATTCCATGAGATCATGTTTTACTGAGATATTTTACTGTTCTACTCACTGGGCTATAGAGCTCATCCCACTCCCTTAACCCCAGTTTTGCAGGTTCAGTGTACAGTGTACAGGGACAGTCCAGCAGAGTACGAAAAGAGTAAAGAGAATTGTAATAGCCTAGAGTGGACATGTAATATTAAAGAAATGTAATAATTGTGTGTCTAAAGGTAGACATGTTGTAATACCCGGCTAGAATCCGGCATCGGAATTCCTGTCGTCCGGTGGAATCCGGGGTGTCGGAATGCTTAAGGAGGGTAGGATTTATGTTTTACTACGTGTTATGATGTGTGTTAACGTCAAATGGACTTAAGTTTTGAGCTGAAATGACCCAAGGCAGATGAGCCAAGTTCGGCCGCCGAAGGTAAGTTCGGCCGCCGAAAGTGCTCCAGGTTCGGCTTCCAAAGTGCAAGTTCGGCCCCCGAATGTTGCATGGGTTTGCATGCGATTGGGTAGCCGAAGCTGAGGTGGCCAGCCAGCTGAGTCATGTATTTTGACAGATGTTGGCCTCAGATTCTTGGCCTGCACGTCTCTCATGACTCATCTGTATTAGCAGCTCATGCACTAGTTAGCTTGTGTTCACAAGAGTTTGAAAGTGTTGAAGCAAAAAGCTAAGTTTATGAGAGTTTGAGAGTTTGAGGAGAGTTGGTCCGTTTTCCTTAGTTCAGAGTGTTCATCTTCTTGTTACAGGAGGTAAGTAATGCTCTTGAACCTGTTTAGGTGTTTTCTGAAGGTTTTATGGAAGTTAAGGGAGAGAGATGCATGTGTAAGTGAGAAGTAGTGGTTTTGCTAATTTATGCATGTATACATGTTTCTGTGTTATGTTTGATTTGTTGTTTGGGGTTATTAGATAGTTTTGGACCCCTGTGAACATATACTTGCGTATATGTGTGTGGAATAGGTGAAGTATGCATGTTTGGAGATGTTGAAAAGAAGGAGGAGCTTGGTTTGCCGTCGGGCTGAGTTCTGGATGAACTCAGGTTCGGCAGCCGAAGGTTCATTCGGCCGCCGAACCTCTTGCATGGTGGCTTTGGCTGCCACAGCTTGCCCCTGAGTGTTTTTGCATGTTCGGCTCTGTTTGGGGACTTCGGCCGCCGAAGGTGCCGCCGAAGGTTAAAGACTTTCGTCTCTGGAATGTGTTTTGGTCCCCGAAACTTGCCCCCGAAAGGGTTCGGCCGCCGAAGCTTGAGATTCGGCCGCCGAAGGTGCTTGAGTTTCGTCTCTGGAAAGGACTTTTGGCCGCCGAACCTGCCGCCGAAAGTGTTCTGTCCAGCTTTCTTTTGCATGCGTTGCATGAGGTTTAGAGTGAGTTTCAGGGGATGCTTGGGGAGTGTCATAGAGGTATTCAGAAGCTTGTTTGGTCCCTCATTTGCGTTCATCTGTATAGGTACAGATCAGAGGAACCAGAGAGAGCAGCAGTGAGTACTGCTCCAGCGTTTTCAGAGCCTGCTCAGTCAGTCAGTCCAGTTAGCCAGAGGTGAGTGCAACTAAACTTAACTCTTTTAATTGACTAATGGAATGTTTTAGCATATCTCATGCATCATGATTATGCCATAGGTTGATTGCATTAGTATCCACGACTATGTTGCATTGCATAGTTAGTTGTTGATGTGGGTAAATGCTGAATGATCCAATAGTCACAGACAGGAAGTCCAGGAGCCTTTGACTATGCCCTGGCAGGTATAGTAAAGACCAGGAGCCTTTGACTACGCCCTGGCAGGTATATAGTAAAGTCCAGGAGCCTTTGACTACGTCCTGGCAATGGTAAGTACAGAGGTGTTATATACACATATACATATATGACAGGAAGACCAGGTGCTCGATTCTACGCCCTGGCACAGAGTTACTGGGACTATATGGTGACAGGTTTACTCTTGATGTGATTTATTTGTGTTATGACGCATTCCATGAGATCATGTTTTACGAAGATCTTTTACTGTTCTACTCACTGGGCTATAGAGCTCATCCCACTCCCTTAACCCCAGTTTTGCAGGTTCAGTGGGCAGTGTACAGGGACAGTTCAGCAGAGTACAGAAAGAGTAAAAGAGCTTGTAATAGTATAGCGTGGACATGTAACTTTTAAAGAGATGTTATAGTTGTGTATAACGTTAGAGTTGTGCTTGCCTTAGTTGTGTTGTGTTGTAAAGCTTTTGTTACATACATGATCTGTATATGTATATATGTTTTATCACCAGGCTTAACAGGTATGAATTAACCCATCTAGAGCTTGCTCTAGTCAGGGGTACAGAGTACAGAGTACAGAGTACAGAGTACAGAGTACAGAGATAGTGCATGCACAGGTTAAGCTTGGTTCAGCAAAGAGTTTTTTATTTTTCACAGAAAATGTATGATCATGTATGAGTTTTACAGGTACACAGAGAGTATAGCAGACTTGCTACGGGTTCTGGCGGCCTTAAGCCGACCTGAATCCTAGCGCCGGTGACGGTCCATTTTGGGGTCGTTACAGATTGGTATCAAAGCCCTAGGTTCACATGATCGGACCTATAGAGACAGTGTTGGGCTCATAGAGGTTAAAAGTGGTCAAGCACAATAGGAAATCATGTCCACTAGGATAGGGTGTTGTGTCCTATCTGTGATATGCCATGAGTTATGCATGTGCCTTATTGTTATGTGTTGTTTATGCGCTAAAGTGCTATGTTATATGTTGTGTTTCCAGAGAGTAACGATGCGAGGAACTCGTCGATCAGCTCGATTGACTGGAGTCCCACCAGAGAGTGAGAGAACAGCTGCTCGTCCTCCTGCATTGCCAAGGGCAAGGTCTCAGAGATCTAGCAGGGAAGGTATGTCAATAGACCCTAGAAGGTCTGTCGACGAGAGCAGAAGAGGAACAGTGAGGGGAGGAAGATCAGAGGAAAGGAGGGAAGCTATGGAGATTGATCAGTCTAGAGATGATAGCATGGGTATAGGCAGTTTTGAGGAAGGTATGGGAGAGTCACAGGGAGGTGCTCAGACCTCAGGTTTTGGCTATCCAGAGTATCCGATGGGAGGTATGTCGGAGTACTCTAGTTTTGTGCCATATCCTTCTTACATGCCATATATGCCTTATCCTCCGTACTATCCACCATATCCTATGTATCCATCTTCCCCTACCCATCCAAGTGCAGCACACACAGAGCCAAATGAACCAGTACCACCACCAGAACCAGTAGCCCCTGTTGGTGACAGACATCAACCTAGCTCATCTGGAGGTAAAGTGCAAATGACGGAGTACTTGAAATTGGATGCTCCTAAATATAACACGGGAGATGATCCATTTGAATACCTCAGAGCAGTTAGGATGATAACTAGTGAATTGGGAGCAGATGATAGGAGAGCCATTGAGATGGCAGGTTTCACATTAAAATGCAAGAAAGCCAGAGAATGGTTTAAGAACTATGTGGAACCCAGAATGGACAGCATGTCATGGGGAGAGTTCGCCAATGCGTTTGCAGGGTGGGCTTTTCCTGACAGTTCTCGGGAGATGAAAGTCATAGAGTTCGAACAGTTGCGACAGACAGATGAAATGAGTGTTGATGAATTCACAGATAAGTTCCTGGATTTGCTTCAGTATGTGGGTCAAGCCTATGATACGGATCAGAAGAAGGCAAGGAGATATACTATGAGATTGCATCCCAGGTATGCTTCCTTGATTCTTCCAGCAGAAAAGGAGAGTTTCCACACCATAGTGGACGCAGCCAGGAAAATGAAAGCTAGTGCCAATATTCAGAAACAGTCAAAGGCACAGGCTTCGGGTTCTAAGGCCCCCAGTACAGGCACGTCAGGCAGCAAGAGATGGGATAGAGCAAAAGGAACAAAGAGTAAGTTCTGGAATAAAGTGAAGTCAGGTCTGGGAATAGGTAGTGGCTCAAGCTCTGGCACAGCTCCAGTCTGCAGAAGATGCGGAAAACCACATGGCGGAGTTTGTCGGTTGGGATCTACATCTTGTTTTAGATGTGGACAGGAAGGGCATATTGCTCGGGATTGTCCTCAGGTGACTTTTGCACCATCCCAGCAGATGAGTTCAGGCAGTGTGGTACAGCCAGTTGTACGGCCAGCAGCTCCAGTCATGCCTCAGAGTAGTGGCAGAGGTAGAGGGAGAGGGGCAGCCTCTACTTCAGCAGCAGGTTCCCGAGGTGGAAATCCGGTAGCCCCAGCACGGATTTTCACAGTGACATAGGAGGAGGCTAACACGTCGAACACAGTGGTGTCAGGTAATCTCATCATTGGGTGTTCTGATGTGTATGCTTTGATGGACCCCGGTGCTTCTCATTCCTTTGTTGCTTCGAGAGCCATAGAGAGATTGGGTTTGATCAGTTCTGAGTTAGAGTATCCTCTCTAGGTCAGTGGACCTAAATGTGACCCATCAGTGGCAGTGTCAGTCTGTCGTTTCAGTCCAGTGTTTATAGAGGGTAGATACCTTCCAGCTGACCTTGTGGTTCTAGATTTGACGGATTTTGATGTCATTCTAGGGATGGATTGGTTATCTACATATAGTGCTACTTTGGACTGTAGAGAGAAGATAGTGAGTCTCAGAGACCAGGATGGGTCAGCATGTGTCTTCAGAGGAGACAAGAGAGGTACACCCAGAGGTATGATTTCAGCCCTTCAAGCTCATCGTTTGCTTAGGAGGGGTTGTCAGGGGTTTCTAGCTCATGTGAGAGAGCTAGACAGTCAGGTGAGGGAACCAGCCACAGTCCCAGTAGTCCGAGAGTTTCTCGATGTGTTCCCAGACGATTTACCAGGACTCCCACCTGATAGGGAGATAGGGTTTGAAATTGAATTGTTGCCAGGTACCAGACCTATCTCTATTCCTCCCTACAGGATGGCACCAGCAGAGTTAAAAGAGTTGAAAGAACAGTTGCAGGACTTGGTAGATAAGGGTTTCATCCGCCCTAGTACCTCACCGTGGGGTGCTCCAGTACTCTTTGTTAGAAAGAAAGATGGATCCCTCAGACTTTGTATCGACTACAGACAGTTGAACAAGGTCACTATCAAGAATAGATATCCGCTACCTCGGATTGATGATCTCTTTGACCAGCTAGCTGGAGCAGGTTGGTTTTCGAAAATAGATCTGAGATTCGGGTATCATCAGTTGAGAGTCAGAGAGACAGATGTGCCTACGACAGCTTTCAGGACTAGATATGGGCATTATAAGTTCTTAGTGATGCCGTTCGGGTTGACTAACGCCCCTGCAGCATTCATGGATCTCATGAACAGAGTTTTCAGTGAGTTTCTGGACCACTTTGTCATTGTTTTCATCGATGATATTTTAGTGTATTCCAGAGATGCAGAGGAGCATGCCCAGCATCTGAGGATAGTTTTGCAGACACTGAGAGAGCATGGGTTATATGCCAAGTTCTCGAAGTGTGAGTTTTGGTTGAGGAGCATTTCCTTCTTGGGACATGTAGTATCAGCAGAGGGTATTGAGGTAGACCCCAAGAAGATAGAAGCTGTAGCTAACTGGCCCAGACCCACGACAGTGACTGAGATTAAAAGCTTTCTGGGACTGGCAGGTTACTACAGAAGATTCGTTCAGAACTTCTCAAAGATAGCAGCTCTGATGACCAAATTGACTCAGAAGAACCAGAAGTTTGTCTGGTCAGACCAGTGTGAAGAGAGCTTTGAAGAGCTCAAAAAGAGATTGACAACAGCACCAGTGCTAGCTCTGCCTGTGAGTAATGAGGATTTCACAGTGTTCTGTGATGCATCTCGAGTGGGATTGGGTTGTGTATTGATGCAGAGCGAGAGGGTGATAGCTTATGCTTCTAGACAGTTGAAGAAGCACGAGTTGAATTACCCCACCCATGACCTAGAGATGGCAGCAGTTATCTTTGCACTTAAGATGTGGCGGCATTACCTCTATGGGGTTAAATGCGAGATCTTCACTGATCACAAGAGTTTACAGTACATCTTGAGTCAGAGAGAGCTGAATTTGAGGCAGAGGAGATGGGTAGAATTGCTCAGTGATTATGATTGTAAGATCCAGTATCATCCGGGTAAGGCGAATGTTGTGGCAGACGCCCTAAGCCGGAAGTCACTAGGCAGTTTATCCCATATAGCAGCAGAGCGGAGACCAGTTGTGATGGAGCTTTATAAGCTCTTAGACGACGGATTACAATTAGAGTTGTCTGGTACAGGTGCGTTAATAGCACAGATGAGAGTGACACCTGTGTTTCTGGAGCAGATAGCTCAGAGACAGCATGAGGACCCTGAGTTGATGAAAATTGCCAGGACTGTTCAGTCAGGCAACAGTGCAGAGTTCAGATTTGACAGCAAAGGGATCCTTCGCTATGGGAGTCGACTTTATGTACCAGATAGGAGCAGTATGAAGGAAGACATTATGAGGGACGCTCATAATGCAAGATATAGTGTTCACCCAGGAGCCACCAAGATGTATCAGGATCTGAAAAGGATCTATTGGTGGCCAGCCATGAAGAAAGAGGTAGCGCAATTTGTGACAGCCTGTGGGTTTGCCAGAGGGTGAAACTAGAGCATCAGAAACCAGCAGGAATGCTTAACCCATTGCCGATTCCAGAGTGGAAATGGGAGAATATAGCCATGGATTTTGTAGTGGGTTTACCAGCAGCGTCCAACAGGATAGACTCTATATGGGTGATTGTGGATAGACTCACGAAATCTGCTCATTTTCTTCCAGTTCGGAGTAACTATTCTGTGGATAAGTTGGCACAGGTCTATCTGGACGAGATAGTGAGATTACATGGGGTTCCAGTGTCGATAGTTTTAGATAGAGGACCTCAGTTTACCTCTAGATTTTGGCGAAGTCTGCAGAGTGCGATGGGCACGAGATTAGAGTTTAGCACTGCTTTCCACCCACAGACTGATGGACAGTCAGAGAGGACCATCCAGACCATAGAGGATATGCTTCGACTGTGTGTGTTAGACTTTGGCGGTTCTTGGAGGCAGCATCTACCTTTGGTGGAGTTTGCCTACAATAACAGCCATCATGCTAGCATTGGGATGGCTCCTTATGAAGCTTTGTATGGGAGGAAGTGCAGATCCCCTGTTTGTTGGGAAGAGATAGGAGAGAAGGCTCTTGCAGGGCCAGAGTTAGTAGAGATTACTAGTCGAGTAGTGCCCGTGATCAGAGATAGAATCAGGACAGCGCAGAGTAGACAGAAAAGTTATGCAGACGTTCGCAGAAAGCAGTTAGAGTTTCAGGAGGGTACTATGGTATTGCTGAAAGTGTCTCCAATGAAAGGAGTGGTTCGGTTTGGGAAGAAGGGTAAATTAGCTCCACGGTACATTGGACCCTTTGAGATTTTGCAGAAGATCGGAAATGTGTCGTATAAGCTAGATTTGCCTGCTTCTATGGAGAGGATTCACCCGCTATTTCATGTTTCTATGCTACGGCAGTTTGTGTCAGATCCGAATCAGGTTCTGAGTGAGCCTGAGGTGGAGATTCATACAGATCTCACCTATATAGAGCAGCCAGTGCGGATTCTGGACACGCAGATCAGACAGCTAAGAAACAAGGGGATTCCGATGGTGAAAGTTCTATGGAACCACCATAACCTAGAAGAGTGCACCTGGGAGACGCGAGAGTCGATGCTTCAGCAGTATCCATATTTGTTTTGAGGTTAGTTTCCTCCAGTTTATGTGTTATTTGTTTTCGACTCATTCGAGGACGAATATTTTTAAGGGGGGGAGAATGTAATACCCGGCTAGAATCCGGCATCGGAATTCCTGTCGTCCGGTGGAATCCGGGGTGTCGGAATGCTTAAGGAGGGTAGGATTTATGTTTTACTACGTGTTATGATGTGTGTTAACGTCAAATGGACTTAAGTTTTGAGCTGAAATGACCCAAGGCAGATGAGCCAAGTTCGGCCGCCGAAGGTAAGTTCGGCCGCCGAAAGTGCTCCAGGTTCGGCTTCCAAAGTGCAAGTTCGGCCCCCGAATGTTGCATGGGTTTGCATGCGATTGGGTAGCCGAAGCTGAGGTGGCCAGCCAGCTGAGTCATGTATTTTGACAGATGTTGGCCTCAGATTCTTGGCCTGCACGTCTCTCATGACTCATCTGTATTAGCAGCTCATGCACTAGTTAGCTTGTGTTCACAAGAGTTTGAAAGTGTTGAAGCAAAAAGCTAAGTTTATGAGAGTTTGAGAGTTTGAGGAGAGTTGGTCCGTTTTCCTTAGTTCAGAGTGTTCATCTTCTTGTTACAGGAGGTAAGTAATGCTCTTGAACCTGTTTAGGTGTTTTCTAAAGGTTTTATGGAAGTTAAGGGCGAGAGATGCATGTGTAAGTGAGAAGTAGTGGTTTTGCTAATTTATGCATGTATACATGTTTCTGTGTTATGTTTGATTTGTTGTTTGGGGTTATTAGATAGTTTTGGACCCCTGTGAACATATACTTGCGTATATGTGTGTGGAATAGGTGAAGTATGCATGTTTGGAGATGTTGAAAAGAAGGAGGAGCTTGGTTTGCCGTCGGGCTGAGTTCTGGATGAACTCAGGTTCGGCAGCCGAAGGTTCATTCGGCCGCCGAACTCTTGCATGGTGGCTTTGGCTGCCACAGCTTGCCCCTGAGTGTTTTTGCATGTTCGGCTCTGTTTGGGGACTTCGGCCGCCGAAGGTGCCGCCGAAGGTTAAAGACTTTTGTCTCTGGAATGTGTTTTGGTCCCCGAAACTTGCCCCCGAAAGGGTTCGGCTGCCGAAGCTTGAGATTCGGCCGCCGAAGGTGCTTGAGTTTCGTCTCTGGAAAGGACTTTTGGCCGCCGAACCTGCCGCCGAAAGTGTTCTGTCCAGCTTTCTTTTGCATGCGTTGCATGAGGTTTAGAGTGAGTTTCAGGGGATGCTTGGGGAGTGTCATAGAGGTATTCAGAAGCTTGTTTGGTCCCTCATTTGCGTTCATCTGTATAGGTACAGATCAGAGGAACCAGAGAGAGCAGCAGTGAGTACTGCTCCAGCGTTTTCAGAGCCTGCTCAGTCAGTCAGTCCAGTTAGCCAGAGGTGAGTGGAACTAAACTTAACTCTTTTAATTGACTAATGGAATGTTTTAGCATATCTCATGCATCATGATTATGCCATAGGTTGATTGCATTAGTATCCACGAATATGTTGCATTGCATAGTTAGTTGTTGATGTGGGTAAATGCTGAATGATCCAATAGTCACATACAGGAAGTCCAGGAGCCTTTGACTACGCCCTGGCAGGTATAGTAAAGACCAGGAGCCTTTGACTACGCCCGGGCAGGTATATAGTAAAGTCCAGGAGCCTTTGACTACGCCCTGGCAATGGTAAGTACAGAGGTGTTATATACACATATACATATATGACAGGAAGACCAGGTGCTCGATTCTACGCCCTGGCACAGAGTTACTGGGACTATATGGTGACAGGTTTACTCTTGATGTGATTTATTTGTGTTATGACGCATTCCATGAGATCATGTTTTACGAAGATCTTTTACTGTTCTACTCACTGGGCTATAGAGCTCATCCCACTCCCTTAACCCCAGTTTTGCAGGTTCAGTGGGCAGTGTACAGGGACAGTTCAGCAGAGTACAGAAAGAGTAAAAGAGCTTGTAATAGTATAGCGTGGACATGTAACTTTTAAAGAGATGTTATAGTTGTGTATAACGTTAGAGTTGTGCCTCCCTTAGTTGTGTTGTGTTGTAAAGCTTTTGTTACATACATGATCTGTATATGTATATATGTTTTATCACCAGGCTTAACAGGTATGAATTAACCCATCTAGAGCTTGCTCTAGTCAGGGGTACAGAGTACAGAGTACAGAGATAGTGCATGCACAGGTTAAGCCTTGGTTCAGCAAAGAGTTTTTTATTTTTCACAGAAAATGTATGATCATGTATGAGTTTTACAGGTACACAGAGAGTATAGCAGGCTTGCTACGGGTTCTGGCGGCCTTAAGCCGACCTGAATCCTAGCGCCGGTGACGGTCCATTTTGGGGTCGTTACACATGTGCTTGACTTAGTGATGTATGTGTTGTACATGATCTGGATATGTATCTATGTTTTTCTGTATGTGAAAAATCAGGCTTAACAGGTATGAGTTAACCCATCTAGAGCAAGCTCTAGTAAGGGGTACAGAGTACAGAGTACAGAGTACAGAGTACAGAGATAGTGCATGCACAGGTTAAGCCTTGGTTCAGCAAAGAGTTTTTATTTTCACAGAAAATGTATGATCATGTATGAGTTTTATAGGTACACAGAGAGTATAGCAGGCTTGCTACGGGTTCTGGCGGCCTTAAGCCGACCTGAATCCTAGCGCCGGTGACGGTCCATTTTGGGATCGTTACACATACTTTATTTGATTTAGAAAAATTCCTGCACAAGTTCTAGCTATTTCAAATCCTAGGACAAATTGGAATAGGAAAGAACAATAGTTAATGGATAAGAAGTACCAGCTTCTAGGAAGTTGCAATGATTATTTTGGAGGTATGTGGGTGGTTTCCTAATTCATCTTGAGAAAACAGAATTTGAAGAAGTGATCAATTTCTATATCCTTTGAGAAAAATAACAACATAAGTAAAAAAAGTTGTATCCTCTAAAAAATTTATAACCATTTGCTATATTTTCTTAAGAACAAATTTGATAATAAATATTTATATTTTTCTTTACAAAAAATCATTGTTATTAAAAGATTAATGTAAACTCTTTTATAAATAGGTTCATATTCTATCACGACTAAAATAACAATTTGAAAATTGGAGTAATTCAGATTTAAATTTTTATTTTGTGAGTGATAATTTCTCTATAACTAAATAAATTTAAATAATTACAATTTTTTTAAAAATAATATAAGTAGCATTATTATTTAAGGCTATAACCAAACACAACCTAACAAACATAATGCAAGGAATTACTAAAATTATGTATATATGGTTAATTTAATTGAAGATTCTTATCATATTAATAAAATATTAGAATATAAAAGCTACCAAAGAGTTATTTATTTATTTACAAAGAGATTAAATAAGATATTATACATGTGCATAAAAAATAATAAATAGATGAATTAATAGTCAAATTTAATTAAGAATCAAATTACCCATAAGAAAAAAGAAAAGTATTCTCTAAGCTAGTCTAACCAAGCTCCACCTCCAATCCCTTAGGCCAATTAGAACAATCACCATAATTTCCCTTTGTAAATCTAATTTGGCTCCATTTTCTTTTGATCTTTGCTAAAATATTTCATTGAAATGTATTTTAGAGGGAAAAACTAATTTAATCCAAACAATGCAGGAATAACTTAAGTGAAAAGGGAAGAAAAAAAAAAACTACTCCATTATCATAATCTCAATAGATTTCCTTCATAGAATCACAAAAATTCAATTTTAGTTTATATTCAACAAAATTGAGTAGAATGAATGAGCAAAAGAGACTAAAATAAGCTATAGAAGTGGCACTAACAATGGGCCATGATTTACTAAGCCTAATTATTGTAATTATAATTAATTTCCATGATAATTTATCAATTTAGATAAAAAAGTCTAAAATTTTAGATTTAATTACAACTATAACCATAATTTTTAATATCATATCTAAATTTATTAATTTTTTTGTAAGAGTTAGTAGTAAAAAAAAATTATACTTTTATTTTTATCGTAATTATATCTATATTTTCTTTTATCAATTAAAATATGACATTTTAAAATTGTTGTATTATACCATTACTTGCGCCATTAAAAACTAATAGAATTGTCATGGCATGTCACTCCTCACATCAATACTACGTTAGTAAATTTTAAAATAAAATTAATAATAATTTAAAAATTTAGAATAAAATTATAATAAAACTAAAATTATAAAATTTTTTTAATAATTATTTATTTTATTAATATTTCTTTTAGGAAATGTGGGATTAAAAATAGAATTTATAATTTCAGATAAATTACATTTTTTTAGCCATTTAATCAAATCAAACTAAACAATCAAATATTTAATATATATATATATATATATATATATATATTTTAAATTACTCTAAACATTAATATTAAAAAAAGTGGTGAATTAGTATTATATTTAAGAGTTAAAAGAATAATTTTAAAAAAATATTCTAAAAAATTATTTTATTATTTTTAATATTTTTAAATTAAATAATGTTAGATATTATTTTAAATTATTATTTTTAATACTTTCTAACTAATGTTTATTTTTTAAATTATAGTTTTAAAAGTAATATTAAATAGTAAGTATATTAGATAAATTTAAAAAAATCGGTTGATAATAATTTTAGTAAAAATAAAATCAAAATAAATTATTATTATAAAATTATTGATAAAAGTTAAAAAAATAATAATATAAATTATAATTTTTAAATATATTTAATAATAAAAAAAGTAATTTTATAATTTTATAAGTTTTTAACCATAGAAGTAACGGTAGAGTGTATTTAATCAAATATTAAAACAAGAGAGTTTAATTAACAAAAAAACAAAAGTATAGATGGATAAATATGGATAAATCAAACGTAAAATAAATTTTATCCAAACATTTAATTTTAGTAATTTAATCTAAATTAAAATATTTTATATAAAATTTGTCCTAATTTAAAATTAAGATCAAAGAAGAATGCTTTTAGCGACATAATGCTACATGTAATATTTTTATAATTAAACATGAATCCACTTAACATATAAATAAAAAATAATTGATATTAGTATGAAATTGGATAAATATTGATAAATAAAAGAAAAACATAATAAGTTCAGATTTCACAATTCATTAACAAACTGAAATTTCACCTAATTTTCAATTAGAAAAAGAGGTTTCAGCCATTCATAGCTGAAACTAACATTAAAATTAAAGGAAGAAAGCAAGAAGAAGAAGAAGAAGAAGGGCCGATCGGCCAGCTGGGGGAGTGCGCGGCTGCTGGCGTGAAGATTTCCTAAGATGAAGTCCTTTTTTGCTAGTTTGGCCCTCTATTTATATCTGAATTTGTAGCCCTAAGTTTCTTTGATTTGATGGAGTTCTTTTTCTATTTGGAGTTGGATTCTTTGAAGACAATTGAATCTTCTTGAGATTTAACTTCCTTGATAGGCGGGATAGGGTGTTGAGCTGTCTTGAAGAGTTGCTGAGTTGTCTTCACGTGTTTGGGGAAGGATAGACTTCTTGAAGATTTGAATTTTAAGTTTCCTGCGTTTCTGCTGTCTACTGTCGCAAGGTCTGTTTGCCCGACTTGTTTGGGCAAACAGCTAGTCAAACAGTCTGTTTTGGTGTTGTTTGTCACTCTGCTTCTGTTCTGCGGGGTCTGTTTGCTCAGCTTGCTTGGGCAAACAACTTGGTCAAATAGCAGGTTTGTGCTGTTCTCCATCCTTCTCCCATTTCTGCTGCAGCTCGGTTTGAGCAAACTAGGCTTTATCTCTTCTATTCTCTTTTGGATAGTTTTAAGGTCATTTTTCACCAAATATTCCATTTACACCATTTTCTGTAAAATAAGATAAAGACCACAAAATTAGGTAGAGAATGTGTGAATTAACATTAATAATAACATAAAAAAATGGGACTAATTTTGGCTTGATCAGTATGCATACTTAAGGTGCCCTGGTAGAGGTTTCAAGTTTGGTGCAGGTACTGTCTGTTCTGGAGTTTCCTGTTTATCCATTGATTTGGGCAGATCGTTTGATGCTTGCTCTAGTGATTTGGTCAAGTCACCCCTGTTAAGTCTGGCTGTACCAGTGATTTGGGCAGGTCAAGGTCTGCCTGTAATACCCGACTAGACTCCAGTATTGGAATTTCTACCGTCCGGTGGCAATCTCGGGTGTTGGAGACCTCTAAAAGGGTAAAACCATATTTTTATAAAATGTTTTAATGTGTTTTATGTTTTTAATCAAGAAAGAAATGAGTTTTTGCATGAAAATAGCCTTGGAGGAAAACTCAGGTTCAGCCGCCGAACCTCAAGTTCGGCCGCCGAACATGCATGCCTTCGGGAGCGCTTTTAGGCCCCCGAAAGCATAAGTGAGGGAAGTCCAGGTTCGGCCGCCGAACCTCATGTTCGGCCGCCGAACATGGCATGCATGCGGAGGCACGTTCGACTCCCGAATGTGGCCTGGCCAGCCACCTATAAAGGGGTCCCTTAGCCGAAAACGGGCGAGATTTTCCCCCATTTTCGGCCAAGGTGAGCTCTCCGCCGCCCCTCACTGATCTTGAGTTCCTTTCTTCAAATCTTTCACGATTTTCACTAGTTTTCACTTTGTGTTGAATATTTTTTAGCAAAAGAACAAGTTTTGAGCTTGGAGACCCAAGGAGCTAAATCTCTCCCAACTCCAAGTTAGATCGCCTCTACTCTCGATCTTCAAGAGGTAAGAGTCGATCTCTAGCTTATGTTGTGTTTTAAACAATTTTTATACAAGTTTATGAAGTAGAAATGCTTGTTTAGGTTGTTTTGAGTTTATGGGTTTAATGTGTGTTTATGAACAATGTGGGTATGTTGATGTGTTATAGTTGGGGTTTAGGCTAGTTTGAGACCCCTATGAACTTGTATGCTTGATTGTGTATGTTTGGGAGTGTTGTAGAATAGGTTTTTTTGCATGTTTGAAAGTTTGGAAAGCGTTTGTGCATGTTGGAGCTGAGTTTCTGCCACTTTGGAGAAACTCAGGTTCGGCCGCCGAAGGAACTTTCGGCCGCCGAACCCGCTTGTGGAGGCAGCCTTCGGCTGCCGAAGCCTGCCCTCGAAAGAGGACTTTCGTCTCTGGAGGGCAGTTTCGGCCGCCGAAAGTGCCGCCGAACATGCATGAGTTTCGTCTTTGTCTAGGAGTTTCGGCCGCCGAAGGTGCCGCCGAACCTGCCTGACTTTCGGCTCTGGAGGGACTTTCGGCCGCCGAACCTGCCGCCGAAAGTGGCCTGTCCAGCCCTCCTTTGCATGTTTTTCTATGATTGTTTCATGATGTTCTAGGGGGTTTTTGGGGAGTAGTTTAGAGTTATGTTCATGTATGTTTGGTCCCTCATTTGAGTCCACCTGTGTAGGTTCGGACCCGAGGAACCGAGGACCCCAGCAGTGAGTCAGCTGCTCCAGTGTCTGGTCAGAGCTATCCAGAGGTGAGTGGAATAACTCATTACATTTTAAAGCAAATAATGGACATTTTAGTATGATTCACGCATCATTAATGCCATGAGATATACTAGGTTGTTTGCATTAGAATTCACGAATATGTTGCATTGCATACTTTATTGTTGTTGATGTGGATGAACGTTGGATGATCCATAGCCCTCGATCTATGATGTGACAATGTGATATGTACGGTACGGAATGTAAGACCAGTGGGACCCATTCTACGTTCGCTGGCACTATGTAAGAGAAAGACCAGGACCCATTCTACGTTCTGGCACATTGGAATGTTATGTTATGCTATGTAAGAGAAAGATCAAGACCCATTCTACGTTCTGGCACTATTGGATATGTAGAGGGCTATTGGTGACAAGTTCATCCTTGATGTAATATGTTTGTGATGTGATGCATTCCATGAAAGCATGAAATGTTAATATAATATTTTTATTATTCTGCTCACTGGGCTCTAGTAGCTCACCCCTCTCCCTAATACCCCAGGTTTGCAGGTACAGGGTAGACCAGGAGGTCAGCAAGAGTAATGAAGTCTTGTCTATGAAATAGCTAGTGTGGACATGATAAATGAATATGATGTTATGTGAAAGTACAGTATAAATATGTAATGTAATGAGGCTTATGGATGATAGAGGTGTGCTTGACCATAGAATGTTGTTATCCCTTTTAATACATGATCTTATATGTTTTATGATGTTTATATAAACCAACTCAACATATATTATATCGCCCATTGGGGCACTGATGAGATCCCACAGAGGGGTCAATGTTTATGATTATGACTATGTATAGTGCATGTACAGGTTGAGTTTGGTAAAAGAATGAAAGGATGAATGTATGAAAGCTAAAATTTTAAAATTTTTATGTATGGTGTTGATCATGTATGGGATTAAACAGGTTTACAGGTTGTATGTCAGGCTTGCTATGGGTCCCGGCAGCCTTAAGCCGACCTGGATCCTAGCGCCGATAGCGGTTCAATTTTTGGGTCGTTACAGAATGGTATCAGAGCCCTAGGTTCATAAGATCGGACCTAGAGTGTCGGGCTCATAGATGTTCTAGAAGGTCAAGCACAATAGGAAGATCATGTCCACTAGGATAGGATGTTGAGTCCTATCTTGTATGAACGATATGTATGTGATGCGGGTTCATGTGTTCCCACATGAACCATATGATGCTAATGTTTGTGTGATGTGTACTGTTTTTCAGAAAACAGGATGAGAGGAACCCGTCGATCTGCAAGATTGACTGGAGTGCCACCTGAGGATGAGGGCACGAGCGCCCGTCCTCCTGCATTGCCTAGAGCAATGTTATGTAGATTAAGCAGAGAAAGAGTGTCAAGGGACCCTAGAAGGTCTTTTTCTGCTAGCAGAAGGGGGACAGATAGAGGAGGAAGTTCTTCAGATGTGAGGGAGGTTATGGTAGAGGACCAGAGGAGGGATGGGAATCTGGATGTCAGCATGACGGAAGAAGGGACAGGGGAGTCATAGGGAGGCGCTCAGGCCTCGGGGTATGGTTTTCCACCCCATTATCCACCCTTCCCACAGGGTTCAGGGTATCCGATGGGAGACACATCGGATTTCTCCAGCTTTAACCCCTACCCTACCTACATGCCTTATCCACCTTTCTATCCACCTTACCCACAGTACCCACCTTATCCACCCTCACCCTTCTATCCTAACCCGGCAAACCCCACCTCGGGGAATGCTGCACCCCCACCTCCACCACCTACAGAACCAACAGCCCCAGTTACTCAACCTTCTAGACCTAGTTCAGCCGGTGGGAGCAAAGTGAAGATGACAGATTACCTTAAGCTGGATGCTCCCAAATACAAGTCAGGGGATGATCCCTTTGAGTACCTGAGAGTAGTGAAGACGATAACTGATGAGCTAGGGGCAGATGACAGCAGGGCCATTCAGATGGCAGGGTTCACCTTAAAGTGCAAAAAGGCACGGGAATGGTTCAAGTGTTATGTGGACCCAAGACTAGACGGCATGACGTGGGAGGAATTTGCAAATGAGTTCGCTGGATGGACTTTTCCAGACAGTTCCAGAGAACTGAAGATGATTGAGTTTGAGCAGCTGAGGCAGACAGAACACATGAGTGTAGAGGAGTACACGGATAAATTTTTGGAGCTATTGCCTTTTTCAGGGCAAGCTCTAGATACAGATTCGAAGAAAGCCAAGAGATATGTTATGAAACTGCATTCTAGGTACTCCTCTTTGATTCAGTCCGTTGAGAGGGAAAGTTTCCACACTGTGGTGGATATGACTCGAAGGATGGAGGCTAGTGCTATAGTTGAGGGGTCAGTGAAGCAGTCAGTGACCCAGTCTTCAGGGGTTAAGACCCCAGGTAGAGGAGGGCCAGGTCTCTCTTCTCAGAGCTCAGGTAGCAAGAGGTGGAGTAACTGATCAAGCATAATTTAGCCACATTTTTATCATAATTATTATTGCTTATTTACACATTTTTTAGTTTAATTTATGGTTTTTATCTTGTTTTTACAGAAAAGGGAGAAATTGGAAAATTGAAGAAAAAGTGCAGAAAATTACAAAAGGATGATTTGCCCAGCGATTTGCCCAAAAATCTGCTCCAATCACTGCCCAGATCAAAGTTAAAGCAGAAACCCGGAGGCAACAGACAGCAGTGATTTGCCCAACAATTTGCCCAAGAAACTCGAAGATCACTGGTCAAATCACTCGCAGAGACACAGAGGACTGACTCACAGAGAAGCGATCTGCCCAGTGATTTGCCCAATCACTTGAGGAAACTGGTCAAAGCACCGGGCAAATCACTCTGACAGCAGAAAATTACAGCAGAGCGGGAAAATGGGCAGCAAACAGAAATCCGAATTTTCAGAAGTCCAAATCCAATCCAATCACTTCCAACACAATTCCAAGAGCCACGAAAGAGTTTCTCACCTAAGGAATTCCAGTTGCAATTAAATTCAACATCAAAAGAAGAGTCACAAGCCAAATTAAAAAGGGATTTCAAAACCCTAGAAGGATGGAACTCTTCAACTATAAAAGGGCAACCTCCAAACCAGCAAAGGCATCTTCTGCTGAGGAATTGAACTCGCCAGAAACTCTCCAGCATCTTCCTTTTTCTTTTCCTTTCATCTTTTTGTGTACTTAGTCCACCATGAGTGGCTAAACTCTTTTCTTTTCTAGTTGAAGTTGGTGAATTTCATATTTGTGTGATGAATTGGGAGATTTAAAATCTCCATTGTTAAACTTCTATTTCTTTTCAATATTTATGCAATTTGAGCTTTCCATAATTATTACTTTGCTTTTAGAATCAATAAGGGCCCATTGTTTTTAAATTGCTTAAGTAATATTATTTGAATGATTTAGGTCCGTAATTGCTTAGGAACACCTCAAAACTCCCATATGGAACTTGAAGAGATGGTGAGAAAATTGGAAATTTCTGGGAAAATTCTCCAACAGCAAGTGGATCAAGCGGTCAACTCAGTGGACGCATACATATTAAGAAGAGAGGAAGAGCTTCAAGATCTATGGGACGATGACGAAGAAACAGACCGAGCTGTAGAGTCTGCTGCACAAATCACCACTACACTTGTTGCTGAACCAGCTGAATCAGAAATATACACTGCAGAAACAGCACCTGCTGTCCAAAAATCAGCAACCTCAGAAATTGCCCCAACTGAACCAGCAGATTTTTCTGCACCTGCAGATTTTGTTGCTGCACCAGCAAATTCATCCACTGCCACGCCTGCCACTGCTGAAGCTTCCACAATTACACCAGCAATTGCTGAACCGGCTGTCCAAAAATCAACAAGTATTGAATCAGCCACTGTTACATCCCCTGCTGCTGTCCATAAACCAGCAACTGCTGGAAGTGCCCCAACTGAACCAAAATCTGCTGAAATTTCTGAAACAGACCAGCCCCCTAGAGAATCCAGCACAACTAGATTGCTAGCACAGGAAAGTTGTTGTTTACCCTCCCAAACTGAGATAAATCCAAGGCAAAATGTTAGTGCCATCACATTGAGGAGTGGAAAGGAATTGCAAGACAATAGGGCTGAAAAATTGCAAAAACAGACCATGGAAGAAAATCTGCCAGAAAGTGATCAGGGCAGTGATTTGCCCAGTTTGCTTGAAGAAACTGACCCGATCGCTGGGCAAACTAAGCTGTCCAGCAGTGATTTGCCCAATTCACCAGAGAAGGCAGAAAGTAATTTGCCCAAATCAACAGACCAGGCAGAATCAAGTCAAAGGCAGAAACAGCAACCTATGGAGAAATTCAAGGTACCTCCTCCCTTCCCAAAGAGATTTGCAAGGTCCCAAAAGGAGAAAGAGGAAAAAGAGATATTGGAGACACTTCGCAAGGTAGAAATCAACATACCCCTACTTGATGCTATCAAACAAATACCAAGGTATGCTAAATTTCTCAAAGAGCTATGCACCAATAGGAGGAAACTTGCTGAACATAAAAAGGTAAGTGTGGGGGAGTGTGTTTCAGCTGTAATCCAAAGGAAACTTCCAACCAAATGCAAGGATAGAGGAATGTTTGCCATTTCATGCAAGATAGGCAATGTGGGGATAAAGAAAGCCATGTGTGACCTTGGAGCTTCAATTAATGTTATGCCCCTTTCTATTTTTAACTTGTTAAATGCAGGTACACTCAAGGGCACCAACATTGTGATCCAATTGGCTGACCGATCCATTGTCTACCCCAAGGGAGTGCTTGAAGATGTGTTGGTGCAAGTGGACCAACTAGTCTTCCCAGCTGATTTTTATGTGATTGACATGGAGGAGGACAAGGGCAACATCACCTCTGATATCTTACTTGGGAGACCATTCTTGAGCACAGCAAGAACAAAAATTGATGTGCATGATGGCACATTGACCATGGAGTTTGAAGGGGAAATTATAAAATTTAATGTTTATGATGCCATGAAATTCCCCAATGATGTTTCTCCTGTTTATGGCCTTGATATAATTGATGATTTAAGTCAAGAAATTTTTGATTTTGATCAAGAAAACTTACTCTATGAAGGTCTTTGCAGGAGAGAAGAAGTGGACAGCAACATCACTGAAACAAAGAAAACAGCAGACTGCTGTAACTTGCTGGAAGTGAGTGATTTGCCCAGTGATTTGCCCAGAATACCAGAAAATCTGCTCAAATCACAGCTCAAATCAGACAGTAAGCAGACAAAAAACCAGCAGACAGAGAATGCACCAGATCTGAAACCCTTGCCTAGCCACCTCAAATATGCCTACTTGGGAGCTGGAAATACACTTCCAGTAATTATTTCCAACCAGCTCAGTCAAGAAGAAGAGGAAAAGCTCCTTGATGTATTGAGGAAACACAAAAAGGCAATTGGGTGGACCTTGGAGGACATAAAAGGCACCTCAAGACCATTCGGTGGAGGCTCAAGACAGGATGCAACACATGGAAAGCATGTGGCAGCTGCTGGTTCAACACTTTCTGCCCCAGCACCGTGACAGATAGCGATTTGCCCAGTGATTTGCCCGGTGCTTGCCCAAGTCACTGGTCAAATCACCCCCAGGCCAGGAAGTCCCTTTCCCTTTCATTCTTAAATTTTTCCTTTATATGTTTTACATTGAGGACAATGTTTGGACTAGGTGTGGGGGTACTGTTAGGTTATTTTTGCATCGATTCCATCATCTTTTTGTTTCTTTTTATTTGTTTCTTTTTGTTTCTTTTTGCATTGTTCTTACCCCTTTTTGCACACACCAGAATTTTTTTCACTTTTTGCACACACACACAGAATTTTGTCTTAGCTAATTGCTCTACTCAACATAGATAACAAGGTTGAAAGAGTTTCCTTATCTCATGACCCCATTGATTTGCCACCCCTTTAAGCCTAAATTGAATCATTCACAGTATGTTACCTTCACTTAGGGAGTTTTTCTCTTGAATTGAATCCTTAAATATGCTAAGGTCAAGGGAAATAAAAATACAAATACATGCAAACACAAAGCTAGTGTAACTCCCTATGAGCTGATTTGCCCAAATTATCATGAAAAACCAGCACAAAGCACAAATCACAAACTTGTTCCAATGGTCTAAGACTATGAACTGAGCCTAATAGCCACTTGGAGAAGTAACTGACTGAGTAACCGGGGGTGTATCACCCATGTACACAATCGCGTAAAAAGGTCAGTAACTTTTTCAAGCAAATAAGTTTCGATGGTCTAGACTATGAACAGAGCTAGTAGCCACTTGAACAAGTGACTAACTGAGTAACCGGGGGTGTATCACCCATGTACACAATCGTGTAAAAAGGTTAGTGACTTTTTCAGGCAAGGATAAGAATAAGTGCTGCTGAAAATAAAAATATAAATAAAAAGAGAAAGAGAGAAGGTGGCAAGTCACTCCTAGGGGTTACATTAAACCTAACATAAAAGAATAAGCATGATTGAATCAAAAACCTTTCCCTTGACCATGGTAGGTGAAAGGAAACAAGGAAAGGAGAGGATGACCTTAGTGCATGTACTCTATACTGTGATAGTTCAGATTAGGAGTCTAGGGGGGCTGATTAAGTGGTGCTTAGGTTCTAAGGAAAAAGGGACTTGATTGGCTAAGTTATTTGTTGCTTGAGGACAAGCAAAAAGCTAGGTGTGGGGGTATTTGATCAAGCACAATTTAGCCACATTTTTATTATCCCTTTTATTGCTTATTTACACATTTTCTAGCTTAATTTATGGTTTTTATCTTGTTTTTACAGAAAAGGAAGAATCTGGAAAATGGGAGAAAAAGTGCAGAAAATTTGCAAAAGGATGATTTGCCCAGTGATTTGCCCAAAAATCTGCTCCAATCACTGCCCAGATCAAGCTAAAACAGATACCCAGAGGCAACAGACAGCAGTGACATGGGCAAGCGATTTGACCAAGACAATCGAGGATCACTGGCCAAATCACTCGCAGAGGCATAGAGGACTGACTCACAGAGAAGCGATTTGCCCAGTGATTTGCCCAAGAAACTGGTCAAATCGCCGGGCAAATCACTTTGACAGCAGAAAATTACAGCAGAGCGGGAAAATGGACAGCAAACAGAAATCCGAATTTTCAGAAGTCCAAATCCAATCCAATCACTTCCAGCACTTATCCAAGAGCCACGAAAGAGCTTCTCATCCAAGGAAATCCAATTGCAATTAAATTCAACATCAAAAGAGGAGTCCAACACCAAATCAAAGAGGGATTTCAAAACCCTAGATGGATAAAATTCTGCAACTATAAAAGGAGAGCCTCCAAGCCAGCAATCTTATCTTCTGATCAGCAACTCAACTCGCCAGAAACTCTCCAGCATCTTCCTTTTTCTTTTCTTTTCATCTTTTTGTATATTTAGTCCACCATGAGTGGCTAAACTCTTTCTTTTCTAGTTGAAGTTGGTGAATTTCAGATTTTGTGATGAATTGGGAGATTTAAATCTCCATTGTTAAACTTCTATTTATTTTCAATATTTATGCAATTTGAGCTTTCCATAAATATTACTTTGCTTTTAGAATCAATAAGGGCCCATTGCTTTTAAATTGCTTAAGTAATATTGTTTGAATGGTTTAGGTCCGTAATTGCTTAGGTTGTTCAAATACACATTTAATCAAATTGCATAATCTAAACTTGACCACGCGGTTGGCAAGGATAGAATTAGGTTTCTCTAAGTCTTAATGCAGTTAACAGTTGTTCGATGCTATAATGCCCCAAGGACGTTCCTTGGCAACTTGTTAACTAGTGTTTGATTAGCGAACGTTTCCTAATCAAACTAGAACTAAGGAGGAATTTGGATTGTGAGAAGCGTCTTCCACATCCAAAACTAATTTATTGGAATAAATAGGAGAGTTAAAGAATCAATGATCAATTCTAAACAATCTGAAATAAGATCCATACTTCAACTAGAAGCTTTTCTCTTATTGATTTACTCATCTTTAAATTATTGCTTTCTTTTGCTATTTAGTTTTAATTCATCAACTCAAACCCCCCCTCTTTTAATTATTCGTTATTTACTCATCTTGGTTATTATTAGGAAGATCGTTAGTGTCAATTCCCTGTGGTTCGACCCTATTGCCACTATCTACAAGTTTATTGTTGATTGTTTAATAGGTTTATTTTTGACGGCTTCGACAACCGCTATCAAAAATTCCCACTGCTCGCCCAAATCACAGGGCAAATCACTTTGACAGCAGAAACTTACAGCAGAGCGGGAAAATGGACAGAAAATAGAAATTCGATTTTTCAGAAGTCCAAATCCAATTCAATCACTTCCAACACAAGACCAAGAGCCACGAAAGAGTCTCTCACCCAAGGAATTCCAATTACAATCAAATTCAACATCAAAAGAGGAGTCCAAGATCAAATCAAAAAGGGATTTTGAAACCCTAGATGAATAAAATTCTGCAACTATAAAAGGAGAGCCTCCAAGCCAGCAATCTTATCTTCTGATCAGCCTCATCCAGCATCTCTCCCTCGCCAGAAACTCTGCAGTTGTTCTTCTTTATTTTCTTTTCATCTTTTTGTGTATTTAGTCCACCATGAGTGGCTAAGTTCCTTGTTTCTAGTTGAAGTTGTGAATATTCAGAATTGTGATGAATTGGGAGGTTTAATACTCCATTGTTGAACTCTTGTTTGTTTCAATATTTATGCAATCTGATCTCTTCTATAAATATTACTTGCTTTTAGAATCAATAAGGGCCCATTGCTTCTAATTTGCTAAGTGATATCGTTTGAATGGTTTAGGTCCGTAATTGCTTAGGTTGTTCAAATACACATTTAATCAGGCTGCATAATCTAAACTTGACCACGCGGTTGGCAAGGATAGAATTAGGTTTCTCTAAGTCTTAATGCAATCAACAGTTGTTCGATGCTACAATGCCCCAAGGACGTTCCTTGGCAACTTGTTGATTAGTGTTTGATTAGCGAACGTTTCCTAATCAAACTAGAACTAAGGAGGAATTTGGATTGTGAGAAGCGTTTTCCACAACCAAAACTAATTTATTGAAGTCAAATAGGAGTCTTTAAGAAATCAATGATCAATTCTGAACAAACTGAATAACACTCACACTTCAGCTAGAATCTCTCTCTTATTGATTTACTCATCTTTAAATTATTGCTTTCTTTTGCTATTTTATTTTAATCATCAACTCAAACCCCCCTCTTTTAATTATTTGTTATTTACTCATCTTGGTTATTATTAGGAAGATCTTTAGTGTCAATTCCCTGTGGTTCGACCCTATTGCCACTATCTACAAGTTTATTGTTGATTGTTTAATAGGTTTATTTTTGACGGCTTCGACAACCGCTTATCAAAAATTGGCGCCGTTGTCGGGGAATTGATTTAAACTAACGTATTTTCCTTTTATGATCAGGGCTGATCGTAAAGAAGCTCTTCTTTACGATCCTGAAATTGAACGCACTGCCAAGACCTTACAAGCATGGCTACGGTAAGTATGTCTTTTCTCTCTTCTCAAATTTCTGAACTAACCTCTATTGTGAGAAATTATAGTCAAGCTCGACAAGTTCAACAACTTCAACAAGCACATGCATTTGAAGGATTCTATGGACAACCAAGACATAATCCCTACCTTGACACATACAATACAGGTTGGGGAGACAATCTGAGCTATGGCTATGCTAGGACAGACCACTACCATGACTACCAAAGAGATCTGCAATATAATCCATGTTGGGGGGACAATCCGAATTATGGCTATGCAAGGGCTGACTACTACCAAAACTATCAAGCCCAAGCAACACCTCAAAACTCCAATATGGAACTTGAAGAGATGGTGAGGAAATTGGAAATTTCTGGGAAAATTCTCCAACAGCAAGTGGATCAAGCGGTCAACTCAGTGGACGCATACATATTAAGAAGAGAGGAAGAGCTTCAAGATCTATGGGACGATGACGAAGAAACAGACCAAGCTGCTGAATCTGCGGCACAAATCACCACTGTAGAACCTGCTGCTGTCCAAAAATCAGCACCAACCGAAGCTCCTGCTGCAAAAACAGCACCTGCTGTCCAAAAATCAGCCACCTCAGAAATTGCTCCAACTGAACCAGAAGTTGCTGCACTTGCTGAAACTGCCAAAATTACACCAGAAATTACAGAATTTGCTGCTGTCCAAGTTGCTGAAAATAGAGACAGCAACTGCTGTCAAACTGCCACAACCACTGCTGCCCATAAATCAGCACCAGCCGAAGTACCTGTTACATCCCCTGCTGCTGTCCATAAACCAGCAACTGCCGGAAGTGCCCCAACTGAACCAAAATCTGCTGAAATTTCTGAAACAAACCAGCCCCCTGGAGAATCCAGCACAACTAGATTGCTAGCACAGGTAAGTTGTTGTCTACCCTCCCAAACTGAGATAAATCCAAGGCAAAATGCTAGTGCCATCACATTGAGGAGGGGAAAGGAGTTACAAGACAATAGGGATGAAAAATTGCAAAAACAGGGCATGGAAGAAATTCTGCCAGAAAGTGATCAGGGCAGTGATTTGCCCAGTTTACTCGTAGGAACTGACCCGATCGCTGGGCAAACTAAGTTGTCCAGCAGTGGTTTGCCCAATTCTCCAGAGAAGGCAGGAAGTGATTTGCCCAAATCAACAGACCAGGCAGAATCCAGTCAAAGGCAGAAACAGCAACTTATGGAGAAATTCAAGGTACCTCCTCCCTTCCCAAAGAGGTTTGCAAGGTCCCAAAAGGAGAAAGAGGAAAAAGAGATATTGGAGACACTTCGCAAGGTAGAAATCAACATACCTCTACTTGATGCTATCAAACAAATACCAAGGTATGCTAAATTTCTCAAAGAGCTATGCACCAATAGGAGGAAACTTGCTGAACATAAAAAGGTAAGTGTGGGGGAGTGTGTTTCAGCTGTCATCCAAAGAAAACTTCCCACCAAATGCAAGGATAGAGGAATGTTTGCCATTTCATGCAAGATAGGCAATGTGGGGATAAAGAAAGCCATGTGTGACCTTGGAGCTTCAATTAATGTTATGCCCCTTTCTATTTTTAACTTGTTAAATGCAGGTACACTCAAGGGCACCAACATTGTGATCCAATTGGCTGACCGATCCATTGTCTACCCCAAGGGAGTGCTTGAAGATGTGTTGGTGCAAGTGGACCAACTAGTCTTCCCAGCTGATTTTTATGTGATTGACATGGAGGAGGACAAGGGCAACATCACCTCTGATATCTTACTTGGGAGACCATTCTTGAGCACAGCAAGAACAAAAATTGATGTGCATGATGGCACATTGACCATGGAGTTTGAAGGGGAAATTATAAAATTTAATGTTTATGATGCCATGAAATTCCCCAATGATGTTTCTCCTGTTTATGGCCTTGATATAATTGATGATTTAAGTCAAGAAATTTTTGATTTTGATCAAGTAAACTTACTCTATGAAGGTCTTTGCAGGAGAGAAGAAGTGGACAGCAACATCACTGAAACAAAGAAAACAGCAGACTGCTGTAACTTGCTGGAAGTGAGTGATTTGCCCAGTGATTTGCCCAGAATACCAGAAAATCTGCTCAAATCACAGCTCAAATCAGACAGTAAGCAGACAAAAAACCAGCAGACAGAGAATGCACCAGATCTGAAACCCTTGCCTAGCCACCTCAAATATGCCTACTTGGGAGCTGGAAATACACTTCCAGTAATTATTTCCAACCAGCTCAGCCAAGAAGAAGAGGAAAAGCTCCTTGATGTGTTGAGGAAGCACAAGAAAGCAATTGGGTGGACCTTGGAGGACATAAAAGGCACCTCAAGACCATTCGGTGGAGGCTCAAGATAGGATGCAGCACATGGAAAGCATGTTGCAGCTGCTGGTTCACCATTTTCTGCCCCAGCACCGTGACAGATAGCTATTTGCCCAGTGATTTGCCCAGTACTTGCCCAAGTCACTGGTCAAATCACCCCCAGGCCAGGAAATATCTTTCCCTTTTCTCCTTCATTTTTCTATATGTTTATTCACACATTGAGGACAATATGTGGGATAGGTGTGGGGGTACTGGAGAGTATTTATTCACTGATCACACCATCTTTTGATTTCTATTTGTTTCTTTTTGTTTCTTTTTGTTTCTTTTTTGTTTCTTTTTGTTTCTTTTCTTTTTTTTTCTTTTTGCATTGTTCTTACCCCTTTTTGCACACACCAGAATTTTTTTCACACTCCTAGCACACACACACAGAATTTTGTAGCTAATTGCTTTACTCAACATAGATAATAAGGTTGAAAGAGTGCCCTTATCTCATGACCCCATTGATTTGCCACCCCTTTAAGCCTAAATTGAATCATTCACAGTATGTTATCTTCACTTAGGGAGTTTTTCTCTTGAATTGAATCCTTAAATGTGCTAAGGTCAAGGGAAATAAAAATACAAATACATGCAAACACAAAGCTAGTGTAACTCCCTATGAGTTGATTTGCCCAAACTATCATGAAAAACCAGCACAAAGCACAAATCATAAACCTGTTCCAATGGTCTAAGACTATGAACTGTGCCTAAAAGCCACTTGGAGAAGTGACTGACTGAGTAACCGGGGGTGTATCACCCATGTACACAATCGCGTAAAAAGGTCAGTGACTTTTTCAAGCAAATAAGTTTCGATGGTTTAGACTATGAACAGAGCTAGTAGCCACTTGAACAAGTGACTAACTGAGTAACCGGGGGTGTATCACCCATGTACACAATCGCGTAAAAAGGTTAGTGACTTTTTCAGGCAAGGATAAGAATAAGTGCCGCTGAAAATAAAAACAAAAATAAAAAGAAATAGAAGGGGCAAGTCACTCTTAGGGGTTGCATTAAAACTAACATAAAGGAATAAGCATGATTGAGCCAAAAACCTTTCTCTTGACCATGGTAGGTGAAAGGAAACAAGGAAAGGAGAGGATGACCTTAGTGCATGTACTCTATATTGTGATAATTCAAATTAGGAGTCTAGGGGGGGTTGATTAAGTGGTACTTAGGCTCTAAGGAAAAAGGGGGCTTGATTGGCTAAGTTATTTGTTGCTTGAGGACAAGCAAAAAGCTAGGTGTGGGGGTATTTGATCAAGAATAATTTAGCCACATTTTTATCATAATTATTATTGCTTATTTACACATTTTTCAGTTTAATTTATGGTTTTTATCTTGTTTTTACAGAAAAGGAAGAAACTGGAAAATGGAAGAAAAAGTGCAGAAAATTCACAAAAGGATGATTTGCCCAGTGATTTGCCCAAGAATCTGCTCCAATCACTGCCCCGATCAAGCTAAAGCAGAAACCCGGAGGCAACAGGCAGCAGTGATTTGCCCAGTGATTTGCCCCAGACACTCGAAGATCACTGGCCAAATCACTCGCAGAGACATAGAGGACTGACTCACAGAGGCAGTGATTTGCCCAGTGATTTGCCCACTGCTCGCCCAAATCACAGGGCAAATCACTTTGACAGCAGAAACTTACAGCAGAGCGGGAAAATGGACAGAAAATAGAAATTCGATTTTTCAGAAGTCCAAATCCAATTCAATCACTTCCAACACAAGACCAAGAGCCACGAAAGAGTCTCTCACCCAAGGAATTCCAATTACAATCAAATTCAACATCAAAAGAGGAGTCCAAGATCAAATCAAAAAGGGATTTTGAAACCCTAGATGAATAAAATTCTGCAACTATAAAAGGAGAGCCTCCAAGCCAGCAATCTTATCTTCTGATCAGCCTCATCCAGCATCTCTCCCTCGCCAGAAACTCTGCAGTTGTTCTTCTTTATTTTCTTTTCATCTTTTTGTGTATTTAGTCCACCATGAGTGGCTAAGTTCCTTGTTTCTAGTTGAAGTTGTGAATATTCAGAATTGTGATGAATTGGGAGGTTTAATACTCCATTGTTGAACTCTTGTTTGTTTCAATATTTATGCAATCTGATCTCTTCTATAAATATTACTTGCTTTTAGAATCAATAAGGGCCCATTGCTTCTAATTTGCTAAGTGATATCGTTTGAATGGTTTAGGTCCGTAATTGCTTAGGTTGTTCAAATACACATTTAATCAGGCTGCATAATCTAAACTTGACCACGCGGTTGGCAAGGATAGAATTAGGTTTCTCTAAGTCTTAATGCAATCAACAGTTGTTCGATGCTACAATGCCCCAAGGACGTTCCTTGGCAACTTGTTGATTAGTGTTTGATTAGCGAACGTTTCCTAATCAAACTAGAACTAAGGAGGAATTTGGATTGTGAGAAGCGTTTTCCACAACCAAAACTAATTTATTGAAGTCAAATAGGAGTCTTTAAGAAATCAATGATCAATTCTGAACAAACTGAATAACACTCACACTTCAGCTAGAATCTCTCTCTTATTGATTTACTCATCTTTAAATTATTGCTTTCTTTTGCTATTTTATTTTAATCATCAACTCAAACCCCCCTCTTTTAATTATTTGTTATTTACTCATCTTGGTTATTATTAGGAAGATCTTTAGTGTCAATTCCCTGTGGTTCGACCCTATTGCCACTATCTACAAGTTTATTGTTGATTGTTTAATAGGTTTATTTTTGACGGCTTCGACAACCGCTTATCAGTAACACCACCAAGAAGTCGAAGAAGAACAAGTTCTGGAGTAAGTTGAAATCCGGTCTGGGATTAGGCGGTGGCTCGAGCTCAGGCTCAGATGGTACAGAATGCCTAACGTGCGGGAAACAACACAAGGGAGTATGTCGGGCTGGGACTAATGCATGTTTCAGATGTGGACAAGAGGGACACATGGCTAGGGAGTGTCCTAGAGCACCTTTCATGGGCCAGCCCCAGCAGACAGCTTCTGGTAGTGTGGCACAGCCAGCAGCTCTAGCCACAACTCAGGGCAGTGGCAGAGGTAGAGGGAGAGGGGCAGCCTCTTCTTCTGGTTCCCGAGGTGAGGGTCCATCAGCTCCAGCCAGGATCTTCACCATGACTCAGCAGGAGGCTAACACATCCAACACCGTGGTGTCAGGTAATCTCATCATTGGGTGTTCTGATGTGTATGCATTAATGGACCCGGGTGCATCTCATTCTTTTATTGCTCCGAGAGCCGTTGAGAGGTTGGGTCTGATAGTCTCTAGGTTAGAGTGTCCCCTATGGGTCAGTGGACCCAAGTGTGACCCGTCAGTGGCAGAGTCAGTATGCCAGTACAGTCCAGTTTTTGTTGAGGGAAGATGCCTCTCCGCCGACCTTGTGGTTCTAGATTTGACAGACTTTGACATCATTCTAGGGATGGATTGGCTATCTACCCATGGTGCTACCTTGGACTGCAGAGACAAGGTAGTCAGGTTCAGAGATCAGAACGGGTCAGAGGTCATCTTCAGAAGAGACAAGAGGGGTACACCTAGAGGTCTGATATCAGCTCTTCAGGCTCGTAGGTTGCTTAGGAAGGGATGTCAGGGGTATTTGGCTCATGTGAGAGAGCTAGATAGTCAGGTCAGGGAGCCGGCCTCAGTGCCAGTTGCTAGAGAATTTTAGGATGTTTTTCCAGAGGAGCTTCCAGGACTACCACCTGCTAGGGAGATAGAGTTTGAAATCGAATTGATGCCTGGAACTAGACCGATCTCTATTCCTCCCTACAGGATGGCTCCAGCGGAGTTGAAGGAATTGAAAGAACAGTTGCAAGAGCTGGTAGAAAAGGGTTTCATCCGATAGAGTACCTCACCTTGGGGTGCTCCAGTCTTGTTTGTGAGGAAGAAGGATGGATCCCTTAGACTTTGCATCGACTACAGGCAGTTGAACAAAGTCACTACCAAGAATAGGTACCCTCTGCCAAGGATCGATGATCTATTTGACCAGCTAGCCGGAGCAGGTTGTTTCTCCAAAATAGTCTAAGATCGGGGTACCATCAGCTGAGGATAAGAGAAGAGGATGTGCCAAAGACAGCTTTCAGAACCAGATATGGGCATTTTGAGTTCCTTGTAATGCCGTTCGGGTTAACCAACGCCCCTGCAGTATTCATGGATCTCATGAACAGAGTGTTTAGTCAATACCTGGATCACTTTGTTATTGTCTTCATAGATGATATCTTAGTGTATTCCAGAAAAGCAGAGGAGCATGCCCATCATCTAAGGTTGGTTCTGCAGACCTTGAGGGAACATGGCTTGTATGCCAAGTTCTCTAAGTGTGAGTTCTGGCTGAGGAGCATTTCATTCTTGGGGCATGTAGTGTCAGAAAATGGGATAGAGGTGGACCCCAAGAAGGTAGAAGCTGTGGCTAATTGGCCTAGACCCACTTCAGTGACAGAAATCAGGAGCTTCTTGGGTTTGGCGGGTTACTACAGGAGGTTTGTACAGGACTTCTCAAAGATTGCAGCTCCTCTGACCAGATTGACCAAGAAGAACCAGAGGTTTGTGTGGACCGACCAGTGCAAAGAGAGCTTTGAGGAGCTCAAGAAGAGGTTGACTTCAGCACCAGTGTTAGCTCTGCCATTTAGTAATGAAGACTTCTCAGTCTATTGTGATGCGTCCCGTGTGGGACTGGGTTGTGTGCTAATGCAGAATGAAAGGGTGATTGCTTATGCTTCTAGGCAGCTGAAGAAGCACGAGTTGAATTATCCTACACATGACCTTGAGATGGCAGCAGTAATCTTTGCACTCAAGATGTGGAGGCACTACCTTTATGGGGTTAAATGTGAGATCTTTACAGATCATAAGAGCCTGCAGTACATCCTGAGTCAAAGAGATCTGAACTTGAGACAGAGAAGGTGGGTAGAGCTGCTGAGTGATTATGATTGCAAGATTCAGTACCATCCGGGTAAGGCGAATGTTGTGGCAGACGCCCTAAGCCGGAAGTCACTAGGCAGTCTATCCCACATCGTGGCAGAGAGGAGGCCAGTAGTGAGGGAGTTCTTCGAGCTCATGAATGAAGGTCTACAGTTGGAGTTGTCTGGTACAGGTGCTTTGGTAGCCCAGATGAGAGTGGCACCCGTGTTTCTGGAGCAGGTGGCTCAAAAACAGCACGAGGACCCAGAGTTAGTGAAGATTGCCAGGACTGTTCAGTCAGGCAAAGATTGTGAGTTCAGATTCGACAGCAAGGGGATCCTTCGCTATGGGAACAGACTATGTGTACCAGATGACATAAGGTTAAAGGGAGACATTATGAGAGAGGCTCATAATGCAAGATACAACGTTCACCCCGGAGCCACCAAGATGTACCAAGATCTGAAGAAGGTTTATTGGTGGCCAGCTATGAAGAGAGAAGTAGCACAGTTTGTGTCAGCCTGCGAAGTGTGTCAGAGGGTGAAGCTAGAACATCAGAAGCCGGCTAGAATGCTTAACCCGCTACCTATTCCAGAGTGGAAATGGGAGAATATAGCTATGGACTTCGTAGTGGGGTTACCGGCAGCGTCCAACAGATTGGACTCCATATGGGTGATTGTGGACAGACTCACCAAATCTGCTCACTTCATCCCTGTCAGGAGTGGCTATTCTGTGGACAAGTTGGCGCAGGTGTATGTTGATGAGGTCGTCAGACTGCATGGGGTTCCTGTTTCAATAGTGTCCGATAGAGGGCCCCAGTTCACCTCCAGGTTTTGGCGAAGTCTGCAGAATGCCATGGGTACCAGGTTGGATTTTAGCACTGCTTTCCATCCACAGATGGACGGACAGTCAGAGAGGACCATCCAGACAATAGAGGATATGCTCAGAATGTGTGTGCTGGATTTTGGCGGTTCTTGGAGGCAGCATCTACCCTTGGTGGAGTTTGCCTACAATAATAGCCATCATGCTAGCATCGGGATAGCTCCATATGAAGCTTTGTATGGGAGGAAGTGCAGATCACCTGTTTGCTGGGAAGAGGTTGGAGAAAAGGCCTTGGCAGGGCCTGAGCTAGTAGAGATCACTAGTAGGGTGGTAACCATAATCAGAGAAAGGATCAAGACTGCTGCAAGCAGACAAAAGAGTTATGCAGACATCCGCAGAAGGCAAGTAGTGTTTCAGGAGGGGGATCTGGTATTGCTCAAGGTGTCTCCTATGAAAGGAGTGGTTCGCTTTGGAAAGAAAGGTAAACTAGCCCCACGATACATCGGACCCTTTGAAATCTTGCAAAAGATAGGGAATGTGTCGTACAAGCTGGATTTACCTGCTTCAATGGAAAGAATCCATCCGGTTTTCCATGTTTCCATGTTGAGGAAGTTTGTGTCAGATCCGGGCAAGGTTCTTAGTGAGCCTGAAGTGGAGATCCAAGAAGATCTCACTTATGTTGAACAGCCAGTACGGATCATAGACACCCAAATCCGGAAGCTGAGAAACAAGGAAATCCCGATGGTGAAAGTCCTGTGGAACCACCACAACTTGGAAGAATGTACTTGGGAGACACGGGAGTCCATGCTCCAGCAGTACCCTTATCTCTTCTGAGGTTAGTTTCATGTGTGTTTTATGTATATGTTATGTTGTAAGCCTTGCTTGTACTAGTTGAGGAATATTCGGGGACGAATGTTCTTAAGGGGGGGAGAATGTAATACCCGACTAGACTCCGGTATCGTAATTCCTACCGTCCGGTGGGAATCTCGGGTGTCGGAGACCTCTAGAAGGGTAAAACCATATTTTTATAAAATGTTTTAATGTGTTTTATGTTTTTAATCAAGAAAGAAATGAGTTTTTGCATGAAAATAGCCTTAGAGAAAAACTCAGGTTCGGCCGCCGAACATGCATGCCTTCGGGAGTGCTTTTAGGCCCCCGAAAGCATAAGTGAGGGAAGTCCAGGTTCGGCCGCCGAACATGGCATGCATGCGGAGGCACGTTCGACTCCCGAATGTGGCCTGGCCAGCCACCTATAAAGGGGTCCCTTAGCCGAAAACGGACGAGCTTTTCCCCCATTTTCGGCCAAGGTGAGCTCTCCGCCGCCCCTCACTGATCTTGAGTTCCTTTCTTCAAATCTTTCACGATTTTCACTAGTTTTCACTTTGTGTTGAAGATTTTTGAGTAAAAGAACAAGTTTTGAGCTTGGAGACCCAAGGAGCTAAATCTCTCCCAACTCCAAGTTAGATCGCCTCTATTCTCGATCTTCAAGAGGTAAGAGTCGATCTCTAGCTTATGTTGTGTTTTAAACAATTTTTATACAAGTTTATGAAGTAGAAATGCATGTTTAGGTTGTTTTGAGTTTATGGGTTTAATGTGTGTTTATGAACAATGTGGGTATGTTGATGTGTTATAGTTGGGGTTTAGGCTAGTTTGAGACCCCTATGAACTTGTATGCTTGATTGTGTATGTTTGGGAGTGTTGTAGAATAGGTTTTTTTGCATGTTTGAAAGTTTGGAAGGCGTTTGTGCATGTTGGAGCTGAGTTTCTGCCACTTTGGAGAAACTCAGGTTCGGCCGCCGAACCCGCTTGTGGAGGCAGCCTTCGGCTGCCGAAGCCTGCCCCCGAAAGAGGACTTTCATCTCTGGAGGGCAGTTTCGGCCACCGAAAGTGCCGCCGAACATGCATGAGTTTCGTCTCTGTCTGGGAGTTTCGGCCGCCGAAGGTGCCGCCGAACCTGCCTGACTTTCGGCTCTGGAGGGACTTTCGGCCGCCGACCTGCCGCCGAAAGTGCCCTGTCCAGCCCTCCTTTGCATGTTTTTCTATGATTGTTTCATGATGTTCTAGGGGGTTTTTGGGGAGTAGTTTAGAGTTATGTTCATGTATGTTTGGTCCCTCATTTGAGTCCACCTGTGTAGGTTCGGACCCGAGGAACCGAGGACCCCAGCAGTGAGTCAACTGCTCCAGTGTCTGGTCAGAGCTATCCAGAGGTGAGTGGAATAACTCATTACGTTTTAAAGCAAATAATGGACATTTTAGCATGATTCACGCATCATTAATGCCATGAGATATACTAGGTTGTTTGCATTAGAATTCACGAATATGTTGCATTGCATACTTTATTGTTGTTGATGTGGATGAACGTTGGATGATCCATAGCCCTCGATCTATGATGTGACGATGTGATATGTACGGTATGGAATGTAAGACCAGTGGGACCCATTCTACGTTCGCTGGCACTATGTAAGAGAAAGACCAGGACCCATTCTACGTTCTGGCACATTGGAATGTTATGTTATGCTATGTAAGAGAAAGACCAGGACCCATTCTACGTTCTGGCACTATTGGATATGTAGAGGGCTACTGGTGACAAGTTCATCATTGATGTAATATGTTTGTGATGTGATGCATTCTATGAAAGCATGAAATGTTAATATAATATTTTTATTATTCTGCTCACTGGGCTCTAGTAGCTCACCCCTCTCCCTAATCCCCCAGGTTTGCAGGTATAGGGTAGACCAGGAGGTCAGCAAGAGTAATGAAGTCTTGTCTATGAAATAGCTAGTGTGGACATGATAAATGAATATGATGTTATGTAAAAGTATAGTATAGATATGTAATGTAATGAGGCTTATGGATGATAGAGGTGTGCTTCACCATAGAATGTTGTTATCCCTTTTAATACATGATCTTAGATGTTTTATGATGTTTATGTAAACCAACTCCACATATGTTATATCGCCCATTGGGGCACTGATGAGATCCCACAGAGGGGTCAATGTTTATGATTATGACTATGTATAGTGCATGTACAGGTTGAGTTTGGTAAAAGAATGAAAGGATGAATGTATGAAAGCTAAAATTTTAAAATTTTTATGTATAGTGTTGATCATGTATGGGATTAAACAGGTTTACAGGTTGTATGTCAGGCTTGCTACGGGTCCCGGCGGCCTTAAGCCGACCTGGATCCTAGCGCCGGTAGCGGTCCGATTTTCGGGTCGTTACACTGCCTGTTGCTGTGATTTGGGCAAATCATCCGTGGTCACTGTTGTGCAGCACACTGTCTCCCTTGCTTCTGTTTCAGCATTCTTTGTCTTGTCGTCCATGTCCTCTTGCCTGTATAAACCAATGTCTAGTAAATTATCTTGATCAAAATCATAGATTTCTTGGCTTAAGCAATCAATAATATCTAGACCATAAACATGAAACACATCATTGAAAAATTTCATGGCATCATAAACATTAAACTTGATTACTTCCGCTTCAAATTCCATAGTTAAGGTGCCATCGTGCACATCAATCTTGGTTCTGGCTATGCTTAAGAATGGTCGTCTGAGTAGGATGTTCGAGGTGGTATTGTCCTTCTCCTCTTCCATGTCAATTACATAAAAGTCTGCTGGGAAGACTAGCTGGTCCACTTATACTAACACATCTTCTAAGACTCCTTTGGGGTAAACAATTGACCGGTCAGCCAACTGGATCACTATGCTGGTGCCTTTAAGTGTGCCTACATTTAATGAGTTATAGATGGAAAGAGGCATAACATTAATTGATGCCTGACTCGCGGTTGTCGAAGCCGGTCAAAAATAACCTTTCCGGTTATCAACAATATTAATACTGTAGATAGTGGCAAAGGATTGTATCCACAGAGAATTGAAAACTTATCTATTTTTCTTAACAAGACCAAAGACTAATCCGAATGAGAAATTGAAAGCAAGCAATTGTAAGCAGAATGAAAATAAAATGCAATAAAAGTAAAATGGGAGGGTTTGAGATTGATTTGATTAAGCAACTACTGAGAGCAATTAAATAAGCAGAATATGAAAATAAAAGGGAAATCAATATGAGAAAGGTCTAGTTGAAGAGTTGGATCCACTTCAGTTGTTTGGATTGATCATTGAAACTTATGTTCTTTAGATTGATTCAATAGATTAGTTATGGAGATGGAAAACGCTTCTCACCACCATGTCTCTCCTTATGATTAAACCAATTAGGGAACGTCCTCTAATTAATTACTAATTAACAAATTGCCAAGGAACGTCCTTGGACCTTAGGCATCAAAACAATTGTTAATTGCATGAAGAGAAAGAGAGATCCAATCCTAACTACTCAAATGCATGAGATGTTGCTAGATCATACAATTTCTTAGTTGTTACACCAAGTTTCTTATGTTTGAACAATTCAAGCAATTACGGACTTAAAATTATCCAAACTAACAATTTACTACATTGCAATCAAGAATCAAGTGGTCAATTTGATCAAAACAACAAAGTAATAAAAGATTCAAGCATCAAATTGTATGAATATTGAACAAACCAAAGACAAATAGTTTGTGTTCAGATCTCACAATCCATAAAACTTAAATTTCAACCAATCTTCAACTAGATAAAAAGGTTTTAGCCACTCATGCCTGAAATAAAAACCAAAAATAAAAGAAAAGAAGAAAGGTAGAAGAAGAAGAAGAAGGTGTCACTTGCAATCCCGTAGGTGTATCCAAGGGAGAGTGGAAAAAGATATGGGGAGGCTCCTTATATGTCTTTTTATAGTTGAAAGTATTGCCCTAGGTCTTTACTTGCTGCCCTTGCTGCCCAAGAGGTGCTTGCTGCCCAAGTTGTATCTGAAAAGGAAAGAATCGCGTTGCAAGCTGTTCAGAAGGCAAGAAAGCGTGCGGCATGCGCTGCGGAAGGGAAAGTGGCGTGCGGCAATGAATGTGCACATCATTGGACAAGGAAAGAAAGATTTGCAATTTGAATGTCAAATAATCTTCTGACTGAGCTTTTCTTATTTGCTTTTGCTTCTACACTTTCCTTATTTGAAAACTTTCCTTTTATGAAAACTTTCCTTATTTGAAAACTTCCCTTTTTTGGCACTTTTCATATTTGACACTTTTTGGCAGTTTTTAGAGCATTTTCACCAAATTGTCTCTTTACACCTATTATCTGCAAAACATGATTAAAACCACAAAATTAAGCAGAAAAGATGTAAATAAACATCAAGAACATTATGATAAAATGGGCTAAAATATGCTCTATCAATGCCCCAAGGTCACACATGGCCTTCTTTATCCCCACATTGCCTATCTTGCATGAAATAGCAAACATTCCTTTATCTTTACATTTGGCTGGAAGTTCTCTTTATATGACAGCTGAGACACACTCCCCCACACTTACCTTTTCATGTTCAGCAAGTTTCCTATAGTTGGTGCATAGTTCATTGAGGAATTTGGCATACCTTTGTATTTGTTTGACAGCATCAAGCAAGGGTATATTGATTTCCACCTTGCGAAGGGTCTCAAGTATTTCCCTTTCATCTTTTTCCTTTTGAGATCTTGCAAGTCATTTTGGAAAGGGGGGAGGTACCTTAAATTTCTCCTCTGGTTGCTGATCTGTCTTAGTCTGTTTTGATCTGAATTCTTCCTGGGTCATCGATTTGGGCAAATCGACTTCTGCCTTTTCTGGAGATTTGGGCAAATCGCCTCTGCTGGGCAGTTCTGACTGTCTGTCAATTTGGTCTGTGATTTGGGTAAATCGATGCCCTGGATCATCTTCTGGCAGTTTCCCTTCAGTAACTTGTTTCTGTATTTGGGCAAATCCCTGCTCAGACTTGCTACCTTAAAGCTCTTTCCCACTTCTTAGTGTGATGACACTAGCATTTTGCCTTGGATTAATCTCAGTTTGGGAAGGTAGCTTTCCTTGTGATTCTAACTTACTCACGAAGGTGGCTATTTGACCCACTTGTTGTTCAAGGTTTTGCACCGTATTTGCCAAAGACTTCACGATCTCTTCAAGGGGCATATTAGATTTCTGAGGTGCTGCTTGGGCTGGATTTCTTTGCTGATAGCTTGGATATTGATTATCCCTCGCATAATTGAAGTTTGGGTGATCCCTCCAACCTGGTGTAAGTGTTAGAGTAGGGATCATAGCTTCTTTGGCTATTAAACCCCCCACTGCATTGACTTGCTGTGAGGCTACTACCATGGTGGAAATTAAGTCCCTTATGGCTTGAGGTGACTTGTCTTCAATTGATCCTCCACATGCTGTATTAATAAATTTTCTTTCCGAAGGTAGTAAACCTCCATAGAAGTACTCAATGAGAGATTTGTCAGAAATATCATGTTGAGGGCAGCTTGTGCATAACCTTTTGAATCTTTTCCAGTACTCATATAGGCCTTCAGAATGCTTTTGCCTTATACCACTTATCTCTCGACGGATGCCAATGGCTTTTGAGGTTGGAAAGAATTTGCTCAAAAATGCTCTCACCATACTAGCCCATGATGTGATAGATCTAGGTGGTAGCTAGAATAGCCAATCCTTGGCATAGTCATCAAGGGAAAATGGGAAGGCTCTAAGTGTAATACCCGGCTAGATTCCGACATCGGAATCCCTACCTTCCTGCGGAATCTCCGTTGGAATCGGGAATTCTAAGGATGCCAGAGGCTTCTAGAGGGGTAAAATGTGTTTTCTAAAATGTTTTTACTAATTTCATGATTTTAAATGGAAAAGAATTGGGTTTTTGAAGAGAAAAGACCAAGGAGGCATTTTCCAGGTTCGGCCGCCGAAAGTGAAGTTCGGCCGCCGAACATGGGAAGATTTCGGGAGCGCTTTTGGTCTCTGAAAGTCTTGTTTGAATGAGCCAAGGTTCGGCCGCCGAACATGCATGAGTTTAGGGGGCACGTTAGGCTGCCGAAGGTCTTCGACCAGGCCACCTATAAAGAGCCCTCAGATCGGAAATGGGTGAGTTTTCTCCCCATTCTCGAGCTCAGGTGAGTTTTTGTCCTCCCTTGGCCGTTTTCATGTTTTTCTTCATTTCCTTCATGTCTTTGAGTTTCATGGTTGTTTTGAAGAGTTTTGGGAGCTTGGAGGCTTTTGGAGCTTGGATCCTCCACACCTCTGAGTTACGGATCGCACCACCCCTCAATCTTTAAGAGGTAAGTGTAGATCCTTGCCCTTCTTGTGTTTTAATGAAGTTTTAAGTAAGTTTATTAGAGTTTTAATGGGTAGATATGCATGTTTAGGTTTATGTGGTTTTTATGCCCAATGTATGCTTATGCCTATTTATGTGATGTTATGTTGAAGGTTTAAGCTAGTTTATGCATGTGGGAGAGTGTATGCATGATTGGGAAAGAGCAAGTGAGGTTTTGAATAGTTTTGATGGTTTTGGCTTATGTGGGTCATAAGCTATTTATGTATGCTTTATGATGTTCTTTGTTGGAGTTTAAGTTTGTTTAAGCTCCTTTGTGCATGGTTAAGGGTTTATGCATGTTTTACGAGGTTGGGTGCTTGTTTTGGGGTGTTTGGAAGGCTTGGGAGGCTGGTATGCATAAGAGGCTGAGTTCTGGATGAACTCAGGTTCGGCCGCCGAAGGTAGTTTCGGCCGCCGAACCTGCCTATGGATGCATGGATTGGCCGCCTAACCTTGCCCCCGAAAGTTGTGTTTCGGATCTGGAGTAGACTTTCGACCGCCGAAGGTGATGTTCGGCCGCCGAAGGTGCCTGACTTTCAGATCTGGAGTGAGGCTTCGGCTGTCGAACCTGCCGCCGAACCTGCATGACTTTCGTCTCTGGAAGGGACATTCGGCCGCCGAAGGTGCCGCCGAAAGTGCCCTGTCCAGCCTTTTCATGGGTGTTTTCTATGCATGTTTAAGTGATGTTTTAGGGGGGTTTTTGGGTAGTTGTTTATGAGTTGTTTAGAGTGTGTTTGGCACCTCATTCGAGTCCACCTGTGTAGGATCGGACCCGAGGGACCGAGGAGGCCATCAGTGTTAGTAGTTGCAGAGTCAGTTCAGCGTCTGCCAGAGGTGAGTAGAACTAAACTTAATCTTTTATTTTATGAAATCAAACGCCTAAAGCATGTTCATGCATCATGTTTATATGTAATAGGTTGATTGCACTAGTTACACGAATATGACGCATTGCATTATTTACTGTGGATGTAGATGGACCAAGGCGACCCCAATAGCCCTAGCTATGTTATGTTAATGAAGTCCTGAGGAGCCCCTTGAGGGCCGGGCATAATGAAGTCCTGAGGAGCCCGAAGGGTCGGGCATAATGAAGTCCTGAGGAGCCCGAAGGGCCGGGCACCATGTTATGTTACAGTCAGAGGGAGTTTTAGTGGTCATATCCAATCCGTTATGTGAAATGTTTGTGCTGTGACGCATTTCATGAAAGCATGTAATTAATGAACTGTTTTCTTTGTTTCTACTCACTGAGCTTTTTAGCTCACCCCTCTCCCCTAACCCCAGTGTTGCAGGTATGAGGTCGATCGGGAAGTCTCAAGAGTTAAGGTTATGCTTATGTAATTGTAATAGATTAGTGGTTGTGTGGACATGTATTATAAATTGATATAATGTATTGTAAGATAATGAATTGTAATGTAAGTAAAGTAGAGTTATGTTTATGGATTAGTACTGTGCTTGGCCCTAAGACTTGGTTAGTCCCTTTTAGTACATGATGTATGTTACGTCAGATGTTGAGTTGTGTTTGGACCAAACTTGTGGCATGTGTTGGTTACCACACTATGGTATTTGAGGAGGACCCTAGTAGAGGTCTTATGTTTGTGGTTTGATGCATGCACAGGTTATGTTCTAGTTCTTTGGATGTAATCCCAGCTTGATGTATGTTATGTTGACCCAGCTAGAGTTTTGATGAGGGCTCTAGTAGGGGGTTCTTTTATGTTTCCAGTTATGTTGCATACAGGTCAAGCTCGGTATTTACATCAGATGTTACAGTTTTTATGTTAAAGTTTTGATCATATATGGGATTTTGACCAGGTGAGAGGAGGTATGTTTGGCTTGCTACGGGTCCCGGCGGCCTTAAGCTGACCTGGATCCTAGCGCCGATAGCGGTTCGAGCCGTTACAGAGGGGTATCGATTTTCGGATCGTTACAGAGTGGTATCAGAGCATAGGGCCTCATCAGTACGGTGTGTTGAGCAAAGATGCTCAAGGATTAGAGATATCCCACATCGGAAAGAGGTTGGTTTAGAGGTCATAGAAGGGCAAGCACAATAGGCAAAATCATGTCCACTAGGATAGGATGCAGAGTCCTGTCTTGTATGATAATGATGTGGAATGCCATGAGTTTATGCATGTGCATTAATATTATGTATGATATGCTATGTATGCTTTGTATGTTGGAGGTTCATATGTTTTCATATGAACCGTATGATGCTAATGATTGTTTGTTTGCTTGTGTGTTGTTCTTCAGAGGAGCCAGAATGAGAGGTGCTCGTCGATCTGTGGAATCGACTGGAGTTCCATCTGAGAGGGAAGGTTTGGACACCTTTCCCCCTGCTCTGCCAAGAGCGCAGTCGTGGGGAGTCAGCAGATGGGGAACATCAAGGGACCTTGGAAGGTCTTTTGATGTAAGCAGAGAAGGAATGGATCCAAGAAGGATGTCAGCTAGTGTGAGGGAAGAGGAGATGGATGTTCAGAGAAGGGATGGCAGTTTGGGAATTAGAGTACCAGAAGAAGGTATGGGAGATTCTCAGGAGAATGCTCAGACTCAGGATTCCAGAATCTCAGGTTCAGGAGGGATTGATCCCTCCACTCTGAGTACAGCCGCCACAAGAGGAGTAAAGTGGGGCAGAACCCTGAGGGGGAAGAGGAAGAAGTTCTGGAAGGATTTGAAGGCTAGTCTGGGATTAGGTGGTGGTTCGACCTCTGGCTCAGGCAGTTCAAGATGCTTGAGGTGCGGTAGGCCGCACAAGGGAGTCTGTCTCGCAGGGACGACAACATGTTTCAGATGCGGTCAGGAAGGGCACATGGTTCGTGAGTGTCCCATTGCGCCCTGGATGGTTCAGTCCCAACAAGCAGCTTCAGGTGGAGCGGCTCAGCCAGCAGCTCCAGCCGTGGCTCAAGTTAGTGGTCGAGGCAGAGGAAGAGGGTCAGCCTTTTCTTCTGAAGGTTCCCGTGGAGAAGGTCCGTCAACTCCAGCTCGGATCTTCACCCAAGTTCAGCAAGAGGCAGACACATCGAACACAGTGGTGTCAGGTACGCTCACTTTTGAATGTTCTGATTTGTATGTTGTTGTGAACCCTGGTATTTCTCTTTCTTTAGTTGCTTTAGGAGCTGTTGAGAGGTTGATTTGATAGCTTCTGGGCTAGAGTGTTCTCTTTGGGTTGGTAGACCCGAGTGTGATCCATCTGTGGCAGAGTCAGTCTGCCGGTTCAATTCTGTGTCAGTTGAGGGTAGATGCCTTCCACCCGACTTTGAAGTCTTAGACTTGACTATCTGGACGTCAGTTTAGGGTTGGACTGGGTTTTTCTACTCGTAGTGCCATCTTGGTCCGTAGGGACAAGGTAGCCAGGTTCAGAGGACAGGATGGGTCAGAGGTAGTCTTCTAAGGGGACACAGTAGGGATGCCTAGAGGTTTGATGTCAACCTGTCAGGTTCGTAGGGTGAGTAGGAGGGGTTATTAGAGGGTTCGAGTTCTTGTCGAGAGTTTAGTAGTCAGGTTAGGGAACCAGCCTTAGTGTTAGAGAGAGAGTCTTAGCTGTCTTCCCAGACGAGTTGTCGGGTTACTATCTGTCAGGGAGTTAGAGTTTGGCATAGGAGTGGTGTCTGGACGCAGAACCATTTCTATCCTTCCCTATAGGATGGCACCTATAGTTGAGAGTTGTTAGAGTAGTGCGAAACTTGGTAGACAAGGGTGTTATCCGACCTAGTACCTCACCCTAGAGTGTGCCAGTGTGGTTGTGGGAAAAGAAGGATGGATCCTTGAGACTTTGTAACGACTGTAAGTGTAACGACCCGGAAACCGGTACCACTCAGTAACGGTCCGAACCATCACTGGCACTAGGATCCAGATCGGCTTAAGGCCGCCGGGACCCGTAGCAAGCCGACTATACTCTCTGTGTACCTGATAAATCCCATACATGATACAAAGATACTCAACAATCCTGTAAAACTCTGTAGGCTTAACTACTACTACTCAGATATATCAATCTGAAATGGCCCTCAGGGCCTATACCAGGGACTACTATCTGCTGTGGATCAAGGGATTGAAACCCTTTTACTCTGTAACACAATCCACTGGTATCACATCAAAGCTATACATTAAGCCTAACTCACACATTTCTCATCAAGAAACGTAAAACAGGATTCATGTACAAGGGATTAATCATACATCACACTATAGCAATGATACTAGGGAAAGCACAAGTCTATCCAGTATACGACAGTACATATCTATACATTACATTACAACTAATCTTTTAATTACATCATGTCCACTATGTTATTACAAACATACATTCATGCATAACTTTCCTCTGTACTCTTGCTGACTTTACTTCCCATAGCTATCTCAGAACCTGCAAAACTGGGGTTAAGGGAGTGGGATGAGCTACTACAGCCCAGTGAGGAGGAACAATAAAAACAGTTCATTCATTACATGCTTTCATGAAATGCATCACATCACAAACATATCATCTCAAGGATGAACTTGTCACCAATAGCCCTCAACTACATGTGATAATCTGACCAACTGTGCCAGGGAGACGATGTCATCACCTGGTCTACTCTTATCTCTGCTCTGATATCATAACGTGACCAACTGTGCCAGGGAGACGATGTCATCACCTGGTCTACTCTTAACTCTGATTTGACAGCCCAGCTGTCTCACTCATAGTACCAGGAGCGACCTGGACTATCCAGGGGCGACCTGGTATGGCTATCTCATGCCATAACTCTGTATCTGCTCTCTGTCAAGGGCTAAGGATCATTCAACATTCATCCACAGGAACAACAACATATGCAATGCATCATATTCGTGAATTCTAATGCAACACAACCTAATACATAACATGGCAGTTTATGATGCGTGGATCATGCTAGAATCGTGTCATTTCTCAAGAGAAAATATGTAGTTTAGTTCCACTCACCTCTAGCCAATGCTGGCTAACTCTGGGCCAACTCTAACTCTGGAGCCTCCTCGGTTCCTCGGTCCAATCCTACACAGATGGACGTAAATGAGGTACCAAACATACTCTAACATAACTATGAACATCTCTCCAAACACCCTCTAAAACATCACAAAACATGCATGCAAAACAAGCAAAGGAAGGCTGGACAGGGCACCTTCGGCAGCACCTTCGGCGACCGAATGTCTCCTCCAGAGACGAAAGTCAGGCATGTTCGGCGGCCTAACTTGGACTTTCGGGGGCCGAACCTGGGTTTAGCCAGAACTCAGTTTCGTGCACAAGGACGCCTGCCAGTCCCTCCATCACCTGTTCAGACCTCAACACATGCATTTAACCCTTCTAAAACATGCATAAACACTTCAACAAGCCTAAGGGAGCTTCAAATACCTTTAAACTCCAACAAACAAGCTCACAAGACACACATCAAACATAGAGGATTCATAAACCCTATGATGCACATCTCATGCAAACTCATGCCTAGCTCCCTTTTCCCTTTACAAAACTCATAAAAACATCATAAGAACCATGGATCAACACTTACCTCGTGAAGAACAAAGGCTGAGATGATCCAAACTCAAAGATATGGAGAAACCAAGCTTCAAAAGCTTCAAACTCCAAAACCTTGTTTCAAGCTCACAACTCTTCAAAACAAGGGTAAAACTCATTAAAACCGTGAAAGATTTGAAGAAAAACCATGAAAATACTTTAAGGAGATCAAGACCTCACCTAGGTCAGAAGGAGAGAAGAAACCTCCTCCTTTTTCTGCCACTCGGTGCCCTTATAGATGAGCAACCGCCTCAGGTTCGGCTGCCGAATCGCATGCAAAACCATGCAACCTTCGGGGGCCGAACTTAACCTTCGGGGGCCGAAACTAGGGAACTTTAGGCGGCCGAACTTAACCTTAGGGGGCCGAACATGGCAAAATGCCTCCTTGGCCATATCTCTTCAAAACTCAATCCTTTGCTACACGAAACCTTTAAAACACTTGAAAATCTTTTAGAAAACTTTCTCTTACCCTTCCAGAGACCTCTGACATCCTCGAACTCCCCCGGACGGTAGGAATTCCGATGTCTGAATCTAGCCGGGTATTACATTCTTCCCTCCTTTAAACACATTCGTCCTCGAATGTTAAAACAACAACAATAAACATACAGGGAAACAAGAAGAAAGCCTACCATCGGTCTCTACAAAGAGACACAGATACCCCTGGAGTAAAACTCCCGGGTTGGCTATACTGTCTGACTTTGCTGACCCTGCATTGCTTAAGCTGTGTCTACACTAATTGTTTACCACTCTTGCTTGTACACAAATGACCTGACTCTTTCATATGACTACTAATTTTTCTTTTCTTTGATTTTTCTCAGCTATTTACACTACTCTGGTTATACGACCCTTTGCTTCTCTTTACTTCTCACTTCTGTTAGTACACAACAACTGACTTGCATCTTTCATCTGCCTACGGATCTTCCTTTCTCTTTGATGCTTCTCGGCTCTATAACTCTACGGAAATGCTAGATGACTTGGCTATCACGTTCTCTCTCTCTACTTACTTTCGATGTTATATTGTGACACATCACAATGAAACAGACATGCCCTGACATTGCACTCAGCTTACAGAATTTGCCCTCTATGCCATGTTCTCTGAAAATCTACAAATAACGGGCATGCTTCTCTGTTTCTCTAACCTATTCTCTGATTTTGCTGCGCACTCTGATCCTTGCCCGCTTTTCGTCTTTACTATACTGGCTTCTTCTCTTTTGATCCCTTCTAACATTACTAGACTATCTCTAGCTCTCTAGCTATCTGTTTCTATAGGATAAACTGATAAGCGACTTTTCCCTGAGGGCAGCTAACATCTCATCTGCCTTTCCCAGTAAATCGCTGAGCAGTGTTACCCCTTACCTCTGGTTTATTCATCTATTACACTGACTTTTCTCTCTTATTCGCAACATCTAGTTCCCACCCACCTCTTAGATCTATCGTGGAGGCTAATCAGTTCCAACTAGCGGTCTCCACCGATCTGTGTGGGAACACCTATCCTTGGTAGTGACCCTGTGCACCTGTTCACAGCTGTGACAAAATCTCAAGGTTTCATCCTTCGGTTCTCACAATGATACTGGACCAGTCCAGGGTGTGTGGTACTAAGTCGGATAGAAGCCTTCGCTACCAAGTGCACACTGCTTACTATCTTTCTCACTCCTGCCATTATGTTTCTTTCTAACTCTTACAACTTTTTCACTTCTTACATGCTACAGGTACCATTTCACAGGAAGAGATGAAGATAAGTCTAGGCTTTATCCTCACTTGACTTCCCGACTCTATTGGTAATCCTGCTAGCTTGTCTGGGATAACACATATAACTCTCTTTCTCTTTTTCTGTCTATGCGTACTGAGGCTGGTTCCCTGACCTGGCTATTCTGCTCTCAAACAAGAGCAAGAAAACCCCTGATTACCCTGCCTAAAGAATTCCCGAGTCTGTAGGGCTGATATCACCCTTCTGGGTATGCTATACTGTCCCCTCTAAGGACTAACTCTGATCCATCCAAGCCTCTGACCTCTAAACTCTCCTACCTTGTCGTTGCAGACTTAGGTAGTACCTCGAGTAGCTAGCCAATCCGCCCTAGATTGACATCACTAGTCAACTCTAGAACCATAAGGTCAGCTGGATTGCATCCACTACTCGCACCAAACTCTGAACTAAATCGACAGACTGACTCTGCCACAGATGGATCACACTCGGGTCTATCAACCCAAAGAAACTGTCTAAGCCCAGAAGTTATCAACCCCCCTCTATCTATGACTCTCAAAACAACAGGGAAAGAAACATCAGGGTCCACGATACCCTACACATCTGAAAGTTAACGTATCTGACGTCACCGTGTTCGATGTGTTAGCCTCCTACTGAGTCATGATGAAGATCCAAACTAAAACTAACGAATCTTCCCTCGGGAACCGACCAAAGAATAGGAGAACTCTCTCCTCCTGTCTCAACCACTGTCCTGTGACATGGCTAGAGCTACAGGCTGAGTTACACTACTCGCAGTCATCTGCTAGGACTGTGCCAATCAGGGCCGCAGTAGGATACTCACATACAATGAGTCCTTCCTGCTCGCATCTATACATGCCGTAGTCCCATATCAACAGACTACTTTTGTGTACACTCCACGCCTCACGTATCCAGAACTATCTGAACTAAAGCTCAATCGCCATCTAATCCCAGACTAACTGACATCTCTATCTGACCTTTCTTACTTTACCTTTCTTCTATTCTAGTCTTTCTCTGCTCTATCTTATTTCATTTACTCTTTTCTTTGCTTACTTTTCTCTTACTTCCTTTTCTTCTTTTTCTTCCTCTTCACTTTCTTACGTTATTTTCTACTTTAGGTCAAGTATACTTGAGGTCTCTATTCCGGGATGAGAGATCACTCTCTCTCTAGCTGGATTGATAAAATCCACGGCTATAGCTCTCAAGCTCTTTCCTGGCTCACTAACCTTGCACTCTTTATCTCTGACCATCTAACTTTCTTACACTTTACTATTTTCACATCAACTGATCTTCTACTAGTGTCCAGAAAACCATACACATCAGAACACGCAGAAGTGAGCGTACCTGGCACCACTGTGTTCGGTGTGTCTGTCTCTGGCTGAACCTGGGTGAAAATCCGAGCCGGAACTAACGGACTTCCACTTAAGGAACCTCCTGAAGAAGGGACTACTCCCCTTTTGCTATCTCTGGTTGGAGCTTCTGGTGGAATGATATGATCTGAGGATGTCTGTGGGACCTGTGCAGATACGGTCATAATGGGACACTCTCGTGCCATGTGCCCCTCCTGTCCGCACCTGAAACATGCTGTTGTCCCAGCCCGACATACGCCTTTGTGCCTCCTACCGCACTTCACACATCTAAAACTATCCCAACCAGAACTCGAACCCTCGCGAAAACCCATGCCAAACTGTACCCTATTCCAGAACTCTCTTTTCTTTGACCCTTTCAGGCCTCTCACTTTCTTTTTATTCTTTGCAGCAGCTTCACCCAAAGGAAAACGATCACTAGTCTCTGGGTAAGTTTCTACACTCATGTTTTCTGTCTGCTTAGGCTGCGCAAATTCACTCTCCTTATGCTCCCTTGGACTCTCTGGACAAACCCATCCTGTAAATTCTGAAGCAAACTGCTCCCAGGATAAGCGTTCTACCCTCGGGTCCACATGCTGGGTGAACCATTCCCTTGCCTTCTCACATTTCAATGTAACCCCTGCCATCTGTATAGCTCTACTCTCATTAGCTCCCAACTCATCGGTTATCAGCTTAACCATTCTAAGATACTCAACAGGGTCATCACCAGTCTCAAATTTGGGAACATCCAACCTCAAATAAGCTGTCATCTGCACGCTTGGGTGTTTGGACAATTGGGGCTACTGGTTCTCCTGGTGGTGGAGGAGATGCAACTTGCCCTGGGTTAGGGTTTACTGACCTTGGGTAACAAAAGAAGGGTGGAAACATGGTATACTGTGGATATGACGGTGGATTTGGCGGGTAAAAGGAAGGATAAGGCATAAAGGTGGGATATGGGTTATATCTAGGAAACTCTGATGTCCCTCTCATCAGGTACTCTGCCCCCCACTGATAGGGTGGATACTGAGGTGGAACAAACCTCGAGGCCTGAGTGCCTCCTTGGGACTCACCCATATCTCCTCCCAACCTACTTCTACGAAAGCTATCATCTCTACTCTGCTCATCCTCCTCTCCTTCTCTCCGATACCCTGACATACTACTCTGAACAACTCCCCTTCTACTCTCATCAACAGACCTTCTAGGGTCCCTTGATGTACCTTCTCTGCTTAAACTATCTGATGTTGCCCTTTGCAGAACGGGGAGATGAGCATCCATGTCCTCATCCTCCGGCGGAGCTCCTGTCAATCTAGCAGATCGACGAGTTCCTCTCATCCTGCCTCTGAAAAAGCACAACAGCACACACAATATCATCAACTGATCCATGTGAAAACACATGAATCCTTAACACATATCAAACATATTAATAATGCACATGCAACTCATCATGGCATTTCACATCAGCATGCAAGACAGGACTCCACATCCTATCCTAGTGGACATGATTTTAACTTATTGTGCTTTCCTTCCTATACAAGACAACACCTCTTTCCGATGTGGGATATCCCAACACACCGTACTCTTGAGGCCCTATGCTCTGATACCAATCTGTAACGACCCGGAAACCGGTACCACTCAGTAACGGTCCGAACCATCACTGGCACTAGGATCCAGATCGGCTTAAGGCCGCCGGGACCCGTAGCAAGCCGACTATACTCTCTGTGTACCTGATAAATCCCATACATGATACAAAGATACTCAACAATCCTGTAAAACTCTGTAGGCTTAACTACTACTACTCAGATATATCAATCTGAAATGGCCCTCAGGGCCTATACCAGGGACTACTATCTGCTGTGGATCAAGGGATTGAAACCCTTTTACTCTGTAACACAATCCACTGGTATCACATCAAAGCTATACATTAAGCCTAACTCACACATTTCTCATCAAGAAACGTAAAACAGGATTCATGTACAAGGGATTAATCATACATCACACTATAGCAATGATACTAGGGAAAGCACAAGTCTATCCAGTATACGACAGTACATATCTATACATTACATTACAACTAATCTTTTAATTACATCATGTCCACTATGTTATTACAAACATACATTCATGCATAACTTTCCTCTGTACTCTTGCTGACTTTACTTCCCATAGCTATCTCAGAACCTGCAAAACTGGGGTTAAGGGAGTGGGATGAGCTACTACAGCCCAGTGAGGAGGAACAATAAAAACAGTTCATTCATTACATGCTTTCATGAAATGCATCACATCACAAACATATCATCTCAAGGATGAACTTGTCACCAATAGCCCTCAACTACATGTGATAATCTGACCAACTGTGCCAGGGAGACGATGTCATCACCTGGTCTACTCTTATCTCTGCTCTGATATCATAACGTGACCAACTGTGCCAGGGAGACGATGTCATCACCTGGTCTACTCTTAACTCTGATTTGACAGCCCAGCTGTCTCACTCATAGTACCAGGAGCGACCTGGACTATCCAGGGGCGACCTGGTATGGCTATCTCATGCCATAACTCTGTATCTGCTCTCTGTCAAGGGCTAAGGATCATTCAACATTCATCCACAGGAACAACAACATATGCAATGCATCATATTCGTGAATTCTAATGCAACACAACCTAATACATAACATGGCAGTTTATGATGCGTGGATCATGCTAGAATCGTGTCATTTCTCAAGAGAAAATATGTAGTTTAGTTCCACTCACCTCTAGCCAATGCTGGCTAACTCTGGGCCAACTCTAACTCTGGAGCCTCCTCGGTTCCTCGGTCCAATCCTACACAGATGGACGTAAATGAGGTACCAAACATACTCTAACATAACTATGAACATCTCTCCAAACACCCTCTAAAACATCACAAAACATGCATGCAAAACAAGCAAAGGAAGGCTGGACAGGGCACCTTCGGCAGCACCTTCGGCGACCGAATGTCTCCTCCAGAGACGAAAGTCAGGCATGTTCGGCGGCCTAACTTGGACTTTCGGGGGCCGAACCTGGGTTTAGCCAGAACTCAGTTTCGTGCACAAGGACGCCTGCCAGTCCCTCCATCACCTGTTCAGACCTCAACACATGCATTTAACCCTTCTAAAACATGCATAAACACTTCAACAAGCCTAAGGGAGCTTCAAATACCTTTAAACTCCAACAAACAAGCTCACAAGACACACATCAAACATAGAGGATTCATAAACCCTATGATGCACATCTCATGCAAACTCATGCCTAGCTCCCTTTTCCCTTTACAAAACTCATAAAAACATCATAAGAACCATGGATCAACACTTACCTCGTGAAGAACAAAGGCTGAGATGATCCAAACTCAAAGATATGGAGAAACCAAGCTTCAAAAGCTTCAAACTCCAAAACCTTGTTTCAAGCTCACAACTCTTCAAAACAAGGGTAAAACTCATTAAAACCGTGAAAGATTTGAAGAAAAACCATGAAAATACTTTAAGGAGATCAAGACCTCACCTAGGTCAGAAGGAGAGAAGAAACCTCCTCCTTTTTCTGCCACTCGGTGCCCTTATAGATGAGCAACCGCCTCAGGTTCGGCTGCCGAATCGCATGCAAAACCATGCAACCTTCGGGGGCCGAACTTAACCTTCGGGGGCCGAAACTAGGGAACTTTAGGCGGCCGAACTTAACCTTAGGGGGCCGAACATGGCAAAATGCCTCCTTGGCCATATCTCTTCAAAACTCAATCCTTTGCTACACGAAACCTTTAAAACACTTGAAAATCTTTTAGAAAACTTTCTCTTACCCTTCCAGAGACCTCTGACATCCTCGAACTCCCCCGGACGGTAGGAATTCCGATGTCTGAATCTAGCCGGGTATTACAGTAAGCAGTTGACCAAGGTCACTACCAAGGGCAGGTATTCCCATGCAGGATGGATGATCTATTGGGACAGCTAGTAGGAGCTGGTTGTTTTCCAAGATAGATCTGAAATCCGGGTACTACCTGTGAGAGTTAGAGTTAGTGTTAGTTTTGGTTTAGCAGTGAGAAGAAGCCAGTTAATAAAGATGAAGAGAAAAGGGAAAGGATCAGAGAAGCGCAGTGGAAGCGTGTTGAGTTTCAGGAGTAGGTTGGGTATTGCTAAGGTGTGTTTGGAAGACCCGGGAGTTCTTACTCCAGCAGTGCCTGTGTCTCTCTTTGGAGAGAGGTTTTTAGGTTTTGCTTGCTTGTTGCTTGCTTGTTTAAGTATGATTGATGCTATGTTTTTAAGATTGCCTGTTTGTTTGTGGAACATTCGGGGACGAATGTTCTTAAAGGGGGGAAGAATGTAATACCCGGCTAGATTCCGGCATCGGAATCCCTACCTTCCGGCAGAATCTCCGTTGGAATCAGGAATTCTGAGGATGCCAGAGGCTTCTAGAGGGGTAAAATGTGTTTTCTAAAATGTTTTTACTGATTTCATGATTTTAAATGGAAAAGAATTGGATTTTTGAAAAGAAAAGACCAAGGAGGCATTTGCCAGGTTCGGCCGCCGAACATGGGAAGATTTCGGGAGCGCTTTTGGTCTTCGAAAGTCTTGTTTGAACGAGCCAAGGTTCGGCCGCCGAAGCTCAAGTTCGGCCGCCGAACATGCATGACTTTAGGGGGCACGTTAGGCTGCCGAAGGTCTTCGACCAGGCCACCTATAAAGAGCCCTCAGATCGGAAATGGGTGAGTTTTCTCCCCATTCTCGAGCTCAGGTGAGTTTTTATCCTCCCTTGGCCGTTTTCATGTTTTTCTTCATTTCCTTCATGTCTTTATGAGTTTCATGGTTGTTTTGAAGAGTTTTGGGAGCTTGGAGGCTTTTGGAGCTTGGATCCTCCACACCTCCGAGTTACGGATCGCACCACCCCTCGATCTTCAAGAGGTAAGTGTAGATCCTTGCCCTCCTTGTGTTTTAATAAAGTTTTAAGTAAGTTTATTAGAGTTTTAATGGGTAGATATGCATGTTTAGGTTTATGTGGGTTTTATGCCTAATGTATGCTTATGCCTGTTTATGTGATGTTATGTTGAAGGTTTAAGCTAGTTTATGCATGTGGGAGAGTGTATGCATGATTGGGAAAGAGCAAGTGAGGTTTTGAATAGTTTTGATGGTTTTGGCTTATGTGGATCATAAGCTATTTATGTATGCTTTATGATGTTCTTTATTGGAGTTTAAGCTTGTTTAAGCTCCTTTGTGCATGGTTAAGGGTTTATGCATGTTTTACGAGGTTGGGTGCTTGTTTTGGGGTGTTTGGAAGGCTTGGGAGGCTGGTATGCATAAGAGGCTGAGTTCTGGATGAACTCAGGTTCGGCCGCCGAACCTGCCTATGGATGCATGGATTGGCCACCTAACCTTGCCCCCGAAAGTTGTGTTTTGGATCTGGAGCAGACTTTCGGCCGCCGAAGGTGATGTTCGGCCGCCGAAGGTGCCTAACTTTCGGATCTGGAGTGAGGCTTTAGCTGCCGAACCTGTCGCCGAACCTGCATGACTTTCGTCTCTGGAAGGGACATTTGGCCGCCGAAGGTGCCGCCGAAAGTGCCCTGTCCAGCCTTTTCATGGGTGTTTTCTATGCATGTTTAAGTGATGTTTTAGGGGGTTTTTGGGTAGTTGTTTATGAGTTGTTTAGAGTGTGTTTGGCACCTCATTTGAGTCCACCTGTGTAGGATCGGACCCGAGGGACCGAGGAGGCCATCAGTGTTAGCAGTTGCAGAGTCAGTTCAGCGTCTGCCAGAGGTGAGTAGAACTAAACTTAATCTTTTATTTTATGAAATCAAACGCCTAAAGCATGTTCATGCATCATGTTTATATGTAATAGGTTGATTGCACTAGTTACACGAATATGACACATTGCATTATTTACTGTTGATGTGGATGGACCAAGGCGACCCCAATAGCCCTAGCTATGTTATGTTAATGAAGTCCTGAGGAGCCCCTTGAGGGCCGGGCATAATGAAGTCCTGAGGAGCCCGAAGGGCCGGGCATAATGAAGTCCTGAGGAGCCCGAAGGGCCGGGCATAATGAAGTTCTGAGGAGCCCGAAGGGCCGGGCACCATGTTATGTTACAGTCAGAGGGAGTTTTGGTGGTCATGTCCAATCCATTATGTGAAATGTTTGTGCTGTGACGCATTTCATGAAAGCATGTAATTAATGAACTGTTTTCTTTGTTTCTACTCACTGGGCTTTTTAGCTCACCCCTCTCCTCTAACCCCAGTGTTGCAGGTATGAGGTCGATCGGGAAGTCTCAAGAGTTAAGGTTATGCTTATGTAATTGTAATAGATTAGTGGTTGTGTGGACATGTATTGTAAATTGATATAATGTATTGTAAGATAATGAATTGTAATGTAAGTAAAGTAGAGTTATGTTTATGGATCAGTACTGTGCTTGGCCCTAAGACTTGGTTAGTCCCTTTTAGTACATGATGTATGTTACGTCAGATGTTGAGTTGTGTTTGGACCAAACTTGTGGTATGTGTTGGTTACCACTCTATGGTATTTGAGGAGGACCCCTAGTAGAGGTCTTATGTTTGTGGTTTGATGCATGCACAGGTTACGTTCTAGTTCTTTGGATGTAATCCCAGCTTGATGTATATTATGTTGACCCAGCTAGAGTTTTGATGAGGGCTCTAGTAGGGGGTTCTTTTATGTTTCCAGTTATGTTGCATACAGGTCAAGCTCGGTATTTACATCAGATGTTACAGTTTTTATGTTAAAGTTTTGATCATGTATGGGATTTTGACCAGGTGATAGGAGGTATGTTTGGCTTGCTACGGGTCCCGGCGGCCTTAAACCGACCTGGATCCTAGCGCCGGTAGCGGTTCGGGCCGTTATAGAGGGGTATCGGTTTCCGGGTCGTTACACTAAGTTTAACATGCTCTTCGAAAATACCTTAAGATCTCATGGTTGAGCATACGATGTGGAATTCCTTCAAGTGCTTGTGGGGATCCTTATTTTCTAGGCCTCTAAATTTGGGAAGGAGATGGATCAGGCCTGTCTTCAATTCAAAGGGTGCTGTCAATGGGGGATAGGCAATGCATAAGGGTGCCTGATCTCCTGCTGGTACAGCTAGCTTGCGGAGTGTTCTCTCCCGTGGCTATTGTGCACGAATGGGCACGTTTTCAGCTTCAACTTCCTCATATGCAGCAGATGGTTCAGCCATTGTTTGATTTTCAGGTGCAACAGCCTATGTTCCTATTTTTGATTCAAGTGCAGCAGTAGCAGGTGCGGCAGTAGGTGTATCAGCTGGTACAATAAATTCTGCAGCAGAGGTAGTAGCAGTTTTATCAGATGGCTCGGTAGCAGATTGAATGGTAGACACCAGATTCATTGCTGTTGCTAATGAAGATGGTTTTGAGGCTTGGTTCCTTAAGTTTAATTGCTTTCTCAAGCTTTTGGCAGTGTGTTCAATCTCCGGATCGTAAAGAAGAGTTTCTTTACGGACAACCCTGGTCATAAAGGGAAAATACGTTAGTTCAAATCAAATCTCCGGCAACGGCGCCAATTTTTGATAGCGGTTGTCGAAGCCGTAAAAAATAAACCTATTATCAATCAACAAAATAACTTGTAGATAGTGGCAATAAGATAGAACCACAGGGATTTGACACTAAGGACTCTCCTAATAATGACTTGGGCAAATTAATGATGAAAGTAAAATAAAAAGGGGGGTTTGCTTTGATGATATTGAACTAAAATTAAGACTAAGTAATAAAAGAGAGTAATAAGCAAAAGATGAGTAAATCAATGGTAAAAGAACTCTAGTTGAAGCATGGATCCATTTTAGTTTTGGAATTGATCATTGATTCTTTGATACTCCTATTTATTTCAATAAATTAGTTTAGGTTGTGGAAGACGCTTCTCACAACCAAATTCTTCCTTAGTTTTAGTTTGATTAGGAAACGTTCGCTAATCAAACACTAGTTAACAAGTTGCCAAGGAACGTCCTTGGGGTTTTTTACTTTTCAACTGTTAACTGCATTAAGACATAGAAAAACCTAATTCTAACATTGCCAACCACGTGATCAAGTTTAGATTATGTAACCAATTGTACTTGTGTTTAAATAATCTAAGCAATTATGGACTTAAATCATTCAAACTAACAATATATTACTCATGCAATTAAAAAACAACAGGCCTTAATTGATTCTAATAGCAAGGCAATAATAGACATAAAGATGAAGTTGCATAAATATCAAGTTGCATAAATATTGAAAAATAGAAGTTTAACAATGGAGTTTTAAATCTCCCAATTCATTACAATTGAAATTTTCCAATTTCAACTAGAGAAGAAGATGTTTAGCCACTCATGGTGGACAAAAAACACAAAAAGAGAAAGAAGAAAAGTAGAGAGAGAGCTGCTGTGTTACTGCTGAAATTCTGATGTTATTGTGATGATTTTCTGTTGGTTGGTTGCTGTCCCTTTTTATAGGTAAGGAGTCCTAATCCTTCTTGGAATTGGAATCATATTTTGACTTGGTCTCTTGATGGCCTTTTAATCCCTCCTTTGTCTTTGTATTTTATAATGAGTAAAACTCATTTGGTGAAGGATTTTCTTTGGTGTGGTTCTTGGAGTTGTCATAGAATTGGTCTTGTGGTGTTTGAAGTAGGATATGATTCCAACACTTTTAGAATTCTGAATTTCCTTCTTCTCCCGCGCTGTTGTAATTTGCTGGAGACAGTCGATTGAGTCAGTTGATTTGGGCAAATCGCTTGCCCAACTCAGTTTTGCAAGTCAATTCCAGTTTTCTGCTTCAGCTTTCTGCAAGTAATTTGGCCAAATCACTTCTGCCAAATTGATTTTTCAGCTTTTTTTGCAAATTTTCTCCAAGTTTCCATTTTTCTCATTTTCTGCAAAAACATCATAAAAATATAAATTAAACTAAAAAATGCATATTTAAACAGTAATAATGATAATAAAAATGTGGCTAAATTATGCTTGATCAAACACACAATGTGAAATTCTTTTAAGTGCTTGTGGGGGTTCTCATTTTTCAAACCTCTAAATTTGGGAAGGAGGTGTATCAGACCTGTTTTTAATTCAAAGGGTACTGTCAAAGGGGGATAAGCAATGCACAAGGGTGCTTGATCTCCTGCTGGTATAGCTAGCTCACGAAGTGTCCTCTCCTGCGGCAGTGGGACCCATATGGTTGCGTTTTTAGCTTCAACTTCTGCATATACAGCAGGTGGTTCAGCCATTGCTCGATTTTCTAGTGCAGCAGCCTGCATCTCAGTTTCTGGTATAAGTGCAGTAGTAAGCGCAACAGCAAGAATAGCAGCTGGTTCAGTGGATTCTGCATCAGGTGCGGTAGCAGACTTAGCAATAGGTTCAGCAATAGATTGTATAGCAGATACCAGATTTATTGCTGTTGCTAATGAGGATGATTTTGAGGCTTGGTTCCTTAAGTTTGCTTGTTTTCTCAAGCTCTTGGCAGTACGTTCAATTTCTGGATCGTAAAGAAGAGCCTCTTTATGGCCAGCCCTAGTCATAAAGGAAAATATGTTAGTTAAATCAAATCCCCGACAACGGCGCCAATTTTTTATAGCGGTTATCGAAGCCGTAAAAAATAAATCTATTAGTATTCAACAATTAAAACTGCAGATAGTGGCAATAGGGTCGAATCCATAAGGATTTGATACTAAAGACTTTCCTAACAATGACTTGGGCGAGTTAACAATAAAAGTAAAATAAGGGGGATTGTTTTTTATGATAGTGAACCAAAATTAAAACTTAGTAAAAGAGAGCAATAATTAAAAGATGTGTAAATCAATAATAACAAGACTCTAGTTGAAGCATAGGATCTATTTCAATTTGGAATTGATCATTGATACTTTAATTCTTCTATTTATTTCAATAAATTAGTTTAGGTTGTGGAAGACGCTCCTCACAACCAAATTCCTCCTTAAGTTTAGTTTAATTAGGAAACATTCGCTAATCAAACACTAGTTAACAAGTTGCCAAGGAACGTCCTTGGGGTTCTTCACTTTTTAACTGTTAACTGCTTTAAGAAATAGAGAAACCTGATTCTAACCTTGCCAACCGCGTGGTTAAGTTAGATCATGCAACCAATTGTTACTTATGTTCAAATAATCTAAGCAATTACGGACCTAAATCATTCAAACTAACAATATATTGCTATGCAATTAAAAGCAAATGGCTCTTATTGATTCTAATAGCAAGACAATAATAACATGAAGAACAAGTTGTATAAATATTGAAAAATTGAAGTTTAACAATATAGTTTCAGATCTCCCAATTCATAATAAAACTGAAAATTTTCCAACTTCAACTAGAGAAAAAGGTGTTTAACCACTCATGGTAGACAAGGAATACATAAAAGAGAAAAAAGAAAGAAGAAAAGGAGAAGGTGTGGTGCTGCCGATGTTGCTACCGTAAAAGTTGCGTCCCCTTTGCTACTGATTTCTGTCCTTTTTATAAGTGAGAATCCCTAGTTTAATTCTTCTTGGAGTTGGAATCCTAATTTGACTTGGTCTTTGACTCCTTCTTTGCCTTGTATTTTATCATAAATTGATCTCCTTTGATGAAGGACTTCTTTTGGTGCGGTTTAGGAGGTGTCATAGGATGAGTCTTGGTGTACTTGAAATAGGATAGGACTCTAAGACTTTTGAAATTTTGAATTCTGCCTTTCCCGCGCTTCTGCCTTTTCTTGCTGGAGACAGTTGATTTGGGCAGTGATTTGGGCAAATCACTTGTCCAAATCGTTTCTGCGAGTTACCTCCGGGTTTCAGCTTCAGCTTTCTTCAGGTGATTTGGCCAGCGATCCAGGCGAATCAATTTGGGCATATCAAGTCTTAAATGTTAGCTTCCTCTTCCTACAACTGCCTTAGTCATCCTTGGAGGCTTGATTTGGTCAAATCGCTTCGGTCAAATCAATTCTTCAGCATTTTAAGCTATTTTTCTCCAAGCTTCCATTTTTTTTCAAGTTTCCATTTTTTTCCTTTTCTGCAAAAAAATATTATAAAAATACAAATTAAGCTAGGAAAATACATATTTAAACAGTAATAATAATACTAAAAATGACTGAATTATGCTTGATCATATTGCCATGTATTGGTTGGAGAAAAAACAATACTCAAATTGCAAACAAATATAGGATTGAGTGGAATGGAGAATTAGGATTTAATATTACACATAGGGAATATGGGCATACTATAGATTTGAGCAATGAGAAATGTTCTTATAGATCTTTAAAAAATTAAGGATATCCCTTATCCACATGCAATATGTTGCATGTTCCACAAGAAGTTAAATTTAGAAGATTACATATCAAACTATTATAATAAGGAATATTATCTCAAGTCCTATGGTTGTAGTATGCAACCAGTTTGGGGAATGTGATTGTGAAAAAAGAGTGAAAACCCTTAAATTGTGCCTCCTGCTATTACAAAAAAATTTGGTAGACCAAAGAAATATAAAAGAGATAAAGATGAACTAAGAGAGAAGACAAGAAAGCTGTCAAAGAAAGAATTACATATGATCTGTGGACTTTGTAAGACCAAAGACTATAACAAACACAGTTTTCCACTAAGACAGACTTCCAATCACATCAGTAGTAATGTGACTTTCACTAGATTACTTGGATATCTTAAAATATTGAATATTTCTACATCTTAAATTTTAGGCACTTAACATATTGAAAGGCAAAATGAATCCCAAGCATTAATTTTATAAACCCACATGCTCATCCAATGCAACAGACATAACTAATGCAGCAGACTCATCAAATGCAACAAAATCAGCCAACAAAACACAATGAACCAAGGCAGTGGACTCAACCAATACAGTACAATAAACCAAGGAAATAGACGCAACCAATATAAGATAGTGAGTCAACCCAGCATACTCACTCTAGTATGAGTAGAGACAGTAACTAAAATAGAGATGCTTTAGGTAGAGGTATTTGGATAGAAGAACATTTAGTAAAGGGATATTTAGTAGAGGTACCTCTATTAATAACGTGGGAGCAATTAGAGAAAATGAGTTTGCTGGAAGGAAAATTAATAAATTGATATACAAGAGATGTAGACCTACTTTTAGGGAGGTACAAGTTAATGTTGGGAGGAAGAGAAATACTGAAGTTTCGTCTGCTGAACTTATTGACTTCCATCCACAAGAAGAAGGCAAAATTATAGGATTTAGTTATTATATATATGTAGAAAAAGACTTTTCTATTTAAAATGTGAGTATAGAATTTGGATTTTATATTTACTGCTTGCAATGATAAGTGATTTGGTTTTTTATATTTTACTTTTATTTTTTAACTTGTAACGATCATGATTACCTTTTAATAAGTTTGTGAAGTATTTATCAAACAATTCATAAGTAAAGAGATCATCTGAGGTCAAGAGTGATCTTGAATTCAAGCCACCTACTCTAAGGTGAAAAATAAAGAAAGCAATTACTTCAAGAGAATTGCAACAAACTAGAAATGAGAAGTGTATGATAAGAAGGGCTAAAGGAGCAACAAACACAAAGTAGCAACAATTCTCCAATTTTCACCAAGCTAGGTTAACTAGGGCATAAGAGCAACCTTCACAGCTATAAAAAAGCATTATATTTTGAATTGTAGGCATATTTGATCATGTTATGTGATTGCAGCAATTTGATTATGTTATATATTTTGAACAATTATGTTATTGTGGATATTAGTTACATAGTTGGTTGCAATGAAGAATAGTGAATAGATTGTATGGTTGTTTTGATTGTGTAATGACTATCATTTTTTAACAGTATTTTAGGTGGATAGTATTAGAACTGTAATGACTTTTTTTTTTTCAATTTGACCGATATCAATAGCTATTTATGTCATTTGATATATTGTCACCTTTTCAATTTGAAAGTTTTGTCGTTTCATATACACAAAGCAACAACACACTTCAACTGTATATGCTCAAATCAACACCATTTTTATAAAAAGTTTAATAAGCATTTAGTTAATATTCATTATAGACCAGATATAATGATAATTACAACATATATCAAGCACACTGTAATCCTATGAGCACAGGCTAAAAATCTAAGTCCTACACTTCCTAATCACTATGCAAAACAAAACAGAATCTATTGCAATTGTCCTAAAATAACAATAAACTAGTTTATACACTTTAACATAGCAATCAATCTACAATTGCTGCTGCAACAGTTGTAATAATTACCATTTTTCTTTCTAAAACTCTAAATCCATTGTAACCCTTCTTCTTCTAAGCTTCTTACTCCTTTATTTTTTACAATAACTCAAAAATTATATTCTTCAAATGATCTGAGATAGGAGGATCCTACCAACAAAAAAAAACACATGCGACAGTTGTCTTCATATCCCAACGATAAATTAATAACATATTACAATTTACACATGTAAGAAAAAAAATCATAATTTGAAGTATTGATTTTAAGCTCATCCCATAATACTTGCAGCTAAAGAATCTCCTTCCAAGGTTTATCCTCATCCATAAAACTTTTATTATTGTTGTTTCTCCACAATGGCACAACATGAATACATTATTAATTGAATTTATTTTCATTAAGTCCATAAAACTTTTATTATTGCTGTTTGCACAACAGAAATACATTATTAATTGAATTTATCTTCATTAAGTCGATGACCAATCACCAAATTGGAACCACTTAATCGAGAATAAATGGTTCTGTTTACTTCGAATTACAAAGAATAGTTTTTCTTATAATTTTTCAAAGAAAATAATAGGAAGAATGTGAAGAAATCTTGATTTGGGCATGCAAAAAAACATCTTGTTCTCAATTTTAAAGCCCCGAGTATTTTTGCCTCATTTTAAAAAAATAGTCGTTTAACGTAGATAGATTAATTTTCTATCCACTCTCCATCTAATGCGTGAAGTCAGTGTAATTTTGTATTTAAATATTAATATTCTAATAAGTTTAGACACTTAATAAATCGCGAAATTAATACATGAATATGATGAAAAAATCATTGATAATTCAAGGGTGTGAGAATGTATTTGGCCTTTTATTTTTTATATTATAAAATTGTGTACATTTTATATAATTTACTTATTTAATCAAGTTCCAATTCAATAATATTTAAGACTTATATTCATTTCTTTATATTTTTTATTTCATTTTACTTAAAATTTTCATTTTAAATTTTTTTTCAAATAGAAATTGGAATGATTGTTTAGAATTTGAATTTAATTGAAATAAGAATTGTAATATACCATCATCATAAAATACGGTAATCGAGTAAAATCAAACCGAAATCATTTTCGAACTGTCATAAATTGAGTCGATTCCAATTTGATTGTAAATCAAATTGAACCGCCTATTTTGAATCGAAACAAGCCCTTGGCCAGGTCTAGGTATAAGGAGTTCCTTAACATACTATACAATAATATCAATAAAAATTTCTTTAAGATGGCATCTCCACACAATCTTATCTAATAATGGGGAGGCTAGTTAACTGAATTAAATGATACTCAAGTGAATCATATATAGTTCACCAATGGGCTTGAGTGCATTGATGCTGAAACCATCTTTAAACTTAAAAGGTATCGAGTTCATACTTTAATAAAATCTTACATAACATGTCTGTAATCCAGGGATGTAACCAGGAAGACCCCACAATGTATGCAATACCTTTGCAGTTGAGCATTCGCTATGAAAGAAGCTTTCTTATTCTGCTACGTAATGAATAATATGTTAGTATTAGAAAGAAGTATGATATTTATTAGCTTAACTTCCTAAATCTAAAGAAATTGATTTAGATATTGTCACTTAGACTAAATAATTACCTGGGTAGAACGATGTTAAAGCAGGGCATGCAAATTAAGGATATATAGCAAATTAATTACAGGAGTACTAAAAATATTAGCTGTTGACTGCCTTGTCCAAGTAAATATCCAAAAATAGATGTATACTCTATTGAAAATTTCTGACTTATACTCTGTATGTCAACCATTAAATACAATTTTATAAGTTTAAATTTAATTATAAACTTCAAGTTTTTGGTTCTCCGCTACTTGTTTCATTCAACTTTCTAGTGCATTTTCTGGTGGTGCTGCTTTTTTTTTTTTTCCTTTCTTTTTTTTAAGTTTTGATTTTGGTTTTGAGGGAGATGGCGCTAGCTCAAATGTCTGTGCTTCCTTGATTGCAAGCAAGAAAGGAGCAGCGCGCTGCGATTTTTTAATGGTCAGATCTTGTCTGTAGCGAGTTGATGATCTAACTAAATCATAACTCTAGAGTTTCTCCTTTTTGGGTTATGCTTTTGGGCCTCCTTTATATTTGGCTTTGGACTTTAAGAGCCTTGTTTGATCATGTAACCTTTTATCTAATCTAATATATTTCTATCTTCGGTAAAAAAAATATAATTTTTACCTAATTTTTTTCTTTGGTTGGATATATACATTTCAATGTACTCTTTTTTTTTTTTTTTTTTGAAGTCTTTCAATGTACTCTATTAAGTTGTGATAATAATCAAAATTGGGGCGTCATGACAAGGCTTTATTCATCCCCTAATAACCACCGATCATACATTTTTGGTTGTCTAATCATTATTATACATAGGTTGTAACTAGGGTTGTTCGGTTTGGTTGTGGTATGAATCTTGTTAAGAATCAGAACTGAAACCAAACCTACAGTTTTTTAATTTTAGCATCATACTTAGAACCAAATTTAAGTATAATTTTAGACAATTTCAGTATGATACTTAGAATCAAATTTAAGTATGATTTTAAATAATTTCAGTATGATTTCGGTTTGTTTCATGTTTTTATTTTGATTTCTTTTTAATTTTAATTTTAGTTTCAATTTCAATTCAAATCTTAATTTTTCAAATAAAATTATAACATCCTAACATATATTTTAAAATAGTAAATAATTAACATCAAAATAATTTAAAAAAATAATACTAACATGTAAACGATAATAGCATTAATATTAATATATATTATATACAATTCTTTCAGTAATATTATACTATTTTATATATAGTTATTATTTATATAATTTTGATTAATAGATATCTGGTGTAATTAATATGTAAAGATATATTATATTATTAATATATTATTTAACTGTGTAATTAAAAAGTATAAAACAATTAATATACTTATAGTTGAAATAACAAAAATTATTAAGTATATATATATATATATATATATATATATAAAGTTAACTTTTTTATTTAATTTTGATTTGGTTTCAATATAATTTTTTTATAAAAATTTAAAATAAAATTAAATAAATAAATAAATTCAATTCGATAAAATAAATAAATTCGATTTGATGTTGATTTTGATAAAATTTTACGGTTGAAAATGATTCTTTAATTCTTTAATTCGGTTCGAAAGGTAAAAAATCTTGCACATTTATGTCTTTTCATGGCTAACTGTCACCTCCATCATTAACCACCTATCACCATGCAAACCCTAATTTCCCTCTTGTGTGTTTATTACCATTTACCCTTTCCATCTTAACTTCCCTCTGTCCATCTCCTAATAAAGGAGCCCCCTACTAACCAAGACCCTCACCCCTAGTTACGAATCAGTTTTCCAACCAGAACCTTTCCTTTCTCGCAAGACTTCTTTCCAAGTTACATCACGACCTCTAACCACTGAATAAGAGACTTACGTTGTTCAAGTTCCCAAAGACCAAATATTTAGCATTCTGCAACCTGAGAATGCCATCGTTGCTGAACGTTACTAGAATCCGGAGACAAAGGAGAGACCCAATTGGAAAAGTTTGTTGTGTGTTATTATTGATGGAATAGAGAAGAAGAAAACAAATTGATGGAATCCGTGACTCTTGATACATGAACCAATACAAACTTATTTATAGGCAAGTTGAACTAGAAAACAGGAAGAAAAATACAATACTTAAGGGATTTAATCTTAAACTAATTTTCTAAACTCTTGGAACTACTGTAGATTATGTAGATATTGTGGAATTGCCACAGATTTTACCTTGACTTGGTCTTGGATCATAATAATTCTTCCCCTTGATCCAAGTCTTAGATAGCATTTCTAACTGTGCTCTTAGCTTCTTGAATTGATCAAGAGGTAAAGGTTTGTGAAGATGTCTACTACTTGCTCCTATATACAAATATATTCCAAGCTGACTTCATTCCTCTCAATCTTCTCTCTGATAAAATGATACATGATCTATATGTTTGGACCTTCCTTGCTGAATCCGATTTGGCGACTAGGCTATTGCAGACTTACTATCAAACTTAATAACACATGGATCTAAACACTTGCCTTTTAATTCTTCTAATAATTTCTTCATCCAGATTGCATGGACAGTTGTGGTTGCAGCTGCTACATATTCTGCTTCTGTTGTTGAGAGTGCAATACATTCTTGCTTCTTTGTTGCCCTTGCTATGCTCCCTTGCTGTGTAGGAAGGCATATCATGTGGTGCTTCTTTTATCCTCTAAACCTTCAGCCTAATCGCTATCTGAAAAAGCTACCAATCCTTCATTTTCACCTTTGTTGTACAGTAATCTAAGATCAATTGTTCCTTTAATATACCTTAAAATCCTCTTCATTACAATCCAACGTTGTTGTGATGGTTTGTGCATAAATCTTGAGATGCAATCTTTTTGCAAAAACCAGATCTGGACGTGTGTTTGTGAGAAACATCAATCCTCCCACCAACCTTCTGAAAGTTCTTTCATTTGTTGAGAAATAAGTTTATTTGTTCCTAGTCATAAGGAGTTTGTTAACAGCATATCTCCCATTATTTAGTTATTGGATGCTTTATTTCCTATTTTATAGCTGAAATTTGTTATGCTCTGCTATATTTAAAGAGCTCCTGAATGTAAGTTTAATATCAGAAAAATATTCAAGCTTTCTACACTTCATTTTCTTCTTTACTATATAAGCGTATATAGTTCAACAGTGGTATCGAAGCTGAATTCGGTTGGGACGTGAGTTTGAGCGAAACACGTGAGGGAGAGAATTTGAGAGTTTTGTTGCAGCAAAATAAAAAGTATCACATGGCTGCAGAGAATTTTGTTCAACCAGCCATTCCTCGTTTTGATGGTCACTATGACCATTGGAGCATGCTTATGGAAAATTTCTTAAGGTCCAAAGAATATTGGATAGTTGTTGAGTCTGGGGTAGCAGAACCAGCAGCAGGTGTTGTGCTAACAAATGCTCAAAAGGCTGAGCATGAAGCACTGAAATTGAAAGATCTCAAAGCCAAAAATTATCTCTTCCAAGCGATTGATCGTTCAATCTTGGAAACCATTCTTAGCAAAGAAACTTCCAAGCAAATTTGGGATTCCATGGAAAAGAAGTATCAAGGGACTTCAAAGGCAAAAAAAAGCACAGCTACAAGCACTTCGTGCAGATTTTGAAACATTAAAAATGATGACAGGAGAATCTGTTTCAGATTACTTCTCACGGACTATGGCAATAGCAAACAAGATGCGTATAAATGGTGAAAAGATGGAAGATGTCACTATTGTTGAGAAAATTCTGCGCACGATGACTTCGAAATTTAACTATGTTGTTTGTTCGATTGAGGAATCCAAAGATACTAGTGAACTTTCAATTGATGAATTGCAAAGTTCATTGCTAGTTCATGAGCAGAAAATGAATCGCCAAAACACTGAGGAACAAGCTTTACTTACCTCATCAAGTAATCACTCTTCAGCAGCGAGAGGAGGTGGTTGCGGAAGAGGTAGAGGCCGAGGCAGAGCCAGAGGAAGAGGCAAAAATAGCAATAGTAATGGTGGTGGGAGGCACTCTGATAATTTTGAAACAGGAAGAGAAGATGACCATTCAAAGCCAAAGTATGTTGACAAATCTAAAGTTGAATGTTATAGATGTCACAGGTATGGTCATTATCAATCAGAATGTCAAACTAATTTGAATAGAAATGGTGGAAGGCAATCTAATTTTGCAGAAAAGGAAGAGGATTCTGAATCACTCTACTAATGACCTACCAAGCATCAAATCAGTCAGAGAAAGATACTAAATCAAATATTTGGTATCTTGACTCTGCATGTAGCAACCATATGAGTGGGAACAAGTCTGTCTTCTCCATCATGGATGAATCTTATTAGGACTCGGTGAAATTGGGAAATAACACTAGAGTCTCTTTCATGGGAAAGGGTCAGGTAACTATTCAAACAAGAAGTAATGCTACCCACAAAATTGGTGATGTTTTTTATGTTCCAGATTTAAAGACCAATCTCCTCAGTGTTGGTCAACTACAAGAAAAGGGGTATGAAATTCAAATTAAGAATAGAATATTCCGACTTCTTGATGATAATTTGGGCTTAATTGCTGAGGTCAAAATGACACCAAATAGAATGTTTCCTCTTCATTTTAATCATGTTGATAATTCATGTTTCTTGGCGAAAGAAGGAGATGAAGCTTGGTTATGGCACTTCCGTTACGGACATTTAAATTTTGGTGGATTAAAGACCCTGCAACAAAAGAACATGGTGATTGGCCTTCCTCAAATTACACCACCTTCTCAAATTTGTGAGGATTGTGTCTTGAGTAAACAACATCGTAATTCATTTCCACAAGGAAAATCAAAGAGAGCAAAGACTGTTCTGGAACTTGTACATTCTGACCTTTGTGGTCCAATAACACCATGTTCCAATGGAGGTAAATGTTATGTCATCACCTTCATTGACGATCACACACGGAAAATTTGAGTGTATTTTTTGCAGGAAAAATCTGAGGCTTTTGAAGCTTTTAAAAGCTTCAAAACTCTTGTAGAGAAGGAGGTTGGAAGTCCAATAAAAGCTCTTCGAACAGACCGTGGAGGTGAATATAGCTCACATGAATTTGTAAATTTTTGTGAGGCTCACAGAATAAAGAGACAACTTATAGCAGCTTATTCACCTCAATAAAACGGAGTTTGCGAAAGGAAAAACCGCACTATTATGGATATGGTGCGAAGTCTACTAAAGAGCAGTAGCGTCCCCAAAATTTTTTGGCCTGAAGCTGTCAATTGGAGCATTCACGTTCTGAACAGAAGTCCAACTTTTGCAGTTAAAAACATGACTCTGGAAGAGGCTTAGAGTGGACAAAGACCAGCAGTGGATCATTTTAAAATTTTTGGGTGCATTGCATATGCACATATTCCAGATCAGAAGAGAAAGAAACTTGATGACAAAGGGGAGAAATGTATTTTTCTTGGTGTTAGTGATCAATCAAAGGCCTATAAACTTTATAATCCTAACACTAAGAAAATTATCATTAGCAGAGACGTTGTTTTTAATGAGAACAGTTTCTGGTCGTGGGATAAAATTGTCACTCAAGTTCAAATTCCAACCAATTTTGATGGAGAAAATGAAGAAGAAGCTCCTAATGTCGTTCCTGGTGTAATACCCGGCTAGAGTCCGGCATCGGAATTCTACTTTCCGGTGGAATCTCGGATATCGGATTCCTCTAGAAGGGTAAGATTTATGTTTTTGTAAAGGATTTTAGTATGTTTTAATGTTTTCAGTCCAAAAGGAAATGAGTTTGTGAAAGAAAAGAGCCAAGGAAGAAATGCAAGGTTCGACAGCCGAAGGTGAAGTTCGGCCGCCGAACATACATGAGTTTTGGTTTCACGTTAGACCGCCGAAGGTGGTCTGGCCAGCCACCTATAACAGGCCCTAGGTGGGTGAATGGATAAGATTTTCTTTCCATTCACAGACAGAGGTGAGATCATGATCTTCCTTGGGTGATTTTCATGTTTTCTTCAAATCTTGCAAAGTTTTGATGATTTTTATGTTGTTTTGAAGCTTTTGAGCAAATCAACCAAAAGTTTTGAAGTTGGAGACTTTGAGGGAGAGTTTCTCCATATCTCCACGTTAGGATCGTTTATCTTCTTGTTTCTAAGAGGTAAGTGAAGATCCTGAACTTCTTTTCATGATTTATGCAAGTTTTATGGAGTTTTATGGGTAAAGATGTATGTTTAGGTTTAGTTGAGGTTTTGGTTGATTTGTGGTCAAAGCATGTTTATGTGTTTAGTTGTGTTGTTTGTTGGGGTTTTAAGTTAGTTTTGGACCCCTTTGTGCCTATACTTGAGTATATGCAGGTTGTGGAATTGTGGTTTGCATGTTTGAGTGGAGATTGGGTATGTTTGCATGAAGCAGAACAAGTTTCTGCCTTACTGGAGAATCCAGTTTCGGCCGCCGAAGGAAGGTTCGGCCGCCGAACATGCTAAGGAGGTGGTTTCGGCTGCCTAAGCTTGCCCAAGCTTGCCCCCGAAATTTTGGACTTTCGGCTCTGGAGGAGGGTTTCGGCCGCCGAAGGTGCCGCCGAAGGTTAGGGACTTTCGTCTCTAGAGAGGACTTTCGGCAGCCGAAGTGCCGCCGAAAGTGATTGAGGTTCGGCTCTGGAAGGGACTTTCGGCTGCCGAACCTGCCGCCGAAAGTGCCCTATCCAGCCTTTTTTTGCATGTTTTTCTTGCTTCTTTTAGATGTTTTAGGGGGATTTTGGGGAGTATTCTAGAGTTGTTCTTGAGCTAGTTTGGTCCCTCATTTGAGTCCACCTATGTAGGAACGGACTAGAGGAACCGAAGAGAGCAGCAGTGACCACTGCTTTAGAGTATTCAGAGTCAGCTCAGAGTCAGCTAGAGGTGAGTGGAACTAAACTTAATGTTTTAAATTGAGAAATTAAATGCTTTTAGCATGTTCCATGCATCATGATATGTAATAGGTTGAGTGCACTAGAATACACTAATGTGACGCATTGCATTATCTATGCTTGTACGGATCGGACATAGTTTTGGATTCACTAGCCTTCCGAGTAAAGTCCTGAGGAGCCCTGAGAGGGCCGGGCACAGAGCACTATAGGGTGCGTAGAGAAGTCCTGAATAGCTCCTTCGCGGGCCGGGCACAGAATAGAGGGAATTTTGAATCTGTCCGTCTGAGATGGGTGATTTACTTGTGATGTGATGCATTCCATGTGAGCATGATTTATTCACATGTTTTTAGTGTTCTACTCACGGGGCTAGTATAGCTCATCCCTCTCCTTTAACCCCAGTCTTGCAGGATCAGAGTCAGAGGGAAGTCAGCAGGGTACAGGAAGAGTAAAGACTTTTGTAATATCATAGTATGGACATGTAATATTGTATGGTTTAGTATTGTATAGTGTAGAGTATTGTGCTTGACCCATGTTGTAAATCCTTTTTATATACATGGTCTGTTTATGTGCTGTAAATGTTTTTATCAGTATGTGAAAAAAAACCAGGCTTAACAGAGTATGAGTTGAACCCATCTAGAGCAAGCTCTAGTAAGGGGTTTTATAGTACAGAGATAGTGCATGCACAGGTTGAGCCTTGGTTCAGCGCATCAGTTTTATGTTTTTACAGAAAGTGTATGATCATGTTTGGGATTTTACAGGTACACAGAGAGTATAGCAGGCTTGCTACGGGTCCCAGCGACCTTAAGTCGACCTGGATCCTAGCGCTGGTAGCGGTCCGATTTTTGGGTCGTTACAGATTGGTATCAGAGCCCTAGGTTCATATGGTCGGACCTAGATAGAGAGTGTCGGGCTCATAGAGGTTATAGTAGGTCAAGCACTAGGAAAGCATGTCCACTAGGATAGGATGTTGAGTCCTGTCTATTTGCTGAGGTGTAATGCCATGAGTTATACCTGTGCATTGTTATTATGTGATGTTTATATGCTAATGTGTTATGTTATGTATTGTTTTCCAGAAAGTTAAGATGAGAGGAACTCGTCGATTTGCACGATTGACTGGAGTCCCACCAGTGAATGAGGGTTCAGATGCTCGTCCTCCTGCATTGCCAAGGGCAAGGTCTCAGAGGGCTAGCAGGGAGGATACGTCAAGGGACCCTAGAAGGTCTTTTGACGAGAGCAGAAGAGGAGCAGAAAGAGGAGGGAGCTCAGAGGAAGTGAGGGAGGCCATGGATGTGGACCAGCCAAGAGAGGAAAGCATGGGTATGGACAGGTCGGAAGAGGGTATGGGAGAATCTCAGGGAGGCACTCAGGCCTCGGGGTTTGGTTATCCATCCCATTGTCCACCCTTTCAACAGGGCCCAGGGTATCCGATGGGGGGTACGTCGGATTACTCTAGCTTTACCCCATATCCTACCTACATGCCTTATATGCCTTATCCCCCTTTTTACCCACCATATCCCATGTATCCACCCACACCTTTCCATCCCAGTACAGCATACCCAGAGCCAAGTTCAGCACCTTCTGCACCACCAGAACCAGAACCAGTAGCCCCAGTTGTCCAAGCACCGCAACCTAGCTCAGTTGAGGGAAGCAAAGTGAAAATGACAGAGTACCTAAAGTTGGATGCTCCCAAATTCAATACGGGAGATGATCCCTTTGAGTACCTCAGAACGGTTAAGATGATAACCGAGGAGTTAGGAGCTGATGATAGCAGAGCCATTGAGATGGCAGGGTTCACATTGAAATGTAAAAAGGCTCGAGAGTGGTTCAAGAATTATGTGGACCCCAGGTTGGACAGCATGTCATGAGGAGAGTTCGCCAATGAGTTTGCAGGGTGGGCTTTTCCTGACAGTTCCAGGGAGATGAAAGTTATAGAATTTGAGCAGTTGAGGCAGACCGAGGATATGAGTGTAGATGAATACACAGATAAGTTCCTGGATCTGCTTTAGTATGTGGGTCAGGCTTATGACACTGACCAGAAGAAGGCAATGAGATATACTATGAGACTTCATCCCAGGTATTCCTCCTTGATTCTTCCAGCAGAGAAAGAGAGTTTCCACTCTATAGTGGATGCTGCCAGGAAGATGGAGGCGAGTGCCATTATTCAGGGAACAGTAAAACAGCAAGTGGCACAGTCTTCGGGTTCTAAGACCCCCAGTGTAGCAGCTTCTGGCAGCAAGAAAGGAGAAAAGTTTAAAGCGAGGAAGGGCAAGTTATGGAATAAGATCAAGTCGAGTCTGGGAATGGGTAGTGGCTCAAGCTCTGGCACAGGTAGTACAGTCTGCATGAGATGTGGGAGACCGCACAGAGGAGTTTGTCGGTTGGGATCTTCAGCCTGTTATAAGTGTGGGCAGGAGGGATATTTTTCACGGGAATGTCCTCAGGCAACCTTTATCGCACCATCCCAACAGATGAGTTCAGGCAGTGTAGCACAGCCAGCAGCTCTAGACATGCCTCAGAGTAGTGGCAGAGGCAGAGGGAGAGGGTCAGCCTCTTCTTCAGCGGCAGGTTCCCGAGGTGAAGGTCCTGTAGCCCCAGCACGGATCTTCACTGTGACACAAGAGGAGGCAAACACGTCGAACACAGTGGTGTCAGGTAACCTCTTAATTGGGTGTTCTGATGTGTATGCTTTGATGGACCCCGGTGCTTCTCACTCTTTTATTGCTTCGAGAGCTGTGGAGAGATTGGGTCTGATGATCTCTGAGTTAGAGTGTCCTCTCTGGGTCAGTGGACCCAAATGTGACCCATCAGTGGCAGTGTCAGTCTGTCGCTTCAGTCTAGTGTTCATAGAGGGTAGATGCCTTCCAGCTGACCTAGTGGTTCTAGATTTGACGGATTTTGATGTCATTCTAGGGATGGATTGGCTATCTACATATGGAGCTACCTTGGACTGCAGAGACAAGGTAGTTAGTCTCAGAGACTAGGATGGGTTAGAGTGTGTCTTCAGCGGAGACAGGAGGGGTACTCCTAGAGGTTTGATCTCAGCCCTTCAGGCTCGTCGTTTGCTTAGGAGGGGTTGTCAGGGGTTTCTAGCTCATGTGAGAGAGCTAGATAGACAGGTTAGGGAACCAGCCTCAGTTCCAGTAGTCCGAGAGTTTCCAGACGTCTTCCCAGATGAGCTTCCAGGACTACCACCTGATAGGGAGATAGAGTTTGCAATAGAATTGCTGCCTGGTACCAGACCTATCTCTATTCCTCCCTACAGGATGGCGCCAGCAGAGTTAAAAGAGCTGAAAGAGCAGTTGCAGGACTTGGTAGATAAGGGTTTCATCCGCCCTAGTACCTCACCTTGGGGTGCTCTCGTGCTCTTTGTCAGAAAGAAGGATGGATCCCTCAGACTTTGTATCGACTATAGACAGTTGAACAAGGTCACTACCAAGAATAAGTATCCCCTGCCTAGGATCGACGATCTATTTGACCAGCTAGCTGGAGCAGGTTGGTTCTCTAAAATAGATCTGAGGTCCGGGTATCATCAGTTGAGAGTCAGAGAAGCAGATGTGCCAAAGACAGCTTTCAGGACCAGATATGGGCATTATGAGTTCTTAGTAATGCCGTTCGGGTTGACTAACGCCCCTGCAGCATTCATGGATCTCATGAACAGAGTTTTCAGTGAGTATCTGGATCACTTTGTGATTGTCTTCATCGATGATATCTTAGTGTACTCCAGAGATGTAGAGGAGCATGCCCAGCATCTGAGGACAGTTCTGCAGACACCAAGTTCTCTAAGAGTGAGTTTTGGTTGAGGAGTATTTCCTTCTTGGGGCATGTTGTATCAGCAGAAGGTATTGAGGTAGACCCCAAGAAGATAGAAGCTGTAGCTAACTGGCCTAGACCCACCACAGTGGCTGAGATTAAAAGCTTTCTGGGTTTGACAGGTTACTACAAGAGGTTCGTTCAGGACTTCTCAAAGATAGCTGCTCCTATGACCAAATTGACACAGAAAAACCAAAGGTTCGTGTGGTCGGACCAATGTGAAGAGAGCTTTAACGAGTTAAAGAGAAGATTAAAATCAGCACCGGTGTTAGCTCTGCCTGTCAGTAATGAGGACTTCACAGTGTTCTGTGATGCGTCCTGTAACGACTCGAAAATCCGGACCACTACCGGCGTTAGGATTCAGGTCGGCATAAGGCCGCCGGGACCTGTAGCAAGCCTAACATTCATCCTGTGAACTTGTTTAATCCCATACATGATCAACACATACATAAAAATTTTGAACTTTTCCTTACACTCAATCATTCTTTCATTCATTCACCAAACTCAACTTGTGCATGCACTATACATAAACATAGTCATAAACATTAGCTCCTCTTTAGAGTCTCATCATTGCCCCAATGGGGTGACATAACATGTATTGAGTTTGGTTCATCTAAGCATCATTAAACATTAAGATCATGTATTAGAAAGGGATTAACATAATACTATGGTCAAGCACAACTCTAAACTTTCATAAGCATTATTACATGACATTCTATATCATACTTTTACATGACTGTACTCAACATAACATAACAACATTTATCATGTCCACTCTAGCTATTACATGACCATGACTTCATTACTCTTGCTGACCTCCTGGTCTACCCTGTACCTGCAAACCTGGGGGTTAAGGGAGAGGGGTGAGCTACTAGAGCCCAGTGAGCAGAATAGTAAAAACATATGTTAACATTCATACTTTCATGAAATGCGTCACATCACAAACAATTCACATCAAGGGTGGACCTGTCACCAAATAGTCCCAGCCTCGTATCTGTGCCAGGCTGTAGAATGGGGTCCTGGTCTTCCTGTCATATCATAACTGATAGAGCATAAATTAGCCCATATTATCATGATATTCTTGATGTCTATTTACATCTTCTCTACCTAATTTTGTGGTTTTAATCATATTTTGCAGATATTAGGTGAAAAGGGACATTCAAGAGAAAATGCTCTTAAAAACGCTCAAAAGTGCAAAATCTGGAAAAGCCACCTTCGGCAGCATCTTCGGCGGCCGAAAGCCCAGTCCAGAGACGAAACTGCCCCACCTTCGGCGGCACCTTCGGCCACCGAACATTGGCTCCAGAGATGAAAGTCGGCCTCCTTCGGCCGCCGAACCCCAACCTTCGGCCGCCGAACCTTCAGAACATAACCGAAAGTCCAGCCTCCGAAACTCAACTTAGGCAGCCGAAAATGCGCTCTATTGCACTCTTTTCTTATTCAAGAAGCCATATCCCAAGTTGCTATATTTGAGGAGCCAAATAAGGGAAATATCTTGAGATCCAAATCTTCAAGATTCACATTCAAATATTGGATCTCAAAGATCAAGCTTATTAAGGAAGCCAAATCCAAAGATCACATGTTTCCCACTTCGTTCAAGTTTCCAAAGCAGGCTCCACCTTCCTCATTAGTGCATGGGCAATCTCTTGGACTTAATGTACAACATCTTGAGGATCTTGGACAGCTATGAAAAGACCAAAGTGCCCCCACTTGCCTTCTATCACATGTGACTCGTTTTTGCCTTCACTCATGTACAAACAAGGCACATGCAACACCAAGGGCACTTTGGACAGCCTCTAAAAGACTCATGGACTGCCACCAAACCCTAAGGAGCCTCTCAAGATCTATTTAAAGGCTTCAAGAAGACAAGAAGATAGATTTTATCCACCTCTTCTCAAAGAAATTCGGCAAGGCTCTCCAAGCCTCTCTCCCACCTTAGTTCTTCATCTTTTGCTTTCTTTTCTTTTATTTTCTGTTTTGGTTCAGCCATGAGTGGCTGAAACCCTCTCTCTAGTTGAAGTTTGGTTGAAACTAAGGTTGTTTAAAAGGTTGTGAGATCTGAACATAAAGTGTTTACTTTTGATTTATTCAATATTCATGCAATTGTGCTTAATTCCAAGATTGCTTTGTTGTTTTGATCAAATTGGCCACTTGACTCTTAATTGCAAAGTTAATTGATTGTTGGATTGGATATTTGTTAGTCCGTAATTGCTGGAAATATTCTGTCCATAGAACACTTGGTGTAAAAACTAAGGAATTGCATGATCTAACATCATCTCATGCGTTTGAGTAGTTAGGGTTTGAATCTTTCTTGTTCTTCATGCAATTGGCAATTGTTTTGATGCCTATGGCCCAAGGACGTTCCTTGGCAATTTGTTGATTAGTAATTGGTTAGAGGACGTTCCCTAATAAGTTTGTTCATAAGGAAAGACATGGTGGTGAGAAGCGTCTTCCACCCCCATAACCAACCTATTGAATCAATCAAGATAACCATGTTTCAATGATCAACCCAAACAACCAAAGTGGATCCATATCTTCAACTAGACTTTTCTCATATTGATTTCCTCTTTTATTTTAGATTACTTGCTGTTTTAATTGCTTTCAATAGTTGTTAATCAAATCATCTCAAAACCCCCCCTTTTTACTTTTATTGTACTTGTTCCTATTTCTCTTTGATCACTTGCTTTCACTTGTACTTTCAATTAGTTCTATTGGTCTTGATTGAGATAAATAAATAGGTAATCAATTCTCTGTGGATACGATCCTTCACCACTGTCTACAGTTGTAAATTGTAGGTAACCAAGAAGGTTATTTTTGACCGGCTTCGACAACTGCTCCTGTCAAAAATTGGCGCCGTTGCCGGGGAGTTGATATCACTTGTTTATTTTCTTTCATGACCAGGTCTGAACGCAGGGACACACTACCCCTTGATCCAGAAATTGAACGCACTCTCAGAAGACTTGGAAAGCAAGCCGTAGAGCAATCTGCCCAACATTCGGCCGCCGAACCCAACCCATCTTCGGCCGCCGAAAGACCTTCACTCCAGCAACCAAATTTTGCACCAATGGCAGAACCTCAAGCACCAGCTGCTGCCCATAATGGACATGTTGTCCAAGGCCAGATAATTCAAGAGAATCAAGCAAATAGGCCACAAGCACAAAGGGAAAGAACCATGAGGGAGTTAGCAACTCCTATAGGTGATTATGCTCCACTTTGCATCACCTATCCTCCTCTTACAGTTCCCTTTGAACTGAAATCAGGTTTGATTCATCATCTCCCTAAATTTAGAGGTTTGCAAAATGAAAATCCACATAAGCACTTAAAAGAATTTAAAATTATTTGCTCATCCATGAGACCTCAAGGGATCTCTGAAGATCATGTTAAACTAAGAGCTTTCCCTTTCTCATTAGATGACCATGCTAAGGATTGGTTATTTTATTTGCCACCTAGATCTATAACTTCTTGGGATGATATGGTCCAAGCCTTTTTGGACAAATACTTCCTACCATCTAAATCAATTGGCATAATAAGAGAAATCACTAGCATAAGACAAAAACCAACTGAAGACTTATATGATTATTGGGAAAGGTTTGAAAGACTATGTACAGGTTGTCCACAACATGATATGTCAGACAAAGCCCTCATTCAGTTCTTCTATGGAGGATTGATTCCATCAGAAAGGAAACTCATAAATGTAGCCTGTGGAGGATCTATTCTAGACAAGACACCAAGGGAGATGAAGGAACTAATATCCAATCTTGCAGCTTCATCTAAACAATATGAAGAAGAAGGGCAAACGCAAAGAGGAATCTATGAGGTAAGTAAATCCTCTGTTGAATCTCAAATCTCAAAACTAACTTCTCTTGTGGAAAAGATCGCCCTTAGCCAAGTCCAACAAGTACAAGCAATTCCACCACCTAGGCCATGTGAGATTTGTTTATGTGTGGGACACCCAACTGATCAATGTCCCACACTCCAAGAAGACCATCATCAAGCCAACGCCATTGGGAGGTACAACAACCAGCCTAGATATGATCCATACTCCAATACCTATAATCCAGGTTGGAGAGACCATCCCAATTTCAGCTATGGAAAGAGCAACACTGATCAGAATCACCAAGGTTACCAAAGAAGCCAAGTCCAACCAGCACCTCCAATGGACAATAACACTATGAATGAGGTAGTAAAGACCTTGCAAATGATACAACAACAGATGGGACAAATGGCCACCTCCATAAACAGATTGGAAGCTCAAGGAAAATTGCCATCCCAGACTGAGGCAAATCCCAAACAAAATGTAAGTGCCATTACTTTGAAAAGTGGGAAAGAGCTTCAAGATGCAAGATTTGAGGAGGAAAAGCAAGTTGAACCAAGGCATGCATCATCTGAGACACCCTCTGCACAACATCCAAGGCAATCTGAAGCCTCTTCATCGCATTATGCACCACCTCCTGCGCAAAGAGCTAACCCGAAGGTAAGTTTTCACATCCCACCTCCTTTTCCAAAAAGATTTGAAAGAACTCAAAAAGAAAAAGAAGAAAAGGAGATCCTTGAGACCTTCAGAAAAGTGGAGATCAACATACCACTGCTAGACGCTGTCAAGCAGATTCCAAGGTACGCAAAATTTCTGTAAGAGTTGTGCACCAACAGAAGAAAGCTAGCTGAAAGAGAGAAAGTAAGTGTAGGTGAGGTAGTTACTGCTGTTATTAAAAGAGAACTCCCTACTAAATGCAAGGACAAAGGTATGTTTTCTATCTCTTGCAAAATTGGGAATGTTGGTATCAAGAAAGCCATGTGTGATTTAGGTGCATCTATCAATGTCATGCCTCTCTCCATCTATAAATCTCTCAATGCATGTGCACTAAAAGAAACAAGAGTTTTGATACAATTGGCTGATATATCTGTGGTATACCCCATAGGTGTTCTTGAAGATGTCTTAGTCCAAGTAGATGAACTTGTCTTTCCTGCTGATTTTTATGTGATTGATACTAAGGAAGATATTTGCAATACTAGTTCTGATATTCTTCTTGGACGTCCTTTCTTGAGTACTGCTAGAACTAAAATCGATGTGCATGATGGTACTCTTACCATGGAATTTGAAGGGGAAGTCATTAAGTATAATGTTTATGATGCCATGAAATATCCTCATGATACATCCCCTGTTTATGGTCTTGATATTATTGATTGTTTGAGCCAAGATGTGTTTAATGAAAATCAAGACTCTATTTTAGATGATGATCTTTGCAGGATTGAAAACCTGAAATTGAAAGAGACAATCTGCAGCATTCAACAAGTTGAGATCGAGTAGACAGAAGATATTCGGCCACCGAACACAGCCCACTTTCGGCCGCCGAACCCTACTGCTCCACAGACACCAGATTTTGTTGTGTCACTTTTGCAACACATTGCGCAAAAAGAAGATATGCTTCGGCCGCCGAACATCCTTCGGCCGCCGAACCCCACTGACTTGCGAAAGCCGAATCCATCGCCACAGCTCATTCCGCAAACTGAAGAAATTCGGCCGCCGAACTCAGACACTTTTCGGCCGCCGAACCTCTCCCAGCAGGCTCCATCACAAGCAAGCTCTTTCACCCCACCTTCTTTGCAAACAACCTCAGAACAATGCCTTCCTGAATCTGAAGAAACCAAGGAAGACCTCCTTGAACAAATCTTCCTTGCTTAGTCTGATGAGCCATGGTACGCCGATATGGTAAACTACTTGGCCACAGGTAACTTACCTTCTGACATGCCTAAGCACACTAAAGATAAAATAAAAAAAGATGCCAAATACTATGTTTGGGATGAGCCATATTTGTGGAAACATTGTGCTGACCAAATGATAAGGAGATGCATTCCTGATCAAGAAATAGCCTCTGTACTTACTTTTTGTCATTCATATAGTTGTGGGGGACACTTTGGTCCAAGGAAAACTGCTCACAAGATACTTGAAAGTGGCCTATTTTGGCCCACCATGTTTCGAGATGCTTTTCTATTTTGCAGGACATGTGCCAGGTGTCAACAGACCGGAAATCTAAGCAAAAGAAATCAAATACCACAGAACCCCATCATGGTCTGTGAGGTATTTGATGTTTGGGGCATAGACTTCATGGGACCATTCCCACCATCCTTTGGATACACTTATATCATCCTTGCAGTGGATTATGTATCCAAGTGGGTAGAGGCTAGAGCAACTAAGACTGATGATGCCAAGGCAGTGATAGACTTTGTGAAGACCAACATCTTTGCCAGACATGGAGTACCAAAAGCAATCATCAGCGATCGAGAGACCCATTTTTGCAATAGAGTAGTGGAAAGCCTTCTCAAAAAACACAATGTGATCCATAGAACATCCACAGCCTACCACCCTCAGACGAATGGACAAGCTGAAGTGTCCAACAGAGAAATCAAAGCCATCCTTGAAAAGACAGTTTCTCCCAACCGAAAGGATTGGAGCTTAAGATTAGAGGATGCCTTATGGGCCTACAGAACAGCCTACAAGACTCCCATAGGTATGTCTCCTTATAGACTTGTCTATGGGAAAGCTTGTCACCTCCCAGTTGAGCTTGAGCACAAGGCATATTGGGCTGTAAAGAATTGCAACATGGACCTCAAAGAAGCCGGACACCATCGCAAGTTACAACTGCAAGAGCTTGAGGAAATAAGACAAGATGCATATGAGAACTCTTGGAACTACAAAACAAAGGCCAAAGCCTCCCATGACAATCATCTTTCAAGAAAACAATTTGAGGTTGGTGATAAAGTCTTACTCTTTGACTCTCGTCTGAAACTGTTCCCAGGCAAGCTACGATCTAGGTGGATTGGACCATTCATTGTAGAACATGCATACCCACATGGAGCTGTAGACATCCGAAGCATAGAAACTGGAAAAATCTCAAGGTGAATGGACATCGTCTGAAACCATACTTTGAAGGGTTCGCAGTACAAGTGGTGGAAGAAATTCCACTACAACATCCTTCTGCCTAGAGGATCATGCCATGCACACCACACCCCAGGGAAGTACTCAGTTTCTTTTGTTCCCTTCTCTCTTCTTCTCCTCTCCTCTTCTCTCTTCTTTTACATTGAGGACAATGCATAATTTAAGTGTGGGGGTGCATATCTCTCTCTTCTTCTTCTTATTCTTTTCTTCTCCTTCTCCCTTCTTCTGCGATTTCTCATGCTTTCAGATTGCAAAAATTTTTTCTTTTTCCTTTCAGTCTTAAGTTAATTAGCCACAGTTAAATTTTAATTTGTTTATGCTTTCAATAAAACACACACAACCACAACCTTCTTCTTCTTTTTATTTTGCTCTACTCAAACTGATGAACTATGTTAGATGAGTCTTTCTTTCCATGACCCCATTGATGTGAAAACTCTTTAAACTTATGTTGAATCAATTGCATTGAGTTGTATTCATGTTTGAGAATTGCCTTTTGAATTGAATCTTTGAGTTTGCCATGGTGAAAAAAGTATTGATGACCCTCAATTGATTGAGAATAAATTAAAGTTGTGTGAATGAACTTAATATGACTTGATTTAGCAATTTGTGTTGATTTGCCCAAATCATTGAGAGAAAGAAAATTTAGCAAAGGCAAAGCCCTCAAAAGCACAAAACAAGAAATATTCCAATGATAAAAAAGACTATGAAAAGAGCTAGTAGCCACTTGAAAAGGTGATCAACTGAATAACTGGGGGTGGGTATCACAAATATGTACCTTCACGTCAAAAGGTTGGTGATCTTTTCAAGCAAAATCAAAGTGCAAAAAGCCTGAATAAAGTGATTCAAGGTAAGGGCAAGTCAATCCAAAAGCTAGAAAAAGTCTTAACATAATGTGCATGTCTCTCTTGAGGAAAACAAATCCTAGCCATGGTAAGCAAACGGAAACAAGGAAAGGAGGTAAGTAATCTTCATGCATATATTCTTCACTGCAATGCTTCAAAATAAGTGTCTAGAGTATGAGCTTAAGTGGTAACAAGGATCTAGAGCAAAGAAAACTTATTTGACTATGTTTATTTGCTTGAGGACAAGCAAAAGCTTAAGTGTGGGGGTATTTGATAGAGCATAAATTAGCCCATATTATCATGATATTCTTGATGTTTATTTACATCTTCTCTACCTAATTTTGTGATTTTAATCATGTTTTGCAGATATTAGGTGAAAAGGGACATTCAAGAGAAAATGCTCTTAAAAACGCTCAAAAGTGCAAAATCTGGAAAAGCCACCTTCGGCAACATCTTCGGCTGCCGAAAGCCCAGTCCAGAGACGAAACTGCCCCACCTTCGGCGGCACCTTCGGCCGCCGAACATTGGCTCCAGAGACGAAAGTTGGCCTCCTTCGGCCGCCGAACCCCAACCTTCGGCCGCCGAACCTTCAGAACATAGCCGAAAGTCCAGCCTCTGAAACTCAACTTAGGCAGCCGAAAATGCGCTCTATTGCACTCTTTCCTTATTCAAGAAGCCATATCCCAAGTTGCCATATTTGAGGAGCCAAATAAGAGAAATATCTTGAGATCCAAATCTTCAAGATTCACATTCAAATATTTGATCTCAAAGATCAAGCTTATTAAGGAAGCCAAATCCAAAGATCACATGTTTCCCACTTCATTCAAGTTTCCAAAGGAGGCTCCACCTTCCTCATTAGTGCATGGGCAATCTCTTGGACTTAATGTACAACATCTTGAGGATCTTGGACAGCTATGAAAAGACCAAAGTGCCCCCACTTGCCTTCTATCACATGTGACTCGTTTTTGCCTTCACTCATGCACAAACAAGGCACATGCAACACCAAGGGCACTTTGGACAGCCTCTAAAAGACTAATGGACTGCCACCAAACCCTAAGGAGCCTCTCAAGATCTATTTAAAGGCTTCAAGAAGACAAGAAGACAGATTTTATCCACCTCTTCTCAAAGAAATTCGGCAAGGCTCTCCAAGCCTCTCTCCCACCTTAGTTCTTCATCTTTTGCTTTCTTTTCTTTTATTTTCTGTTTTGGTTCAGCCATGAGTGGCTGAAACCCTCTCTCTAGTTGAAGTTTGGTTGAAACTAAGGTTGTTTAAAAGGTTGTGAGATCTGAACATAAAGTGTTTACTTTTGATTTATTCAATATTCATGCAATTGTGCTTAATTCCAAGATTGCTTTGTTGTTTTGATCAAATTGGCCACTTGACTCTTAATTGCAAAGTTAATTGATTGTTGGATTGGATATTTGTTAGTCCGTAATTGCTGGAAATATTCTGTCCATAGAACACTTGGTGTAAAAACTAAGGAATTGCATGATCTAACATCATCTCATGCGTTTGAGTAGTTAGGGTTTGGATCTTTCTTGTTCTTCATGCAATTGGCAATTGTTTTGATGCCTATAGCCCAAGGACATTCCTTGGCAATTTGTTGATTAGTAATTGGTTAGAGGACGTTCCCTAATCAGTTTCTTCATAAGGAAAGACATGGTGGTGAGAAGCGTCTTCCACCCCTATAACCAACCTATTGAATCAATCAAGATAACCATGTTTCAATGATCAACCCAAACAACCAAAGTGGATCCATATCTTCAACTAGACTTTTCTCATATTGATTTCCTCTTTTATTTTAGATTACTTGCTGTTTTAATTGCTTTCAATAGTTGTTAATCAAATCATCTCAAAACCCCCCCTTTTTACTTTTATTGTACTTGTTCCTATTTCTCTTTGATCACTTGCTTTCACTTGTGCTTTCAATTAGTTCTATTGGTCTTGATTGAGATAAATAAATAGGTAATCAATTCTCTGTGGATACGATCCTTCACCACTGTAATACCCGGCTAGACTCCGGTATCGGAATTCCTACCGTCCGGTGGAATCTCGGATGTCGGAAACCTCTAGAAGGGTAGAATCATGTTTTATAAAAATGTTTTAAGGTGTTTTATGATTTTAAGTATGAAATTAAATGAGTTTTTACATGAAAAGTCCTTGGAGGAAAACCCAGGTTCGGCCGCCGAAAGTTAAGTTCGGCCGCCGAACATGCATGCGTTTTGGAGGCACGTTAGGCCCCCGAAAGTATGAGTGAGGGAAGTCCAGGTTCGGCCGCCGAACCTCATGTTCGGCCGCCGAACATGGCATGCATGCGGAGGCACATTCGGCCCCCGAACGTGGTCTGGCCAGCCACTATAAAAGGGTCCCTTAGCCGAAAACGGGCGAGCTTTTTCCCATTTTCGGCCAAGGTGAGCTCTCCGCCGTCTCTCACCCATTTTTAATGTTCTTCCTCTAAATCTTTCGAGATTTTCACTTGTTTTCATTTGGTTTGGAAGATTTAAGCTTTTGAAACAAGTTTTGGAGCTTTGGGAACTCAGGAGCTCATTTTCGTGGATCTCCAAGTTTAGGTCGTCTCCCTCTCGATCTTCAAGAGGTAAGAGCCGATCTTAAGCTCCTCATGTGTTCTAAATAAGTTTTATGCAAGATCTAAGGGTAGAAATGCATGCTAGGGTATATGTTGAGTTATGGGTATATATTGATGTTTTGAACAATGTGTGTTGTTTGAGTATGTTTGAAGTGTTGTAGATGGGGTATATGCATGTTTGAGGCCCCTAGGAACTTGTATGCATGCTTTGGTTGAAAAATATGCATGTTTGGGAGGTTTGGAGACGAAATGTGCAAAGGGAGCCAAGTTTCTGCCCTTTGGCAGAAACCAGGTTCGGCAGCCGAAGGTACTTTCGGCCGCCGAACATGGCTGGGGAGGCAGGCCTTTCGGCTGCCGAAGTTGCCCCCGAAAAGAGACTTTCGTCTCTGTCTGGCACTTTCGGCCGCCGAAGGTGCCGCCGAACCTACCTGAGTTTCGTCTCTGTCCAGGACTTTCGGCCGTCGAAGGTGCCGCCGAAAGTGCCCTGTTCAGCCATTTCATGCATATTTTCTGTGATGTTTTCATGATGTTTTAGGGGGTTTTTGGGGGATATATTAGAGTCATGTTTATATATGTTTGGTCCCTCATTTGAGTCCACCTGTGTAGGTTCGGACCCGAGGAACCGAGGACCCCAGCAGTGAGTTCAGCTGCTTCGGTATTGTCAGAGTCAGCCAGAGGTGAGTGGAACTAAACTTAATCTTTTAAATTAAATGTTTTATCATGTTTCATGCATCATGATTATGCAATAGGATGATTGCATTAGTTTTCACGAATATGCCGCATTGCATAAATTGTTGTTGTTGTGGGTGAATGTTGGATGACCCAATTAGTCCAAGACAGGAAGACCAGGACCCCATGCTACGGCCTGGCACAGAGTAAGCAAGTCCAGGCCCCAGTCTACAGGCCTGGCACAGAGTAAGGCACGGTTATGGGACTCGAAGACCAGGAGCCCAGAGGAGGCCCTGGAAAATGGTAAGTAATGTATGTATGACAGGAAGACCAGGACCCCATGCTACGGCCTGGCACAGAGTTAACTTGGACTATTTGGTGACAAGTTCACCCAACCCTTATGTGAATTGTCTGTGTTATGATGCATTCCATGTGAGCATAGTGTTAATGTGTTTTTACTAGCTCTACTCACTGGGCTTTTAGCTCACCCCTCTCCCTTTTCCCCCAGGCTTACAGGTACAGGATATAGTGCGGGAGTTCGGATAGAGTGAAGGAGTTATGCTTATGTAATAGATAGAAATGGACATGATCAAATTGTAATGTAAAAGTACAGTATTGTTATGTAATGAGTTTTATGGATGTTAGTATGTGCTTGACCATAGATTGTTGTATCCCTTTTATACATGATCTTAGAGATTTTGTTGTTGTTTATGTAAACCAACTCAACAGATGTATGTTACCCATTGAGGGCACAGATGAGATCCCACAGAGGGATCAAAGTTATGTTAATGTTATGCACAGGTTGAGTTTGGTCGATGTTCAATGGAAAGAAAAGTTTTAATTTTTATGCATGTTGTTGATCATGTATGGGATTATACAGGTTTACAGGTTTTATGTTAGGCTTGCTACGGGTCCCGGCGGCCTTAAGTCGACCCGGATCCTAGCGCCGGTAGCGGTCCGATTTTCGGGTCGTTACAGAATGGTATCAGAGCCCTAGGTTCATATGGTCGGACCTAGAGTGTCGGGCTCATAGAGGTTATAGAAAGTCAAGCACAATAGGAAAAGATCATGTCCACTAGGATAGGATGTGGAGTCCTGTCTTGCATGATGATGTGAAATGCCATGATTTTATGCATGTGCATTAATGATATGCTATGATATGTGATGTATGTGATGAGGGTTCATGTGTGCCCACATGAACCATATGATGCTAATGTTGCTTGTGATGTGCACTGTTTTCAGAAAACAGGATGAGAGGAACTCGTCGATCAGCAAGATTGACTGGAGTACCACCTGAGGATGAGGGCATGAGCGCCCGTCCTCCAGCATTGCCTAGGGCAATGTCTAGCAGGTCCAACAGGGACAGAGTAGCAAGAGACCCTAGAAGGTCTCTGGATCTGGGTAGAAGCAGATCAGTCAGAGGAACAGTTCAGGGAGGAATGTCTGAGGATATGGGGGATGATATGGACGTAGAACAGAGGAGGGATGGCAGTTTGGGAGTCAATATGGCAGAGGAAGGAATGGGAGAGTCCCAAGGAGGCACTCAGGCCTCGGAATTTGTACAGCCACCTCACTACCCACATTTCTCACAACATCCCGGGTATTCGATGGGAGGTACATCGGATTACCCTAGTTTTACCCCTTATCCCACACAGATGCCATACCCACCATACTATCCACCTTACTCTCAGTATCCAATGTATCCACCTCCACCCTACTATCCAAATCCAGCAAACCCTACCTCAGAAAATGTTGCACCACCTCCACCACCTGCAGAACCAGCAGCCCCAGTTGCTCAACCTCCTAGACCTAGCTCAGCCAGTGGGAGCAAGGTCAAGATGACCGACTATATGAAGCTGGGTGCTCCCCAGTTTGAAACCGGTGATGATCCGTTCGTGTACTTGGAGCGGGTCAAGGCAATTACAGATGAGATAGGGGCAGATGACAGTAGAGCCATTCAGATGGCCGGGTTCACGCTTAAGTGCAAGAAGGCACGGGAGTGGTACAAGAATTATGTGAACCCGAGAGTGGACAACATGACTTGGGAAGAGTTTGCAAACGAGTTTGCAGGATGGGCTTTCCCTGATAGTTCAAGGGAATTGAAGATGATAGAATTCGAGCAGTTGAGGCAGACTGATGACATGAGTGTAGACGAATATACCGACAGGTTTATGGAGTTGCTGCCATTTGCAGGGCAAGACCTTAGCACAGACCAGAAGAAGTCGAGGAGGTATATCATGAAGCTCCATCCCAGGTATTCCTCCTTGGTACAGTCAGCAGATAGAGAGAGTTTTCACGCCATAGTCGACATGGCTAGGAGAATGGAGGCTAGTGCCATCATTCAGGGGACAGTTAAGCAGTCAGTGGCACAGTCTTCCGGTTCTAAAACTCCGGGTGGGGGAAAATTAGATCCCTCTACCCTGAGTGCAGCAGCTTCAGGCAGTAAAAGATGGAGTAAACCCAAGGGTAAGAAGAACAAGTTCTGGAGTAAAGTCAAGTCCAGTCTGGGATTTGGGAGTGGCTCAAGCTCTGGTGCGGATAATGCAATTTGTGCAAGGTGTGGTAGGCCACACAAGGGAATATGTCGGTTTGGGACGAACGCCTGCTTCAGATGTGGTCAGGAGGGGCATATAGCTCGAGACTGTCCAAGAGCGGCCCCAATGGCTCAGTCCCAGCAGACAGCTTCAGGCAGTGTAGCGCAGCCAGCAGCTCCAGCCATGACTCAGGCCAGTGGCAGAGGCAGAGGGAGAGGGGCAGCCTCTTCTTCAGCGGGTTTCAGAGGTGAAGGTCCATCAGCTCCGGCACGGATCTTCACAATGACGCAGCAAGAGGCAGATGCATCTAACACCGTGGTGGCAGGTAACTTAATTATTGGTTGTTCAGATGTATATGCCTTGATGGACCCTGGTGCATCTCATTCATTTGTTGCTCCGAGAGCCGTCCAGAGGTTGGGGTTGATGATCTCTGAGTTAGAGTGTCCTCTCTGGGTCAGTGGATCCAAGTGTGATCCATCAGTGGCAGAGTCAGTCTGTCAGTGTAGTCCAGTTTTTGTTGAGGGGAGATGCATGTCCGCCGACCTTGTGGTTCTAGATTTGACAGACTTTGACGTCATTCTAGGGATGGACTGGTTATCTACCCATGGTGCTACCTTGGACTGCAGGAACAAGGTAGTCAGGTGACAAAGCGGTTGTCGAAGCCGGTCAAAATAAATAAACTTTTTAACTACCAACAATATTAAAACTGTAGACAGTGGTAAAAGGATCGTATCCACAGGGAATTGATACTTATTTACCTTCCTTGAGTAGACCAAATGAACAAACAGAAAATAAATAAACAATGAAAATAAATTGCGAGTAAAGTAAATAAGGGGGGTTTGAGATTGATTTGATTAAACTAATGGTGGAAACAATAAAGTAAAGCAAATAATAAAAATAAAGAGAAAACAAATAAGAGAAAAGCTCTAGTTGAAGATTCGGATTCACTTTAAGTTGATGGGATTGATCATTGACTCATATGTTCCTTTGTTGATTCAATAAATTGGCCATGGAGATTGAAGAAGCTTCTCACATCCATTATCTCTCTTTTAGGTTAAATCAATTAGGGATAGTCCTCCAATTAATTACTAATTAACAATTGCCAAAGAACGTCTTTGAGCCACAGGCCTTATACAATAGTCAATCGCATAAAGAAATAGAGAGAACCAATTCTAGTCACCCACATGCATGGAGACAACACTAGATCATGCAATTTCCTTGGTTTTTACACCAAGTGTTCTTATATTTGAGCAATCCAAGCAAATACGGACTAAGATTATTCAAACAACAATATATTACCTTGAAATCAAAGATCAATAGAGATCCGCAAGACAAAGCAATAATATCTTAAAGCACCAAATTACATGAATATTGAAAAGCAACTAAAGATTAACCATGTAGTTCAAGTCTCTCAATCCAAAAATACAACCAAAGTTTCACCAAATCCTCAACTAGAAAAAAAGGTTTCAGCCGCTCATGGCTGAAACAAAAACTAAAAATAAAGAAAGGAAGAAAAAGAGAAGATGTCACTTGCAATCCCGTAGGTGTCTCCCAGGGGGGGTGTAAAGACCATGTAAAGGCTTCTTATGTGGCTTTTTATAGTTGAAAAGTGTTGCCCTAGGTCATACTTACTGCCCAAGAGGTATTTTCTGCCCAAGATGTGTCTGAAAAGGAAAGAATTGCGCTTTTCGGCTTCAGAAGGAAGGCTGCGCGAAAATGCACTGCTGAAGGAAGTTGGTGCGCGCGGTTTGGTCTCAGAAAGGGAAGGAGGCACAGATTGTGCTTCCTAAATAAGTTTAGATGCTGACCTTGCTTCCTAATTAGTGTAGAGGCTGCCCAAGGTGCTGCCCATGTGCAACTTGCTGCCCAAGTTGTTGCAAAAGAGGAAAGAATCGGACTGCAAGGCTTCAGAAGGAAGTTGGCGCGCAGATTGCCTTCAGAATAGGAAAGGAGCGTACCTTGTGCTTGAAAAGGAAGGAAGAGCGATCCAAGGTTGCCAATAGAGGAAGAAAAGTCGTGGCTTGATGTTCATAAGGAAATATGCACGTACTAAGGCTTTCAGAAGAGGAAGGACGCGCGGAACATGCTTCCAGAAGAGGTGGCGCGCGCATGGATTGCAAAAGAGGCAGGAGAATGCAGTCATTAATGTGCAGAAGTGGAAAGATTTATGTCCAGTCTTTCCTTTTTAGGTGGAGCCTTCATTTGAATTTTAAACGCTGAACGCAGAAGAGGCAAGTGTGCCTTGATGAGATCTTGCTGCCTAAATTGGAAGATATGACTGCTGCAGTATGTGCACATCTTTGAATAAGGAAAGAAATATCTGCGATTTGAATTTTAAATAATCCTCTGACCGAGCTTTCCTTATTTGCTTTTGCCTCTGCACTTTCCTCATTTGAAGACTTTCCTTTCTTGGCACACGTTCTAAACAAGGCAGGAAGGATTCTGCAGTTCGAATTTCGGACAGTTTGCTGGCTGCGCTCTTTGACTCTTTCCTTGTTTGGCACTTTCCATATATGAAACTTTCCTTATTTGGAACTTTCCATATATGAAAACTTCCCTTTTCTGGAACTTTCCATATTTGGCACTTTTTGGCAGTTTTAAGAGCGTTTTCTCCAGAATGTCTTTTCACACCTAGTTTCTGCAAAACATGAACAAAACAACCAAATTAGGCAGAAAATGTGCAAATAAACATCATTAAGATCATGATAATATGGCCTAAAATGCGCTCTGTCATCAGGTTCAGAGGTCAGGATGGATCAGAGGTTGTCTTCAGAGGAGACAGGAGGGGCACACCTAGAGGTATGATCTCAGCTCTTCAGGCTCGTAGGTTGCTTAGGAAGGGATGTCAGGGGTATTTGGCTCATGTGAGAGAGCTAAATAGTCAGGTTAGAGAGCCCGCCTCGGTGCCAGTGGTTAGAGAGTTCTTAGATGTGTTCCCGGACGAGCTGCCAGGGTTACCACCTGCTAGGGAGATAGAGTTCGAGATTGAGTTAATGCCTGGTACCAGACCGATCTCTATCCCTCCCTACAGGATGGCACCAGCTGAATTGAAAGAGTTGAAGGAGCAGTTGCAGGAGCTGGTAGACAAGGGCTTCATCCGACCGAGTACCTCACCCTGGGGTGCTCCAGTCTTGTTTGTGAGAAAGAAGGATGGATCCCTTAGACTTTGTATCGACTACAGGCAGTTGAACAAAGTCACTACCAAGAACAAGTACCCATTGCCAAGGATCGACGATCTATTTGACCAGCTAGCAGGAGAGGGTTGTTTCTCCAAAATAGATCTGAGATCGGGGTACCATCAGTTGAGGATCAGAGAAGAGGACGTACCAAAGACAGCTTTCAGGACCAGATATGGGCATTTTGAGTTCCTTGTGATGCCGTTCGGGTTAACTAACGCCCCTGCAGCATTCATGGACCTCATGAACAGAGTGTTTAGCCAGTACCTGGATCACTTCGTTATTGTCTTCATAGATGATATCTTGGTGTATTCCAGGAATGCAGAGGAGCATGCCCATCATCTGAGGTTGGTTCTACAGACCTTGAGGGAACATGGCTTGTATGCCAAGTTCTCCAAATGTGAGTTCTGGCTGAGGAGCATTTCGTTCTTGGGGCATGTAGTGTCAGAGAATGGTATTGAGGTAGATCCCAAGAAGACAGAAACTGTGGCTAACTGGCCTAGACCCACTTCAGTGACAGAGATCAGGAGTTTCTTGGGTTTGGCAGGTTACTACAGGAGGTTCGTTCAGGACTTCTCAAAGATAGCAGCTCCTCTGACCAGACTAACCAGGAAGAATCAAAAGTTTCTGTGGACTGACCAGTGCGAGGAGAGTTTCGAAGAGCTTAAGAAAAGGTTGACTTCAGCACCAGTTTTAGCTCTGCCATCTAGTGGTGAGGACTTTACAGTCTTTTGTGATGCGTCCCGTGTGGGACTGGGTTGTGTGCTTATGCAGAATGATAGGGTGATTGCTTATGCTTCTAGGCAGCTAAAGAAGCATGAGTTGAATTACCCCACACATGACCTTGAGATGGCAGCAGTAATCTTTGCACTCAAGATGTGGAGGCATTACCTCTATGGGGTAAAATGTGAGATCTTCACCGATCATAAAAGCCTGCAGTACATCCTGAGTCAAAGAGATTTGAATTTGAGACAGAGGAGATGGGTAGAGTTGCTGAGTGACTATGATTGCAAGATTCAGTATCATCCGGGTAAGGCGAATGTCGTGGCAGACGCCCTAAGCCGGAAGTCACTAGGCAGTCTATCCCACATCACGGCAGAGAGGAGACCGGTGGTGAAGGAGTTTTACAAGCTCATTGAGGAAGGTCTACAGTTGGAGTTGTCTGGTACAGGTGCCTTGGTTGCTCAGATGAAAGTGACACCCGTGTTTCTGGAGCAGGTGGCTCAGAAACAGCATGAGGACCCAGAGTTAGTGAAGATTGCCAGGACTGTTCAGTCAGGCAAGGACAGTGAGTTCAGATTTGACAATAGGGGGATCCTCCGCTATGGGAGTCGATTATGTGTACCAGATGACATTGGGCTAAAAGGAGACATTATGAGAGAGGCTCATAATGCAAGATACAGCATTCACCCCGGAGCCACCAAGATGTATCAGGATCTAAAGAAAGTTTATTGGTGGCCAGCTATGAAGAGAGAAGTGGCACAGTTTGTGTCAGCCTGCGAAGTATGTCAGAGGGTGAAGCTGGAACATCAGAAGCCGGCTGGAATGCTTAACCCGCTACCCATTCCAGAGTGGAAATGGGAGAATATAGCTATGGACTTCGTAGTGGGGTTACCGGCGACGTCCAACAGATTGGACTCCATATGGGTGATTGTGGACAGACTCACCAAATCTGCTCACTTCATCCCTGTCAGGAGTGGCTATTCTGTGGACAAGTTGGCGCAGGTGTACGTTGATGAGATAGTCAGACTGCATGGGGTTCCTGTTTCTATAGTGTCAGATAGAGGGCCCCAGTTCACCTCCAGGTTTTGGCGGAGTCTGCAGAATGCTATGGGTACTAGGTTGGATTTCAGCACTGCCTTCCATCCACAGACAGACGGACAGTCAGAGAGGACCATCCAGACCATAGAAGATATGCTGAGAATGTGTGTGCTGGACTTTGGCGGTTCTTGGAGGCAACATCTACCTTTGGTGGAGTTTGCCTACAATAACAGCCATCATGCTAGCATCGGGATGGCTCCATATGAAGCTTTGTATGGAAGGAAGTGCAGATCACCTGTTTGCTGGGAAGAGGTAGGAGAGAGGTCCTTAGCAGGACCCGAGCTAGTAGAGATCACCAGCAGGGTGGTGCCCATGATCAGAGAAAGAATTAAGACTGCTACAAGCAGACATAAGAGTTATGCAGACGTCCGCAGAAGGCTAGTAGAGTTTCAGGAGGGGGATCTGGTATTGCTTAAGGTGTCTCCAATGAAAGGAGTGGTTCGCTTTGGGAAGAAAGGTAAACTAGCCCCACGATACATCGGACCCTTCGAAATCTTGCAGAAGATTGGGAATGTGTCGTACAAGCTAGATTTACCTGCTTCAATGGAGAGAATCCATCCGGTTTTCCATGTTTCTATGTTGAGAAAGTTCGTGTCAGATCCGGGCAAGGTTCTTAGTGAGCCTGATGTGGAGATCCAAGAGGATCTCACCTATGTTGAGCAGCCAGTACGGATCCTAGACACCCAGATCAGGAAGCTGAGGAACAAGGAAATCCCGATGGTGAAAGTCCTTTGGAACCACCACAATATTGAGGAGTGTACCTGGGAGACACGGGAATCCATGCTCCAACAGTATCCCCACCTCTTTTAAGGTTAGATCTTTATGTGTTTATGTATGTATGTTATGTTGATTGCTATGCATGTGTTAGTTGAGGAACATTCGGGGACGAATGTTCTTAAGGGGGGGAGAATGTAATACCCGGCTAGACTCCGGTATCGGAATTCCTACCGTCCGGTGGAATCTCGGATGTCGGAAACCTCTAGAAGGGTAGAATCATGTTTTATAAAAATGTTTTAAGGTGTTTTATGATTTTAAGTATGAAATTAAATGAGTTTTTACATGAAAAGTCCTTGGAGGAAAACCCAGGTTCGGCCGCCGAAAGTTAAGTTCGGCCGCCGAACATGCATGCATTTTGGAGGCACGTTAGGCCCCCGAAAGCATGAGTGAGGGAAGTCCAGGTTCGGCCGCCGAACCTCATGTTCGGCCGCCGAACATGGCATGCATGCGGAGGCACATTCGGCCCCCGAACGTGGTCTGGCCAGCCACTATAAAAGGGTCCCTTAGCCGAAAACGGGCGAGCTTTTTCCCATTTTCGGCCAAGGTGAGCTCTCCGCCGTCTCTCACCCATTTTTAATGTTCTTCCTCTAAATCTTTCGAGATTTTCACTTGTTTTCACTTGGTTTGGAAGATTTAAGCTTTTGAAACAAGTTTTGGAGCTTTGGGAACTCAGGAGCTCATTTTCGTGGATCTCCAAGTTTAGGTCGTCTCCCTCTCGATCTTCAAGAGGTAAGAGCCGATCTTAAGCTCCTCATGTGTTCTAAATAAGTTTTATGCAAGATCTAAGGGTAGAAATGCATGCTAGGGTATATGTTGAGTTATGGGTATATATTGATGTTTTGAACAATGTGTGTTGTTTGAGTATGTTTGAAGTGTTGTAGATGGGGTATATGCATGTTTGAGGCCCCTAGGAACTTGTATGCATGCTTTGGTTGAAAAATATGCATGTTTGGGAGGTTTGGAGACGAAATGTGCAAAGGGAGCCAAGTTTCTGCCCTTTGGCAGAAACCAGGTTCGGCAGCCGAAGGTACTTTCGGCCGCCGAACATGGCTGGGGAGGCAGGCCTTTCGGCTGCCGAAGTTGCCCCCGAAAAGAGACTTTCGTCTCTGTCTGGCACTTTCGGCCGCCGAAGGTGCCGCCGAACCTACCTGAGTTTCGTCTCTGTCCAGGACTTTCGGCCGCCGAAGGTGCCGCCGAAAGTGCCCTGTTCAGCCATTTCATGCATATTTTCTGTGATGTTTTCATGATGTTTTAGGGGGTTTTTGGGGGATATATTAGAGTCATGTTTATATATGTTTGGTCCCTCATTTGAGTCCACCTGTGTAGGTTCGGACCCGAGGAACCGAGGACCCCAGCAGTGAGTTCAGCTGCTTCGGTATTGTCAGAGTCAGCCAGAGGTGAGTGGAACTAAACTTAATCTTTTAAATTAAATGTTTTATCATGTTTCATGCATCATGATTATGCAATAGGATGATTGCATTAGTTTTCACGAATATGCCGCATTGCATAAATTGTTGTTGTTGTGGGTGAATGTTGGATGACCCAATTAGTCCAAGACAGGAAGACCAGGACCCCATGCTACGGCCTGGCACAGAGTAAGCAAGTCCAGGCCCCAGTCTACAGGCCTGGCACAGAGTAAGGCACGGTTATGGGACTCGAAGACCAGGAGCCCAGAGGAGGCCCTGGAAAATGGTAAGTAATGTATGTATGACAGGAAGACCAGGACCCCATGCTACGGCCTGGCACAGAGTTAACTTGGACTATTTGGTGACAAGTTCACCCAACCCTTATGTGAATTGTCTGTGTTATGATGCATTCCATGTGAGCATAGTGTTAATGTGTTTTTACTAGCTCTACTCACTGGGCTTTTAGCTCACCCCTCTCCCTTTTCCCCCAGGCTTACAGGTACAGGATATAGTGCGGGAGTTCGGATAGAGTGAAGGAGTTATGCTTATGTAATAGATAGAAATGGACATGATCAAATTGTAATGTAAAAGTACAGTATTGTTATGTAATGAGTTTTATGGATGTTAGTATGTGCTTGACCATAGATTGTTGTATCCCTTTTATACATGATCTTAGAGATTTTGTTGTTGTTTATGTAAACCAACTCAACAGATGTATGTTACCCATTGAGGGCACAGATGAGATCCCACAGAGGGATCAAAGTTATGTTAATGTTATGCACAGGTTGAGTTTGGTCGATGTTCAATGGAAAGAAAAGTTTTAATTTTTATGCATGTTGTTGATCATGTATGGGATTATACAGGTTTACAGGTTTTATGTTAGGCTTGCTACGGGTCCCGGCGGCCTTAAGTCGACCCGGATCCTAGCGCCGGTAGCGGTCTGATTTTCGGGTCGTTACAACCACTATCTACAGTTGTAAATTGTAGGTAACCAAGAAGGTTATTTTTTACCGGCTTCGACAACCGCTCCTGTCAATAACATTACTTACCATTGCCCCAGGGCCTCATCTGGCACCTGGTCTTCACGTATCATACCGTGCCAGGCCGTAGAATGGGGTTCTGGTCTTTCATATCGTGCCAGGCCATAGAATGGGGTCCTGGTCTTTCCTCAGGGACTAATTGGATCATACAACATTCACCCACATCCACAACAAAGAATGTAGTGCAACATATTCGTGGATTCTAATGCAACAACCTATTATATCACATGGCATTCGTGATGCATGAATCATGCTGAATCATTTATTATTTACTTTAAAACGTAAAGAGTTATTCCACTCACCTCTGGTTAGCTCAGACCAGACACTGGGGCAGCTGACTCACTGCTGGGGTCCTCGGTTCCTCGGGTCCGAACCTACACAGGTGGACTCAAATGAGGGACCAAACATCTATGAACATGACTCTAAAAATACTCCCCAAAAACCCCCTAAAACACCTTAAAACATCCATAGAAACATGCAAAGGAGGGCTGAACAGGGCACTTTCGGCGGCAAGTTCGGCGGCCGAAAGGCCCTCCAGAGCCAGAAGTCATGCATCTTCGGCGGCCGAAGGTTCCCTCCAGAGACGAAACTCATGCATGTTCGGCGGCACCTTCGACGGCCGAAAGTCCTTTCCAGAGTCGAAAGTCATCTTTCGGGGGCAGGGTTCGGCAGCCGATTCATGCTACCACAGGCAGGTTCGGCGGCCGAAAGAACCTTTGGCTGCCGAACCTGGTTTCTCCCAAAAGGGCAGAAACTCAGCTCAACATGCATAAACGCCTCCCAACTCATTCAATCATGCATTTTCCTATTCTACAACATGCATACTCAAGCATACAAGCTCCTAGGGGCTTCAAACTATTCTAAACCCCATCTACAACACATCAAACATGAAAATCCAACATACATTGCTCATAAACACACATTTAACCAAAAACTCAACATAAACTTACACATGCATTTCTACCCCAAGAAACTTCATAAAACTTACTTAAAACATGAAAGGAACTATGGATCTACTTTTACCTCTTGTAGAACAAGAGGAGAGACGATCCGACTCGGAGATGGGAGAGATCCGCTCTTTGGTCTCCAAGTTTCCAAAACTTGCTCTTTTGCTCAAAACTCTTCAAATCAACATAAAGCTTGTTAAAACATGAAAGATCGGAGGAAAAACATAAAAAACGAACCAAAGGAGAGCATGAACTCACCGTGGCCGAAAATGGGGAGAAAACTCGCCCGTTTCGGCCATGGAGCTCTTATATAGGGCTGGCAGACCACCTTTCGACAGCCGAACGTGCCCCCACATCTCATGCAAGTTCGGCGACCGAACATGAGGCTCGGCGGCCGAACCTTTGAGACTTGCGGAAGCCTAACTTACCCCCCTAAACCATCCAATGTTCGACGGCCAAACTTGAGGTTCGGCGGCCGAACCTGGAAATGCCTCCTTGGTCCTTTTCATTTAAAACTCAATTTCCTTTTTGCTTAAAACCATCAAATACATTAAAACATTTTATAAAAACATGATTTTACCCTTCTAGAGGTTTCCGACATCCGAGATTCCACCGGACGGTAGGAATTCCGATACCGGAGTCTAGCCGGGTATTACATGTCCAGAGTGGGACTGGGTTGTGTTTTAATGCAGAATGATAGGGTGATTGCTTATGCTTCTAGACAGCTAAAGAAGCACGAGTTGAATTACCCCACCCATGACCTAGAGATGACAGCAGTTATTTTTGCACTCAAGATGTGGAGGCATTACCTTTATGGAGTTAAATGCGAGATCTTCACAGATCACAAGAGTTTACAGTACATCTTGAGTCAGAAAGAGCTGAATTTGAGGCAGAGAAGGTGGGTAGAACTGCTCAGTGACTATGATTGCAGGATTCAGTATCATCCGGGTAACGCGAATGTTGTGGCAGACGCCCTAAGCCGGAAATCACTTGGCAGTTTGTCCCACATAGCAGCAGAGAGAAGACCAGTGGTGATGGAGTTTTATAAGCTCCTCGACGAAGGGCTACAGCTAGAGTTGTCTGGTATGGGTGCGTTGATAGCACAGATGAGAGTGACACCTGTGTTTCTGGAGCAGGTGGCTCAGAAACAGCATGAGGACCCTGAGTTAGTGAAAATTGCCAGGACTGTTCAGTCAAGCAACAGTGCAGAGTTCAGATTTGACAGCAAAGGGATCCTTCGCTATGGGCATCGACTATGTGTACCAGATGACATTACTCTGAAAGGAGACATTATGAGGGAAGCTCATAATGCAAGGTATAGTGTTCACTCTGGAGCCACCAAGATGTATCAGGATCTGAAAAGAGTGTATTGGTGGCCAGCTATGAAGAGAGAAGTGGCACAGTTTGTGTCCGCCTGTGAGGTTTGCCAGAGGGTGAAACTGGAATATCAGAAGCCGGCTGGAATGCTTAACCCACTGTCGATTCCAGAATGGAAATGGGAGAACATAGCTATGGATTTTGTAGTGGGCTTACCGGCAGCGTCCAACAGACTAGACTCCATATGGGTGATTGTGGACAGACTCACGAAATCTGCTCATTTCATCCCTGTGAGGAGTACATATTCTGTGGACAAGTTAGCACAAGTTTATTTGGAGGAGATAGTAAGGTTACATGGAGTCCCAGTGTCTATAGTGTCAGACAGAGGACCTCAATTCACCTCCAGATTTTGGCGGAGTCTGCAGAGTGCGATGGGCACAAGGTTGGATTTCAGCACTGCTTTCCATCCACAAACTGATGGACAGTCAGAGAGGACCATCCAGACCATAGAAGATATGCTCAGAATGTGTGTGTTAGACTTTGGCGGTTCTTAGAGGCAGCATCTACCCTTGGTGGAGTTTGCCTACAATAACAGTCATCATGCTAGCATAGGGATGGCTCCTTATGAAGCTTTGTATGGAAGGAAGTGCAGATCACCTGTTTGCTGGGAAGAAGTAGGAAAGGCGGCTCTTGCAGGGCCAGAGTTAGTTGAGATCACCAGCAGAGTGGTGCCCATGATCAGAGAGAGAATCAAGACTGCTCAGAGCAGACAGAAAAGCTATGCAATGTTCGCAGGAAGCAGTTAGAGTTTCAGGAGGGTGATATGGTATTGCTAAAGGTGTCTCCAATGAAAGGAGTGGTTCGGTTTGGGAAAAAGGGTAAGCTAGCCCCACGATTCATTGGACCCTTTGAGATCTTGCAGAAGATCGGGAATGTGTCGTACAAGCTGGATTTACCTGCTTCTATGGAGAGAATTCACCCGGTTTTCCATGTTTCTATGCTCCAAGAGTTCGTGTCAGATCCGAGTAAGGTTCTTAGTGAGCCTGAAGTAGAGATCCTTGGAGATCTCACCTATATAGAGCAGCCAGTGCAGATCCTTGACACACAGATCAGATAGCTAAGGAACAAGGAAATTCCAATGGTGAAAGTCCTTTGGAACCACCATAATCTAGAAGAGTGTACTTGGGAGACACGGGAGTCTATGCTCCAGCAATATCCATATCTGTTTTAAGGTTAGTTTCCTCCTTTTTATGTGTTTCATTGTTTGTGGACCATTCGGGGAAGAATGTTCTTAAGGGGGGGAGAATGTAATACCCGGCTAAAGTCCGGCATCGAAATTCTACTTTCCGGTGGAATCTCGGATGTCAGATTCCTCTAGAAGGGTAAGATTTATATTTTTGTAAAGGATTTTAGTATGTTTTAATGTTTTCAGTCCAAAAGGAAATGAGTTTGTGAAAGAAAAGAGCCAAGGAAGAAATGCAAGGTTCGGCCGCCGAAGGTGAAGTTCGGCCGCCGAACATGCATGAGTTTTGGTTTCACGTTAGGCCGCCGAAGGTGGTCTGGCCAGCCACCTATAAAAGGCCCTAGGTCGGTGAATGGATAAGATTTTCTTTCCATTCACAGACAGAGGTGAGATCATGATCTTTCTTGGGTGATTTTCATATTTTCTTCAAATCTTGCAAAGTTTTGATGAGTTTTATGTTGTTTTGAAGCTTTTGAGCAAATCAACCAAAAGTTTTGAAGTTGGAGACTTTGAGGGAGAGTTTCTCCATATCTCCACGTTGGGATCATTTATCTTCTTGTTTCTAAGAGGAAAGTGAAGATCCTGAACTTCTTTTCATGATTTATGCAAGTTTTATGGAGTTTTATGGGTAGAGATGTATGTTTAGGTTTAGTTGAGGTTTTGGTTGATTTGTGGTCAAAGCATGTTTATGTGTTTAGTTGTGTTGTTTGTTGGGGTTTTAAGTTAGTTTTGGACCCCTTTGTGCCTATACTTGAGTATATGCAGGTTGTGGAATTGTGGTTTGCATGTTTGAGTGGAGATTGGATATGTTTGCATGAAGCAGAACAAGTTTTTGCCTTACTGGAGAATCCAGTTTCGGCCGCCGAAGGAAGGTTCGGCCGCCGAACATACTAAGGAGGTGGTTTCGGCTGCCTAAGCTTGCCCAAGCTTGGCCTTGAAAGTTTGGACTTTCGGCTCTGGAGGAGGGTTTCGGCTGCCGAAGGTGCCGCCGAAGGTTAGGGACTTTCGTCTCTGGAAAGGACTTTCGGCAGCCGAAGTGCCGCCGAAAGTGCTTGAGGTTCGGCTCTGGAAGGGACTTTCGGCTGCCGAACCTGCCGCCGAAAGTGCCCTGTCCAGCCTTCTTTTGCATGTTTTTCTTGCTTCTTTTAGGATGTTTTAGGGGGATTTTGGGGAGTATTCTAGAGTTGTTCTTGAGCTAGTTTGGTCCCTCATTTGAGTCCACCTATGTAGGAACAGACTAGAGGAACCGAAGAGAGCAGCAGTGAGCACTGCTTTAGAGTATTCAGAGTCAGTTCAGAGTCAGCTAGAGGTGAGTGGAACTAAACTTAATGTTTTAAATTGAGAAATTAAATGCTTTTAGCATGTTCCATGCATCATGATATGTAATAGGTTGAGTGCACTAGAATACACTAATGTGACGCATTGCATTATCTATGCTTGTACGGATCGGACATAGTTTTGGATTCACTAGCCCTCCGAGTAAAGTCCTGAGGAGCCCTGAGAGGGCCGGGCACAGAGCACCATAGGGTGCGTAGAGAAGTCCTGAGTAGCTCCTTCGCGGGCCAGGCACAGAACAGAGGGAATTTTGAATCTGTCCGTCTGAGATGGGTGATTTACTTGTGATGTGATGCATTCCATGTGAGCATGGTTTATTCACATGTTTTTAGTGTTCTACTCACGGGGCTAGTATAGCTCATCCCTCTCCTTTAACCCCAGTCTTGCAGGATCAGAGTCAGAGGGAAGTCAGCAGGGTACAGGAAGAGTAAAGACTTTTGTAATAGCATAGTGTGGACATGTAATATTGTATGGTTTAGTATTGTATAGTGTAGAGTATTGTGCTTGACCCATGTTGTAAATCCTTTTTATATACATGGTCTGTTTATGTGCTGTGAATGTTTTTATCAGTATGTGAAAAAAAACCAGGCTTAACAGAGTATGAGTTGAACCCATCTAGAGCAAGCTCTAGTAAGGGGTTTTATAGTACAGAGATAGTGCATGCACAGGTTGAGCCTTGGTTCAGCGCATCAGTTTTATGTTTTTACAGAAAGTGTATGATCATGTATGGGATTTTATAGGTACACAGAGAGTATAGCAGGCTTGCTATGGGTCCCGGCGACCTTAAGTCGATCTGGATCCTAGCGCCGGTAGCGGTCCGATTTTCGGGTCGTTACACCTGGAAATTCCCAAAATGACGATGTTGATGTTCCGAATTCTGATGTCGCACCAATTTTGGAGGCAGAAACTGAAACTCCAACAAATTCACGTGCTCAACGTGTTCGAAAAAGGCCAGCTTGGATGTCAGATTATGAGGTAACAGGAATTGATAATTCTGATGATCCTCTCACCTATCTTGCTCTATTTTCAGATTGTGATCCAACAAATTTTGAAATTGCTGTCCAAGACAAAAAATGGCGAGAAGCGATGAATCAAGAAATAGCTGCAATTGAAAAAAAAATGATACATGGGAAATTTCTGATCTTCTAATTGGTCACAAAAAAATTGGTGTCAAATGGGTTTATAAAACCAAATTGAAGGAGAACGGAGAAGTTGATAAATACAAGGCTCGGCTCGTGGCGAAAGGCTACAAGCAAGAATTTGGTGTGGATTATAGAGAAGTCTTTGCTCCTGTTGCAAGACTTGATACAATCAGATTAGTGATTGCAATGGCTGCTCAAAATTCATGGCCCATTTTCGGCCTTCTTGCACGGAGAGTTACAAGAACAGGTATTTATCGAACAACCTCCTAGTTACATTAAAGCTGGTGAAGAGAATAAAGTTTACAGATTGAAAAAGGCTCTATACGGACTTAAGCAGGCACCTCGAGCCTGGTATAGTCGTATAGATGCTTATTTTCAAAAGGAAGGTTTTCGAAAATGCCCGTATGAGCATACTCTTTACATAAAAAATGGAGATGAAGGAAAAATGTTATTTGTATGCTTATATGTAGATGATTTAATTTATACTGGAAGTGATGGTGTTATGTTTGAGAATTTTAAAAGATCCATGATGCTTGAGTTTGACATGTCTGATCTTGGAAGGTTGCATTATTTTTTGGGCATAGAAGTAGTGCAATCTGCTGATGGAATATTTATCTCTCAAAAGAAATATGTTCGGGAGATATTAGATAGATTTCAAATGAGCAATTGCAATTCTGTTACTACACCATCAGATGCTGGATTGAAGCTCACAAAAGATCAAGATGGCAAGAAGGTTGACAGCACTCTTTTCAAACAAATTGTTGGAAGTTTGATGTACTTGACAGCAACAAGGCCGGACATTATGCATTCTGTGAGTGTAATCAGCAGATACATGGAGAACCCCACTGAATTACATCTTTTAGCTGCCAAGAGGACTTTACGCTACTTAAAAGGTACAACTAATTTTGGGGTGTTTTACAAAAAAGGAGAAAAATCAGAATTGGCTGGATTCACAGACAGTGATTATGCTGGAGATTTGGATGATCGAAAGAGTACTTCGGGTTATGTTTTTATGTTAAGTTCTGGTGCAGTCTCATGGTCAACAAAGAAGCAGCCAATTGTCACGTTATCGACAACTGAGGCTGAATTTGTGGCTGCTACTTCTTGTGCTTCACAAGCAATTTGGTTGAGAAATATACTTGCAGAGCTGAATTTTAAACAACAAAAAGGAACTATAATTTATTGTGATAATAGTTCTGCCATAAAGTTGTCTAAAAATCCTGTTTTACATGGGAGAAGCAAACATATTGATGTGAAATTTCATTTTTTAAGAGATCTTAGCAGAGAAGGAGTAATTCAAATGATTTATTGCAGAAGTGAAGATCAGTTTGCTGATATATTCACTAAGTCTCTCAAAGCAGCACCATTTGTCAAGCTCAGAAAGTTACTTGGTGTCTGCACCATGGAAGATTAAACTGATTGTTTGAGAACATCAGTTTAAGGGAGGAATAATGTTGAGAAATAAGTTTATTTGTTCCTAGTCATAAGGAGTTTGTTGATAGCATATCTCCCATTATTTAGTTATTGGATGCTTTATTTCCTATTTTATAGCTGAAATTTGTTATGCTCTGCTATATTTAAAGAGCTCATGAATGTAAGTTTAATATCAGAAAAATATTCAAGCTTTCTACACTTCATTTTCTTCTTTACTATATAAGCATATATAGTTCAACATCATTTACATCTCCTAGTTCATCATCTAGTTTCAACTTCTCCTTTGTACATATAGGAGTTGCTATAGACTTGCATTTTCATGTCAAATTTCTTTACTAATCCTTAAGCATAATTTTGTTGGTTGATAAAAATGCTTTCTTCAAGATGCTCTACTTCTATGCCAAGGAAATACCTCATCATACCCAACTCAGTCATTTTGAACTCTCTCTTCATCGAATATTTGAATTCTTAAGCAAATCAATTGAGTTTCCTGCATAAACTATATCATCTACATACAAACGTATGAAAATAAAATAATTTTATACCTTTTTTACGTATAAGGTAGGTTCATACAAGTTCTTTCTCTAATCATTCTTTGCAAAGTGATCATTAATTGGCTTGTACCATGTTCTGGGAGCCTGTCCTATGGGGCCTTCTTTAGTTTGTACACTTTACCTTTGAAATCCTTCCTTTTAGAGCCAATCGGCTGCTCTATATACAAATCTTCTTCAAAAACACCATTCATTATAAGAAAAGTTTTGGATTACCAACGGATTTTATTAACAATTTTAATCCATTAATAATTTTAACAGATTTGCTAATAAATTTAAAAATTTGTTGATAATTCTTAATATAAAAAATTTTGTGTAAAAATTTATCAACAGATTTGAAATCCATTAATAATTTATTGGTATTACTAACGAATTCCAAAATTTGTTGGTAATTTATTAATATATAAAATAATTGATATTGAAATTTAATAACCGACTTAAAATTCATTAGTAAATCTATGGGTAATTCACTAATAGATTTCAATCAATTAGTAAATTTAAAAAAGTATTTAAATTACTAACGAATTTTAAATCCGTCGGTAATTTACTCAAAAAATTATTAACGAATTCAATAGTCAATACTAAATTTTATCATTAAATAAGTAAGTAAAAAAAGTGTTGAATTTATTAACGGATGACATCCCTTAGTAAATTCGTTGGTAAATTTAGAATGAAATTCTGCGTAAAATTCTCATATTTTATTTTTTAAAAACACATATTTTTTCGATTACTAACGGATTTAGTAGCGAATTTCAAATCTATTGGTAATTTTTGGAGAGACAAAACCCCGGTTTTTTTTTTAAAATTTAATAACGGATTGCGAATCCGTTACTAAATTCATTAGTAATCTACAGTTATAACTGTAATGCCAACTTCTCTCCTTTAATCATTCGTTTATTGTATCTTTTTTTATCTATTTTTTTTCTCTCTCATTTTTTCTTTTTTTTATGACTTTTTTTCATTTTACTTTCTTATCTCATAATTTTTTCTCTCATTTTTTCTATTATTTTCTTTCATCTTCCATCTTTTTTTTTCTCTCATTTTCATCCCTCTTCTATTATTTTCTTCATTTTTCTCCATAACTTTCCTTTCACTTTCTCCATTTTCTTCCATTTTCTCTCATTTTATTCCATTTCCTCTATAATTTTCATTTATATTATTTTCTCTCATATTATTTTCTTTCTATCTATATTTTTTTTTCTATTATTTCTCTTCATTTATTTTCTTCTCTAATCATTTTTCTTTTTTTTTTTTCTCATTTCTCTAATCATCTTTTTACTCTACTCTCATTCTTACTTCTTTTTTATAATCTTTATTTTTTTTATCATTTTCTTTCTTTTCTCTTTCTTTTTTATCATTTTCTTTTAGGGATATTTACAATTTAGTCCCTGGATATTATCATTATTAACAAGTCAGTCCATGTATTTTTAGAAACCTATTAAAACGTCCCTATCTTTTCTTTCCGTCAACGAAATAGTCCTTCCATCATCTTTTCCATTAAAATTAGATAAAGAAGGAGAGAGAAAATTTTAAAAAACCAATTTTACCCTCAAATAAAACCTCTTATTTAGTCCTTGGATATTGCTATTATTAACAAGTCAGTCCCTACATTTTCAAAAATCTATTAAAACGTTTTTATCTTTTTTCATATCTATTAAAACGTTCTTATTGTTTCTTTCCGTCAATGAAATAGTCCCTATCTTTTCTCATATCTATTAAAACGTCCTTATCGTTTCTTTCCGTCAACGAAATAGTCCCTCATCATCGTTTCTTTCCGTCAACGAAATCGTCCCTCCCTATTTTTTCAGAAATCTATTAAAATGTCTTTATTTTTTCTCATATCTATTAAAACGTCCTTATCGTTTCTTTTTGTCCACGAAATAGTCCCTATCTTTTCTCACATCTATTAAAACGTTATTATCGTTTCTTTCCGTCAATGAAATAGTCCCTCTTCCTCCTCCTCCTCCTCCTCTTCAAAAAAGAAGAAGAAGATGATGATGATGAAGAAGAAGAAGAAGAAGAAAAAGAAGAAAAAGAAGAAGAAGAAGGAGGAGAAGAAAAAGAAGAAAAAGAAGAAAAAGAAGAAGAAGAAGAAGCAGAAGCAGAAGAAGAAGCAGAAGCAGAAGATGAAGCAGAAGTAGAAGAACAAGGAAGAATTGATGAAGAAGAAAAAGTAGGAGGAAGAGGAGGAGGAGAAGGGGGGTAATTTGGTCTTTTACTATATTTTTAACGGCAAAAATAGACGGAAGGACTATTTCGTTGACGGAGGAAAAGATAAGGATATTTTAATAGATTTCTAAAAATAGAGGGACTGACATGTTAATAATGGCAATACTCAGGGACTAAATTGTAAATCTCCCTTTCTTTTATTTGCTTTTCTCTTATTTCTACTTTCTATTTATTTCTAATAAATATCGAACATAAATTTAAAATTTAGTACCAATAATAATATAATTTTAAATGTTATTGAATTGATAAAAAAGTAATATTAATAATAAAATTTACTATTTAATTGAAATAAGTATTTTAAAATTATTTAATTTTTCAATGAATTTACTGATGGATTGTAATCCATTAGTAATTTGCTAATGGATTTACCAACCGATTTCACTTCTGTTAGTAAATTATTTTTCTCTCAATTTTCGAATGAATTTAAAATCCGTTAGTAATAATAACGGAAACTAATGGATTACAATCCGTTAGTAAATTCGTCAGTATTACTAACGGACTTGAAAGCTACTAGTAAAAATCAGGCAACGAGCTTTTTAATAACGGATCGTAATTCGTTGGTAATTTATTTACCAACGGATTTTTATTGGATTACCAATGAAAAAATCTGTTGGTAATCCAAAAGTTTCTTGTAGTGATTTAGGAAAGTTGTTTTAACATCAAGTTGAAACAACTTCCATCCTTTCATTGCTGCTACACTTATGAGAGTCTTGATTGTTTCAAACCTTGCAACTGGAGCAAATGTCTCCATCACATCAACACCATAGACTTTGAGCGCATCCTTTGGCTACCAAACATGCCTTATGTTTCTGAACACTTCCATAAGGATTCAGATTGGTTTTAAATATCCACTTTAGTCCTATAGCTTCTTTTCCTGTAGGTAGATTAGTAAGGACCCATGTTTTATTTTTCCTATGGCTTTGATCTCCTCCTCCATGGCTTGAATCCATTTCTTTTCATAGCTTGCTTCTTCAAAAGTTTTTGGTTTTGACATGAACATGGCTTAAGTTGCTTTATAGATATCCATTATGCTTCTTGTTCAGGGAGATGAATTGGACTGCTCTTTTTCTTACTCAGTGTCATTGTCTGCAAGTGTCATAATGGCTATTCCTTTTTGTTGTCTTCTAGTCCCTCCCACACATTTTTTTCATCAATAATTATATATATGCTTATAAGAACTTTATGACTTATACGATCAAAGAGTTTATAAGCTTTTTCATGCTTTGCACATCCAATGAAAATACATTTCACACTTTTGTCATCTAATTTTCTTCTAATTTCATTAGGAATGCAAGCATAAGCAATAGAACCAAAAATCTTTAAATGACTCATTTGAGGAGACTTTCCATACCAGAGTTCATAGGGAGTTTTGAACCTGTTTGCTGCAGATGTACTTCGATTCAACATGCATACAGCGGTTAAAACAGCTTCTGCCCAGGAATTTTTGGATAAGTGAGCTTCATTGAGTAAGCTTCTTACAACTTCTACAATGGTTGTATTCCTACGCTCCATTACTCTATTTCGTTGTAGAGTATAGGACGTTATTAATTTCCTTCTAATTCCATATTGTCTGCAGAAATTTCAAACAGTATATACTTGAACTCTCCCCCTTGATCTGTTCTAAATGCTTGAATGGTGAATCCCTTTTGATTTTCAACTTCTACCTTAAATTCTCTAATTCTTTCAAGAGCTTCATTCTTTTGTTTCAATAAATAAACCCATTGCATCCTTGAATAATCATCAACTAATAGCAAAAAATACTTACTTCCATTTAGTGACTCTTCATGCATTGGTCCACATATATCAGTATGAATCAAGGCAAGTGGTCTTTGAGCTCTCACTATTTTTCCTTTGAAAAATTTCTCTCAGTGCTGTTTCCGCTGAATGCAAGCTTCACATAGTTCAAGTTTATCATGTAGTGTCGGAAGTTCTTCTATAGCTTTTACTTGACTCATGTGGTTAGCTTCTTCATAATTAAGGTGAGGGAACCTCTTATGCCATCTTCTTAATGATTATGGTGTAGTGGTATGGAGACAATTTTGAATTTGGAAAATTCAAAGGAAACATCTTGCTTGATGTCATTGTGACAACAACAATTTGATTCCCTTGATTGTCATGGATCTTGCAATTTTCTTCTTCAAATACCACCTTATATCCTGCCTAAATTATCTGTCCTAAGCTTAACAAACTTTGTTGCATTTCAGGAACATAAAGCACCCCATTGATTGTCTTCCTTCTAGCTGGTGTTGCAACTGAAATACTTCATTTTCCAGTAGCAATACTTGTGCTATTCCCAAAGTGATGAATGTCTTCTTAGCTTCAACTAACTCAAGAGATAATGTTTTTTTTTCTTGTCGTATGGTTGCTGCAACCACTCTCCAAATGCCAAACTTCATCCTTGTGCCCTTCTTTCGGCATGAAACATGAATAGAATAATTTCTCCTCCATTTCTTCATTTATTTCTTCTTGGAAGTTTGCTACTTCTTCCTTTGCTTTGCAATTTTTGGCAAAATGACCTTAGTTTTTGCAATTTTAGCATTTCACTTCATCTTTATACTAGTAGTCTTCTTCAACATGATTCCTTTTCTTATGGAATTGGCATTGTGGAAGCTCCTTTGATTCTCCTTACTTCTTGTGTCATTGAACTCTACCTTGTCCTCTTCCTCTCCCTCTACTACTTGTTGCTCCTCTTCTATGATCCTAGACTTTGAGTTTCATGTGGAATGCTTGCTCCACTCCAGTATTTTCTTCAAACCTCTTTAACCTATGTTCATGTGATTGAAGGGCTCATGTTAGAACACGAATTGAATAATCACTCAAGTCCTTTGAATGTTTAATTGTTATTGCAACAGAGTCAAATTTTGCTGGTAATACTGTTAAGAATTTCTCTACTGCTTGTTGCTCTTCCATGAACTGTCCACATGCTTTGAGCTAATTCACAGTGCTTTGAACTCTAGTCATGAAGTCCATAATTTTTTCTGTACCATTCATTGGCAGGTTGTCAAAGTCCCTTCTCAAAGCTTGAATCTATTCACATATGGAGCCTAATGATATATTATAGACTGTATACCATACCCCACGGTTGCGAATCTAACTTTTTTACATGGGGATCTGGAGGAAGAGATCTACATACAGCAACCACAAGGATATGAGGTTTCTAGTAAAGAACACATAGTGTGCAAGCTCAAGAGGAGTTTGTATGGGTTAAGGCAGGCTCCAAGATAGTGGTATAAAAAGTTTGACTCTTTCATATGCAAAAATGATTTTCACAAGAGTGAAAAGGATCAGTGTTGTTATATGAAGAATTTTACTAACTTTTTTGTTATTTTTCTCTTGTATGTGGATGATATGTTAATTGCAAGGTCAAGTATGGAGAAGATCAATAATCTTAAGAGGAGACTGTCATTAGAGTTTGAGATGAAAGATTCGGATGCAGCAAAACAGATTCTAGGGATGACGATTTCCCAGGACAGGTCTGTTGAAATTCTAAATTTATCATAAGAGCAATACATTAAGAAGGTGTTGTCTAGGTTTGGAGTTGATGATGCTAGCCTAAGAGCACGCCATTTGCTAACCATCTCAAATTGTCAAAGGAGCAATTATCCAAGACAGCTATGGAGCGTGATCACATGGCAAAAGTATCTTATGCTTTTGCAATTGGGACTTTGATATATGCTATGGTCTACACTAGACCTGATATAGCACATGCAGTGGGAGCTATGAGCAGACATGTGTCAAATCCAGGAAAAGATGATTGGGAAGCTATGAAGTTACTTCTAAGATACTTTAAAGGAACAACTAGTACATCACTTTGTTATGGGAATAACAAGATAGTATTAGAGGGTTTGGTTGATGTTGATCTTAGTGGAGATGTAGATACAAGCAAAAGCACATCCGGGTATATCTACACTATAGATGGGATAGCAATGTGCTAGATGTCTAAACTTCATAAGTGTGTCTCTATGTCATTTACAAAGGCTGAATATGTTGCAATTGCTGAAGCTAGTAAAGAGATGATATAGTTGACTGATCACTTGGAAGACTTGGGCAAGAAGCAGCTTGACAAGTTTCTTTTCAATGGTAGTCAGAGTGCCATACAGTTGGTGAAGAACCCAATGTAATACTTCAGAACAAAGCACATCCAGCGTAAGTACCACTTCACTCACAGTCTGGTGGAAGAAGATGTGCTTGAAGAAAATTAAAGGTACTAAGAATCTAGCAGACATATTCACTAAAGGTGTTGATGCGGGAAAACTGGGACTGTGCAAGGCCTCAGTTGGTCTTCTACAATAGTATAGAAGATGTTTTCGGCTAGATATTTTTGTTGGATACATTGGCATGGAGCACGAAGATGGTTGGGTTAATTGGACTAGTCTCTAAGTGGGGAAATTATTGAAATATGGAGCCAAATGATATATTATGGACTGTATACCTTACCCTACGGTCGCAGATCCAACTTGGACGAACTTTTTGAGAGCTATTTTATCTTTTTTATATTTTTCCTGGGCATATAAATATGTAATATTCTCCTAATATATTCTATTCAAGAACTCACAGAGAAATAAGAAAGCCCTAGTCCTCGTAGACGTAGCCAAATTGGTGAACCACGTTAAATCTGTGTGTTGATTATTTTTCATACTTAAGTTTTGGATTGTGTGATTGTTTGATTCTTAATAGAATCTTCACTATAATAGCCTAGTTGGATCCTTGGAACTCTTTTTGCAAAATGTCCTAGGCTTCTTTTGTTGTTTGTGCTCGCATAATCTGAGGAAAGAACGTATCATCCACACCTTGTTGAATCATCGCTAGAGCTTTTGAATCCTTTCGTTTCTTTTGTTTTTCTTTTAGATCATTTCGTTGAGCTTGCGATAGTCTTTCTGACTCATTAGAGGTTGTGTAGCCATTTTTTTATTGGTTCTCATAAATCATAAGATCCAAGCATGGTTTTCATTTTGATAGACCAAAAGTGATAATTATCACCTTTAAGCATTGGAAGATTTCTTGGATGATTGGGCATTTTAGTAGTAAAGAGGTTGTTTAGTAGTGGAAGGTATGAAAGAGTGTTTAGGTTCTAGGTTATGGTTAACCGTCTCTGATACCATTATTCACTGGTTCAAAAATAGCAAAATAGAGAAGAAGAAAACAAATTGATGAAATCGGTGACTCTAATACATGAATCAATACAAACTTATTTATAGGCAAGTTGAACTAGACAATAGGAACAGAAATACAATACTTAAGGGGTTTAATCTTAAACTAATTTTTCTAAATTCTTAGAACTACTGTAGATTCTGCGGATATTGTAAAATTGCTACAGATTTTACCTTGACCTGGTCTTGGATCACAACAATTACAACATTAAAAGTTGTTGTTGTTATAATTGGTTTAATTATAGGAATCCTTCATCTTGTTTTCAATCCTAAAACTCCTGCTTTCTTTATTGTGCATGTTCATATCTTCTTATTTTTATAAAAATACCATACTACACGCTACGAAATCACGTTGATGGCAAAGAATCAAAATGAAAGAATGGAAAATTTTTATGGCACCAATGGGGACATTACACTTTTATACAATGGCTACAAGCTTGGTGTAGGAAAATCCCTGAAATTTGATTAAGCTGCTGATGGTTCAAAGAATATTGTATTAGAGCTAAGGCCATCGAAAGGAACAATTGCCGAAGATATTGAAAAGAGCATTAATGACAAAAACAAAAAAGGACATGTGTCTATAGTACTGAAAATGAGTATCCATTGAAGATGGAGTTTTCAAACAAGGTAATTGATGTTGTTTATAATTTGAAGGTGAGGCCGTTAGGTGTCTCAGGTAATAACATCCTAACTCAACATTGTGAAACCAAGTTCAATTGAATGATTGATGTTTTTAGACAACATTTCTTTTATGTGAATTCTTATAGTTGATTAGTTCCACGAGCTTCTTCTGTAGAATCTTGTATATGTATTTCATAATTCTAGTTAGAAAAAATCACTTTGTATTCCTTTAATATATAAAAACTCACTAATTAATCCATCAATTTTTAAAAATATATTAAAACATCTCTGAGATTTTAAAAGATCTATTAATTAGTCATTTTGTCAAATTTAGTCATTAAGTATTGCAGAAAAGTCTAAAATAACTTTAATACGGATGGACTAATTAATAGATATTTTTTAAAAATCGAGAAATTAACTAATGAATTTTTTACATACCACATGGACTAAATAATAAGATACTTTATGATTAAATAAAAGAAAAGACCAATTAATAGAGTTTTTAATAACTATATATATTTTAATATTTTTCAAAATCGAGAGATTAATTAATAAATTTTTTTATATTATAGAGATTAAATAATAAATTTTTATTCTTATTATATATAAATTATTATGTACTACTGGTTAAAATTGTGTTGAAGAGGTTTAAAGTTCATATATATCTTCTTTTTCATATTTTTCATTTGCTTACATATTTTTACTTTGTTAATTATGTTTCTTTTAACACTCTTTTATGTTTATTTAAGCAATTTGTCTTGTTCTCTAAAAAAATCCATCTTGTGAGATAAAAATTTAATATCTTTTTACAATTTTCAAAATATTAAGAATCAATATTTCGCCATTTTTAAATTATCTTACTAGTAATATCAAAGATCATATTGAAGTTAAATCATAGTGAATTTATATAAAATTTTATATATTTATATTACAAATTTATATAAATTCAGTGTATACAAAATTGTCTATTAATTAAAAAGTTAATTAAATAAAAAAATTTATTATTTACGTTATTTTATATTTTAATTTAAATATTTAAATTTTGAATAAATTAACCTACTGTTTGTATTTAAATATAATTTTACTCTGTTATTAAAAATTAAAATACGAGAGTTTAGATAGCATGTATAATAATTTTTTTAAAATATAAATTAATTCAATATATTTAAATAATATTAATTTATATTTAATTATAATTAATTAATATATGTAATTATAAAAATAATGCTAATTTACCTATTAAATATATTGTCCACACTTTCAGTAATAAATAGATTTAATTTTACAGTAATAAATATAAAAATTTTATCAAAAAGATATTATTCATAATTTATTTTGTATATGGTGATATAAAATTTTCATAATTATTACTATAAAAAAAAATCTATTACTATTAAAGACGTAGACAGTATATTTAATAATTGAGTTGATTATATTTAATTTTAATTTTATAAAGTCAATCAAAATTATATTTAAATTCAATTGTTAAATTAAAATTATTTAAAATTTAAACGTTTGAATTAAAATATAAAAAAACACAAACATTAAAATTTTTTCACTCAATTAACCTAATTATAAAGGCTATATAGAGGATTTAATTAATTTTTATAATTCTATAAGGGGCAATCATTACCTAAATCAGATTTACATAGATCCATTAAATTATATTTACATAAATTTATTATGTAAATACATAGAATTTCATGCGAGCTCCTCTATCATTTCACACTACGAGTTTACATAGCCGTCCAAATAATTTTTTCCACAAGTAAACATCTTAAAAGTCAAATATGACCTTTCACGATCTTATTGAACACTTGCATGAGAATTCAATTTATAGATACTATCAATCTGTTTGGAATTAAAAATTCATAAAAATTTAATTTATTTACTTATTTTTTTAATATTTTTTTATTTGAAATGAAGAAATTTTATTTTTTTAACTTAAAAAACTATCATATTAAAAGAAGAGAAATCTTATATAATTTTGAAAAAAATTATTTAATTCTTTTTTATAAAATTAATCATACCAACAAAGAGCATGACTTTGAACAAATTAACTTCTCCAAAAAAGAAATAATTGTCATGGGTTAAGCTCAAACTGAGTTAATTAGAAATATTAATGTTAGTATTATTAACATTAATGTTAATGTAATATTAATATACTCATAGACTTAACGGTAAGTGCAGCTGAGTAAATTTGAGAGATCTTAGGTTCTACTCTCCCAATTTCTAATTTTCATTTCAAAAAAAAATGTTTTTCTTTATCTTGTAAATATAAATTTATTAATAATTACAAACCATAAAAAAAAAATTAGGATGGGTACGTCTATTCTAAACCATAGGCAATAAACATCACTTAGAATACCCATATATATATATTTATCTCCAATACTACATAACATCCGCGCAGAGTAAGTTATAAGTTGTCATCATAGAATAGGGCCACATGGTCCGGATATGATAATAAGTTATAAGTTGTCATCACAAAACAGGGCCACGTGGCCAGGATATAACAAGTGGGAAACGCGGTACCGCCCGAAGTAAGGGAGACCTGAACACTTTAACACTCTGTTTATCATCAAGACTCGCTCTCCCTTGATAGAACGAGTCTCGGCACAGAGTTACCATTATCAGGCACATCCAGCATATTCTCATTTCTTCTGTGATTGCGGGATCACCAACCTATTAGCTGGCGATATCCCTTATCAAGCAGCTGGCCACATTATCGTCGGATTATCAGGAATAATTATATTATCTTCCTACAGTACAAAAGGAAAAAGGCATCCAATCGAAAGTGTTCAAATACTTTCGATTGCTAAAATATTAGAACTTCTCATTTTTACAGGTACTTAATTGGTATAGTTGGGAGAAAAGTGCTACGCTTGGTTCAATGTAATTGTCAAAGCACAAGAACCAAACGGCCAACAAGATTCTCCAACTGTTAGGATGAAGCTAGACAACTGAAAGCTTGTGAAACTAGAGGACCTCCACGTAGAAGGAGTCTAGAGGGAAGCAATGACCTACCTTCAACTACTCTTCGAAGACGATGATAATGTCACCGGTGGGGATCAAGTCGTTAGCATGAACGTGGGGAGAAGGAGGAAAAATTTGGAAAGAATCCTGAGGAATGTGATAGGACTATCCGAGAAGACAAATGAGATATCACTAAGAGAGCCACCTTCGTTCTCGAGGGCCTCCCTTAATGGAACAATAGGGGCTGATGCTCGAATGGGGCCACCAGAGGAGGAGCTAAAAATAGAGACCTCGCTAGGGAAAGAAGAAGTGTTCTTATCCATATTAAAAAAGGACAATAAAGTTAGCGTGAGATAGGTGAAGACTTTAACAGAAATGAGAAGGGAGTCGTAAAGTGAATTCCTCTAAAAAATAAGTTACAGAAGAACACAAAAATGATGCTTGGGGAAGACGATGAACCTTTATAAAGATGATTTTGACGGCAAGCATTAAATGTGGCACGATAAACATTATAGTAGTCATCAAAAGGATCGGTAAGTGAAACGATATGAGTAGCAAGAAAGCAATCTCAAAGGGCCACGTGTCCCGGACCTCAATAAAAGATGTCCTCTTCGAATTCAAAGAAATAAAGACTAGTGGGGGGACCTTTGATGTTACATAATATTCACCTAAATTAAGCTATGAGTTGTCACCATAGAACAGGGCCATGTGATCCGAATCTGATAAGTGGAAGATATGGTACCACCCGAAGAATGAGAGACCCGAAGACTTTAACACCTGATTTATCATCAAAACTTATTGAGAAAGGACTATTTAGACTCCATCAGGAGTTTTAACCAATATTGTATGACTAAGACAAAATAAGAGAAAAGATAGGCTAGAAGACTGAAAGTCTTATTGAAATTCTTTAAGGATTGAAAAGTGGGTTTCTAATAGCCAAGGAAGGCTATTTATAATAGAAAATAAAACCCTAATATGAAAAATTATAAAAATATCCAAAATATCTAAAAAAATAATTAAAATGCAAAATTGACCCCCTAAACGATGGAATTTCCATATCGAACTTTGTAACAAGTTTATGACCCTTATTACACTTTTGAAAGTTGTGCGTCTTGAAATTCCCTTTTCGAAAAGCTATCGTGGGTCTCTATCGGACGTCGGTAGCAAAAGTTAGGCCCGGTCCAAGTCTGCCGTAAAGTCCAAGGCTAATCATTCCCTTTCACTTGTAAAGAACTCGACC